>NW_003852453.1:4795484-4811092 GCF_000181295.1 Otolemur garnettii
CCGGGAACAGAAATACAATTCATAACTTTTACATGGGGAATATCGGAGTCTGCTTAAAAGGACTTGCAGATACCCTCCAGGAATAGAGTAAGGCAAAGGCAAGGATCACCTGCAAAAAATTAACTTTGGCTGCTTCTCCATTCCATTAAAGCCAACCTTGAACTTGCCTGGAGAGACTGAAAAGAAATGTTCCTTTCAGCCGAACATGAGTAGGCTTGTGTAAGACACAGGTAAGTTCTCCATTACCATCTGGGCCCTGCGCCGTTAATATTTCATGCACTCCTCATCATCTCTGTTTGTGTGATTTGTCAACACACAACAGGTCTTCTGCCAGCTATGCATTAAAACTATTTTCAAAATATGTCATTGTCAGCCGTTGGCACACTCATTACTTATTAAGATAAGAGGCCGATGAGGCGAGCAGGAGGTGGCTTGCTTACTCAAACACACTTGACTCAATGGCAGGAGAAAGGAGCAATCCAGGGAGTCCCACGGTGGAAAGGCCTCACGGGCCCCACCTCCCTTTATGGGGCAGATGGAGAAACTGAGGCTCAGGGAGGGGCTCGTCCAAAGACACAGAGAAGCTTTGAGGCAGAGCTGTAAACTGAATCCAAGTTTCTTAAACTGTCAGTCTGTCCTCTCCACCAGAATCACTATCACATTCTCATGTGTGCTCAGATTATAAAAAGAGGCACAACTTGCCAGATGGTATCTCCTTGAATAGCAGATCATCTGTAGAGCAATTAAAGCTGTTTTCCAAGTATTGAATTCATACTGCTAATACTACTCAGGATGATTTAAAATGTCACTGATATAATCTCTAAAATCAAATAATGTTTATTTTAACACACTACAAAACACACATCACAGTTATAACGGGGAGAATGTGTATCAAATCTGTGAATTTGTGAATATGATTGCTTAGGTCAAACTATGGCACAAGTAGGGATTTGATAGAAATTAATTTCAGCATAGTTATTACACATGTATTTTTTCAATAACGCGTTTGTATCTTTTTATATTATTTTTCATAATCTTGTGAAGATAGGAATTAACATTCTGGAACTGGAATTAAAATACTCACATGACTCATGATGGCCCGAGGGTTTACAGACAAATAAGAGGAATAAATATAAAATTAAAAGAACCAACATTTAAGGGAACCCGAAGTTATAACATTTAATTGAAATTTGTTAATAGAAATTGTCACAACTGTTAAATATTTATAGTAAAAGTGTATAATTAGAAGTTAAAACTTTTAAGTTGAAATATACCTAAGCAAAATATTGTATACAAAAAGAGAAATTTGGGAATGTAAACTATTAAAATGGTATGTGCTTTAATTCCCCATTTTGGAGGCCCCAATTCCCACATTCTCACCTACTCTCTATGAGAAAGTTACTCTTAGGAAATTCCACCCAAGTTGTTCGAACTGCTCTGGTTCAAGTTCGGTATGGGCCTGCTACACTCTAGCCATTGAAATGAAGCACTAATGGTAGAAATTCCAGATATCATCTAGGAAGGGGGAGAGCTATCTGAGGGTCCAGCAGGCCTGTAACTTATGCCTAAATACCCTCTTTGGTAGGCCAGTCAACACAAGGCCTACCAGAATCAACACAAGCACCAGAATCTCCAGGTATTACTATATTTTGGTTATATGGGTGGCACCTGATAGAGGCAGCTTCAGAATCCTAATGTTTTCTTTGAAGATACTTCAATCAAGACCAAGAAAAAGAGCAAGAACTTTAGTTCTTTGCAAATATAGCAGTAATGGATGATTAGAGATTATAAGAAAATAATGTCATTGGACCCTGTCACGCCATAGCCACACCTTTGCTCAACCTCTAAGTGTGTGCAGAGCCCACTTATGCAATGAATACAGCAATTCCTGCATGTTCTGTGATTCAATGTGTGTCATGTATCTGCTGCGCCACTGTACCCAGCCTAAGAGCACAGAGAGGGCATGAGATAAAAATGTGTTCAGTGAATGAAGGAGTGGGTGTTGAATCCTAGCTAGTGCTGTCAATTAATTAAACAAACCTATTTCTCAAGGTTTAGGTCAGGTCTACTCTCTCTATCCACAACTCTTCAGTGCATGCTCACTGCAAACTACAGGCCATTAAAAATAACAAAGGCCCTCAGGCTCTGCTTTTGGGGGCTCATTGACTATTTCACAGCACTGGACAATTTATCCAGCACCTTCCTACAGATCATCTCCTGAGACTCTTGCCCACAAAGCGAGTTCAACAGTGGCTGCCAAATGACATCGATGGCACTGCATGTCTGATACATCGATGATCTGGTGCCAGGTCACTCAGCTAGCAGGTGGTACAGCCAGGAAGGAAACTGTGGTCTTTGTATGCTAAATCCCGTCCTTTCTCTGAAAACCAGAGCTTCTCACCTTGAACTTGCTTACGAAACACCTGCAGAGCTTGTTAAAGTGCAAACCCTGCTCCGCAGGTCTGGAGAGGAGCCTGAGAGTCTGCATTTCTAACAAGCCCCAGGAGATTCTGATACTGCTGGTCTGGGGACCACAGTTTGAGTAGTGAGGCGCTAATCTAGACCACGTGGTCTCACTCACCTCCAAAGATCCAAGCCTTAGGGCCACTGGAGCCAGGAAAAAATAAGTGGATCAAGTTTGGGCCTTAATCTTGCTGGAGAGAAGATTTGGGTTTACCCAAAGTAAAACCTAATAGAGCTTGGCCAGACACATTGGGTCATCAGGAACCCTAAACTTCAAGATTTCTACTTCTAGAAATTGAGGCCACTATAATGGAAAAAATATGGCATTAGAGGTAGCAGGTTCTGGGCTCAAATCACAACATTGCCAGTTCCAACCATGTAACTTTGGTAAAGGTATTTACCCTCTCAGAAGTTATGGGTTCATTTGGAAAATGAACTTGAAGGGATGGTAGAAAAGTTGAGCAAAATGAAGTCTGCTCATTCCTAAAATTAACATTTCTGAGGTAGTTAACGTGACTTGCGCTCACTCACCCCCAGACAGGGCCTCCTGTGAGGTATGCACAGCACCAAACAAATATTCATATTTTGGGCAGGACCTCTGCCTACCCAATGAGTTTCCTTTTTTAAAAAAAAATATTGTACAAAATTGATAAGCTTTTGTGAAATACAGTCATTTATGAGGATTTGTCATAAGGGGTGGACTTACGTAGTTGTTTATTCTCAAATCAATGCAAACGAAGTTTCTCTGGAGTGCTCAGCTTCATCCCTTCCTGTTCAGAACCAGCTCCCTGGGCACTTGGTCACCACGTGCACTGTTGATGGCCAATTTCAAATCTCTGCTGCAAGAAAAAGGGAGCAACAGTCCTTCCCCAGAGCACCGTGGTCCTTCCCAGCTGGTCTGGCTGACAATGCAGGTTTCTCCCAGCTGCTGTCATCTCGCAACGGTATCTATGAATGGTCATTATGACATGAGTCACGAAGCCACCCAGTCCACGTGACCCTCCCATGAACACCACCTGCCAATGGCTCCCTCCAGGGTTGTCACTGAGCTTTGATTACGATGACCACAATTCCAAGTCTCACCTAAAGCATGCAGAAAAAGTCTCTGATGACTAATATTCTTATTTGTTAAAGTCACTTCCCCACATTGTCTTCGTAAAAAGGAGAACACCTCATCTTCCAGCCCTGTCTTCTTTTGAACTCTACAGATTGCAGCGGCTGCATTTCTATAATGAGATCACTATCACGTTGCCTGCCCCCCAGGGAGGGTGGGTGAGGCCCTATGTCCAGACGGAGAAGAAGGAGAGGTTCCTTTAGCATAAGGCACGCCCATCTCTTGTCTGGGGTGGCTTAACCATCACCTGGGCGGCCACAATTTTGCCACATGCATCTGAGGCAAGAGGAGGATATAGGACCTTCTGGTAATGCTGAGCAAGGCTGAGGAGACCTGAAGGAGGTGGGGGTGACCACTTTTGATACCTGATGGGGAGCCTTTGGAAGAGATGAGGTGAGCAACCCAGGTGTCAGGATTGGGGGCCCACTACTCTCAGGCACTGGTTCTCTACACAGGTGGTAGAGAGTCTGGGCATGGCCTGCCTGTAAGGCTAAGCCCAAGGTCTGCAGTGGATGGTAGGTAGCCAGAGCTGTGCCTTCCCTATGCCTGAGGTGGGAGTTACACCACGTTAGGGTGTCAACAGCATTCTGATTGCAGAATCTCGTGAAAACAAATTCCATGCACATGGCAGGAATAATCACCTCTGGCCATCTTCCTGGAAGCAAGGTGTCTAGTTGATCCCACATGTAAAAGTCCACAAGTAGGCCTGTGGAAGGAACCCAGGCTGGGCCCTAGGAAGTCTGAATGGGCTCGGTCACTCCATCATTCTGGTCCCAGGCACTGACGGGGTATGTAAAATAATTCCAACATGTTTCTCCAAAGGAAGATGGCTCCTGAAGGCAAGGCTGTGTCAGGGGCTCCCTCACCTTCCTTTGAGGATTTTAAGGCTATGCAATGTCAGGAATGAGACAGAGGGTTAGAAAGAAGCCGAGGAGGAGCTCTGACCTTCTCCCGGTGTCCAAAGGCAGCCCTGGCACCCCAGGGAAAGAATCTGCATGCTCAGCCTGTGAGTGGAAGAGATAACCTCGTACGCTCTGAATGTCTACTCTCTGCTAATAGCACAGAAGACACTCGGAGGTCAAAGCCTGACCCCCACCACTGTCTGCAGGGCCTGGAGAGAGGCAGGCCCTCAGCAGTGGTCGGTCAGCCAGGAAGACTCTCTGGGCCTCCTCATTCCTTTCACCTCCCACCCTCCTACACTTCTCTGCTGCCTGATTGTGCTAAATTTACTCATGCACAGTCTCTGGTGAAACAACTCAGTGTGGCTGATTTCCCCAGTTTCCTGCCTCATTGATAACACAAGCATTGTAAGCAGAGGGTCAGACACTGGGGAGGTCAATGGCAAGCTTGTCTCAGAAGTCCAAGTATGGGGGAGGCAGTGAACACATGTCCGTGGCTACTTTCTCTCCCGGTTGCATGAATCACGTTCGGTCAAATGAGGAGATGCCACCAAACCTGCTCCACCTGGGGTGACTGTTATCTCTTCCCCACATGATGATGCCCCAGTACAGGCTTCTCCAAAGTGCCATGTGCTTTAATAGTTGCGCAGTTCAATTTGCATTTGGAAAAATACCCATAACTGTGCCAGGGAGGAAAAGATATCTTTTCCTCTATCCTCCTAGGTTCAGTATCTGGAAGCCAACAAATTAAAGTGATAAAAGACAGATTTACAGGAGAAAGATTTATGTATGCATGCAATGTGCATACACATGGGAGTTCTCAGTGATGAGTAAGCCAAGGTGGCTCAAATTTGGGGCTTATGTACCTAAGTTAGTAGGGAAAAGGGAAGAGGAAGAAAAAGATCCTAAGAAAAGAAGAAATAGGTCTCTTTAGGAAAGAAAAACAGGTTTTTAGGAGAACAAAGGAGAGATAAGAAATTTTGTAATCGTACCTAACTATACAGGTGCAAGTAATCTTTCTGTCCCCCTTGGGGCCATAAAACTCTCCCCAGGCTGATGTGAGGTAGGTTTTATTTTCATTCTTCCTTCTGAGAGTGGAATATTTCTGAAGATATAATTTATAGATGCTTTTTCCCCCAAAGCTGCTGTTTTTAGTCAGATAAAGGAAGGTCTGAGAAGGCTTCTTTCTGCATCTGTCTTCAAATATCAAAAGTCTTCAGCTTAAAATAACCTTTATGTCAAGTACATCAAAAGATAAAGCAAAAAGGCTTATCTCCACTTATCCACTTAAAAATTTGTTAGTTAGATGATATGACAATGATGTAATAGTGCCAAAACCAGGGTGATGGTCCACAAGTCGCCGAGTAAGAGCTGTCATCGCCCACCTGTGATGAAAGCACGCATGCGTTGATAAGACCGTCTGAATTAAGTGTTGACTCATGACTGATTCTGATTTACATCCCATCATAAAAGCCATTTGAAAATGTAAAATCTGCCATCACTAAGCTGAAACCACAACTTGGTGATTATAAAACAGTAGAAAACCCAGGATTCACCATGAGATTCTCTAAGAATATCTCAATGTTGGTGAGCCAGAAACATCTCTGTTTCTTTCCAGCTAATTATTGAGGTGCCATCTCTTCTCTAATAAGGTATTAAGAGTGACCACATCTACAGGGTTAATTAGGAAGCTCCCCAAATATTTCAAGTTGTCTGAAATATTTGACACAGTCTAAAAGCCTATCATGCTTTTAGACTGTGTCACAACAGCTGGGTATAACAGGGATGCTTCTAGCTCCAGATTGCCTGTTGACAGTGACATCTTGGTTTTGTCATCAAAAAGAATACTATTCAGTTCTTAATTCTTAAGACTACAGCTGTCTTTTAAATGCAGCTATCACAACACTACCTGAGATTTCTAAGTTTCCTCTGTAATTTTTGTTTCCTCCCTTGCTGCTTTTGCAAACTTTGCTAACAAGTTTGCACTTTCTTAAACACAAACGGCATGACAATAAGGCTTTACATTCATGATAAAAAATAAATTAAAAACCCAGACATACTGAAAGCATCTGTTTTTTTGTGTTTGTTCATTTCTTTGTTTTTGTCTTACTCTTGTTTGTCTGGAAAATGATCATTTCCCAGGAAATAGGAAACATTTTCTTCATCTTTGATTTAGGACATTATCTTTATCCATCCTGTACAGTTTTAAGGAAACAGCAAGATTTTATAATTGATAGAATACTTCATAAATGCTTTTTGGTCAAAATTCAGAAGTATTAATCAAACACCAAATACCTCATTAGCTGACATTTGGAGAAAAGGGTTATATTGCATACATATAGGAGAGATAACATTGGAAAAGCCACTCCTTGTGATGAAGTTGTTTTGTGATATGGGGTCTCACTCTGTCCCCCAGGCTGGAGTGCAGTGGTGCAATTATAGATCACTCACTGTAGCCTCAAACTCCTGGGCTTAAGAAGTCTTCTCATTTCAAACTCCTTAGCAGCTAGGACTATAGGTGTGCCCCACCATTCCCATCTATATGTATTTTTTTTTTAATTTTTGTTAGAGACTAGGATTTTACTTTGTTGCACAGGATGGTTTTAAATTCCCAGCCTCAAGCCATCCTCCCTCCTCAGGTAATCCTCTCTCCTCAATCTCCTAAATTTCTAGGCTCATAGGCATGAGTCACCTCCCCCCAGCATTTTTTAAATGGATTTTTATTCACCTGTTCTGAGACTTTAGTTTTCCCACTCTGGTCCAACAACCCTAGAAGGTATTCCTAGAAAGATGCACCACCTCACATTTTTTTTTGGGGGGGGCTTCCTATTTTCTAAAGGACTCACACGTGTTGTAAAATGTTTATGCCTCACTCAGGGTGACCAAGGTCTCAGTTTGCCCAGGACTGTCCTGATTTTAGCCCTGAAAGTCTTAGACTTCAGAAAACCCTTCTGTCCTGGGCAGACTGAGACAGTGGTTCACTGTAATATAGTAATTTAATGAATCTGAGTGGGAAGAGTTTATGCCCATTTTACAGATAAAGAAGGTGAAGTGAAATAAGATTGTTTAACTTCCCCAGCATCACAGAATAAGTCTTCTTCTTACTTTGGCCCTGTTCTTTCTCCACTGAAATGTGTATTATTTATCTTCCTTAAGGGCTCTGGGCTCCTCATGGGTGGGGAATTTATCTCACTTATCTTTTTGTCCCTGGAGTAGTTCCTGCATCTGAGGAAGTGCCCCAGAAATGAGTGTGAAACTCTGGGATAATGCCCTTTTTTATTTTTCTACGGTCTACAGTATAATTAACCCAGATCAAGGACAAACACTACAGGAAAACTCAGAAGAAAGGAAAATGTACCAACCCAGTTGAGACACAGTCTCACCTCTCTCCCTACTAAGACTTCAGCTCCTGCATTTCCCCCAAAGTTATCATCAGTCTCTTTCTGATGCGATTTTAATTCTCCAAGTTAAATATGTTAAACCAGCCATCTATGTCTTGATCATTCCTCTCATTTCCCATCCACGCCCCCATCTTTACTGCTGAAGTTCTGATCCACGTCTCCCTGCCCACCATTTTTCCTGTCTTGATTTCCTCTCCTTCTCTGACTTATCTTCCTAAAATACCACCATGTCCCTCTTCCACTCATGAACTCACAGTTGCTCTCCACCACGTTGAAATTCTCTTCTTGTCACCCAAATTCCTCAAAAGCTTCCTCCAACCTACTTAATTTGGCTTCCCACTTTTCCTGGAGTGAGCCTTCTAAATAAAACCAAGACTGTTCCTCTCAATACTTTCTCCTGCCCCTGTGCTTGAAATGTCTGTGAAGCATTGGGTGGATATTTGGAAACGTAAATATAAGATGATAGGGCATAGAACACTGACCTTACCTACAGGGGGACACTGGTTTCCGAGTGGTAGGTACTCAATGTCACTGGAGAAGGCGAGGTCACTCAAGCAGAGAGTCTAAACCACAGCTCACAAAGAGGTGGCCCTTCATCTGAATTTAATTTCAGTTGGGCCCAAAAATAATTTTTATAAAATAAACATGGAAGTGGTGGCTTTTAATATTTTAAGATATGGTCTTGCACAGAAAGTCCACATCTCTGTTTTCTCTTGAAAAGCTTTTGATCTGGCCAACTTAGCGAGGCTTGATTTGTTATTGAAGAGAAACAAATGCCCGTCAAGGCCGTGGTGGCTTCCTTTCGCATTTATCTCACCTGCATGGAATTTGTGACTCTGTATAAAGAAAGTGGAAAGGAGCAGGGTAGAGAGAGAAGAGAAAGAAAGGGGGGCTGAAAAAGAGAGAAAAGGAGAGAAAGGAAAGGGGGGGAAAGAGAAATGAGTGAAGAAAGCCAAGAAAGGTGGGGACACAGGCTTTACTGCAAAGCTGAGGGTGTGCGGGAAGGAATCAGAGGCATTAGCAGGTCCTGGGGTAAAATTCCACTGAAGAGGAGAAAGGAAGATGGCCTCCCAGATGACCCCGACACGCACGGTCAGAGACAGCAGCTGTGAAATCACAGCCTGTCTGAAACACACACCGCCCGTCACCTTCCTCTGTCCTCACCCGTGAAAGCTTCAGGCGTGGCAGCATCAGTGTGCATATCAGTCCGTGCCATTAACAGCACTCCCTGTTCTTTATGCCAGTCACTCAGCATCAAACCCGAGGCCTTCACACCAAGCCTGCCCCTCTGTCCACATGCTGGCCTGCCGTGACCACAACAGAAAATCAAATCTGCTCAGATGAGGGTAAGAATCCGATCTGCAGTGGGAGCTACTGCTGTCTCCAGTATCCACTTAGGTGCCTCCCTCCATCATATCGGTAACGCTGCATCCCAGCAGGCGGCCGTCAGGGCATCGTGGCCACTGTAGTGACGTGCATAGACCCAGTGGAAAATTCCCAGAAGCCCCGATCTGCCAAATCTGGGCCTTCTGTGATGCCTCTGGCTGTTTGGAAGTTTCATAACAGCATCAAGGGGATGAGCGATGTGGACGATAGACCATCCAAATGCAACAAGGCGATGCTATCAGACAAGCCGGGAGTGAGCCGTGCAATAACCCTGCTTTAAGATAAAGTGGGAGGGTGACTGGGCCCTCTCACGCGCATTTCTCAGCAGAAGGCCTTTGTGAAATAAATCTCTGTGAAATGATGGATTGAACGAGTGGCCTTGCAAACTGAATTCGCTGCCTACTCTTTAAGAGATAAACGGAGTTTTCAACACCTATTTTATCCTCTGAGTTTCATGGTTTGCCATTTCCGACAACCTCTGACAAGCTCTCTTATTAGCCTAAGAGGGAATAATTTTGATAAATAAGCAAATATTGTTTGATCCTTTCGGGCTGTTTGTCTAAAACCTGGATTCATTGATCCAGGTTCATGCTTAGATAGGAGCCGCTGACTGGTGTAATCTACATGTAATAGGCATTATGAGATTTAAGAAAAATAGCTCGGCCGCACTTGAGTCAGTTTAGGACAGATCATTATAAAATTCCATTATCACCGCTACAAGTTGGACTATTTGTCATCACAGAAGAGATGACAAGCTCAGAAATACTACATTTGTTATTATCAGATGATAAATGATATTCCATTAAAGCTGCAATACATCATCGGCAAAGCTACAAAGAAGATATCAAACCTATCAGGGCTTGACTTATAATTTAATTTTCAAAAGCTGTCAACTAAAATTCCGAAGGCTAAGCATTTTCATTTTTAAAGTTCATCTTATTTATTTTCCTCATCTGTTAGTCTAATTTCAGTGATATGGCAAAAATAACTGATTATGTGCAATGTATAATTCTCTTCTTTTGATTAGGTAATATATCAGGTGTCACTTAGGTATTAAAAATTAAATGACAGATAATAAAACAAGAGGGTTCCATAAAACACATCTTACTTTGATTTACTCACGTTTTGAAATATAACAGTAAAGGACAGGTCAATATTTGTTAAAGGCATACACACGCTTCAGAAAAGCAGCGTGTTTATCCGTTATCAAGCACTCTTCACGCCACCTTCAGGGCAGCTGGACGTGCTTTTCCATTTGGTGTTTATAAAATCTTTTCACGGATGAACAACTCTTCCTTAGCTCAGTTCTATAAATCACAGTCACATATTCCTTCCGTATGTGCTCACGTCATTCCCTATTATTATCCTTAATACCAGCATTAAGCTCCAGATCCTGACTGAGAAAGGAACAATTCTTATCAGCTTCTACAAGCTCAAACATAAAGACACATCCTTTCACGTAAGTGTGTCTTGCTTCTACCTGTAGGATTGCAGATACAGTGAAAAATACGTGAAGATCGTCTGGTACTGACTAGATTAACAGAGTCAGCAAATTTGAGAGGTAGAGGAATCTTTGAGATCATGTTACAGGCTCAGAGAAGGGAAGGAACTTTCTGAAAGTCACACAGCGAGGGAGTAAAAGTGACTGGAGGAGAAGCAGCTGTGATACTGGGTGTCTACTCCAATTTCTTTGACGTAACACCCTGCGGACTTACAGGAGAAATGTAACTCCTAGTGCTTGATATTTGGCTGTGGGTGTGGCTGACCATTGGTACTCCTTCAAGATTTTTAAACAGAATGGACAAGAAATTGATGGATGGATGGAAAGATGGTAGATGGATGAATGGATGGGTAATTTCCTGGTTCTCTGGTTTTCCATCTGATGGTCTAATTCGTGTAAGTCGAACCTCCAGAATCCAACTCAACACCACCTTTTGCTAACACCTAATGTAAGATGCTCTCCATGACGACATCAACTGCATCTCAGGTCTCTCAGAGCACCCCAGGTCCCCTAAAAAGGCAAAGAGTTCTCTTTGCCAAACACTGAGCTGATCACAGTTATAGGACTTCGAGCCACGTAGACTCTCAAAAGAGCTGGTTCTCAGAGGTGCTTCCCACCACTCGGGGATAGTGAGGCAACCACCTGTCCCAGTAGGTAAAGCTACAGTTCCAGCTTACTGGCCCTGTGAGTCACTGGTGATGCCACAGTTCTGTGAGACACAGCACAGTACAAGAAAAATGAAAAAAGGAAGGGTAATAGAATGAGTTTTCTAAAAATAAAATGAGCTCAGTTCAATGGAATTTTTTTCTTTTTGATGTAAAGTATACATAACATAAAATTTAGCATTTTGACCATTTTTACAAATTCAGTGACATTACTTACTTCACTGACACTGAACAACTATTGCCACTGTTTCCAAAGCTTTTTCTTTGTTGGTGGTGTCATTGTTGTTTGGCAGTCCCAGCTGGATTTGAACCCGCCAGCTCCGGTGTATGTGGCTGACACCCTAGCCACTGAGTTACAGGTGCCAAGCCTTTCCAAAGCTCTTTCATCACCCCAAATAGAAATTCTGCATCCACTATGCAATAACCCCCCATTTGCCCTTCCCTTAGTCCCTGTTAACTTCTAATCTATCTTCTCCCTATGAATTTACCTGTTTTTAGATATTTCATATGTGTGGAATCATACAATATTTGTCCATTTATGAGAAGGGCTGTCTTTGTAACTAAAACAGTTGGGAATATAGAAACCCGCACGTAAATTTATGGTGAAAAGTTAACATCTCACACTTACCCTCCCCTCCTCCATCCTCCGCCTTACTCCTCTAGATGTAACCTCTGACAACAGTGTTTTTCTCTAGGGGTGAACACTTTAGTTATGTAAAAGGCTTCTAGAACAGACTCTGGAATCAGACTGGGCATCTGGTGCTGGGAAAGTTATTCAACCTTCCTAAGCCTCAATTTCTGCATTTTTGAAATGCCATTGGTAATACCAATCTCAGAATTGCAAGCATGAAAGAAGATAAGGGTTTTAAAAGCACTTCACAAAATGCCAGGTAAGTGGTAATAACTCATCACATGGTATCTATGCAATAGGTGGAGCTTGGGGTTTTATTTACTTACTTATTTATTTGTAGAGATTCGGTTGGCCAGGCTAGTCTCGAACTCCTGGTCTGGAATGTTCCTTGCACCTCCGCCTCCCAAAGTGCTGGGGTTACAAGCATGAACCACTGTGCCCAACCAAGATTTCTTCTTTAGAAACAAAAATATGATCACATTGTTCACGTTTTTCTATATCTTGCTTTTTAAAAAACTCCTTCCTCATTAGCACACACAAACCTACCTCACCCCACCTTAACTGCTGTGTAAGATTAAAAGAGTACAGTTTGTTCAGAAATACATCCTTGTACTATTTTCATTTTATTTTATGAAATTAGTGGAGTTAGTCATTCAGGAGCCAGCAGAGTTCCCAGGAGGTTCAACATAAGCCCAGGATTCTAAAAAAATAGTGATAACAAGGAGAGGACGGATCATTTAAAGAATCCCAGCTACGTTCCCTGGGATGTACCCGTGGCTCTTTACCTCTTGTTTCTGGTCCTCATTACACTGTTCTGCCTCTCTGGAACTGATCTCAAGGCCGTGTGGTCCTGTCTGCTGCCTATGAGCTGATATTCCTTTTTTCTTTTTTTGAGAGTTTCACCACATCCCCCTTGGTAGAGTGCTGTGGCATCACAGCTCACAACAACCTCAAAGTCTTGGGCTTAAGCAATTCTCTTGCCTCAGCCTCCCAAGTAGCTAGGACTACAGGTGCCCTCCACTACCTGGGCTATTTTTTTGTTGTAGTTGTCACTGCTGTTTGGCAGGCCTGGGCCGGCTTCAAACCGGCCGGCACTGCTATATGTGGCCGACGCCCTAGCCACTGAGCTACAGGTGCCTGAGCTGATGTTTCTTAGCACTGTGGAGAGCACCACCACCCCACTGCCATTCGCTGGGCCATGGACCAGTCGTCAGGAGAACCTGGTTATCTTGGTTTGTGCGTTTTCTTTTGTCAAGTTTTACTTCAAGAAGTGGAGAAGAGAGATCAGAGACAAGATGGCTGGTGAACGGGACTCGGGAAACGTGTGCAAAGAGAACCTTAGTGGGCGATGGTGGCGTCACCATCTTTGAAGATGTGTTTCAGGGAAAGACGCGAGATCGTGTCTTTTTGTATTTTACCTTCTAGTTTCAGGGGTGATGCCAAGAAGCAGAGTCTTTTCTTTCTAACTGAGTGAGATTTTACCCAGGAACAAAGACAGAGATGAAAGGCAGATAAGATTTAAAGCCAGCTGTCTTCCCAAGCCCCCGTGTGAAGGAAAGAGAAGGGTCCCTGGTAGGGGGGGAAGTTCAGGTTGTATGTCCCCAGCACTGGATGGGAAGCTGCTCCTGTTAAATGCAGAGAGGTTGGAACAGTGACAGTTCAATAACCTGCAGGGCTCCAAGGAGACCCCACCTAGTCCGGGGGAGGAAAAACACTTCTACCATGAAAGTGCACATGAAGTCTTGGCAGTTAGGATGGCGTTTTTGTCCAGATGTCTGACTGCCCCCAGGGAGCAGGCTGTCCTGCTATTAGCTGGGTGTTGTCCTATTACCAAGAATAGTTACACATTCCAGGACTAGGCTGCCCACATTCACGAAGCTTACCAGCTATTCTAAAAAGGAGAGAGAAAGAGAGAGAGGAAAGTCAATTGCCATCTTACCTTTCAAATATTAGATACTGAATTTAGGTTTTCATATGTAAATTCAAACTCCTAACATATAATCCAGTTGCATCAGCCAGCGTCATATTTAAAGTTTTCAAGCTTCAGCAACTTCCGATAAATGTCTCGCTCGTAAACAAAGACATTCTCGACAAACAGTGACATTCTCCTGGAACAGCCCAGATTCTGGAAAAAGAAATTTTCCCAGAGACCCCTCGTCAGGAGTTGATTTTTTTATTGCCTGGAGCTCCATTTATCGTATCCTTTAAAAATTCTTTCCAATTTTCCCAGCCAATTTAAGCCCCAGGAACTCCATGAATCTTCTCTACCTCCTCCTCCCCAGTGCCATGTGGTGGGTAACACTGTTTGGGACGGTTACTGTCTTCATTAGTATCAGTTTTGTTACATTTCTTTGGGATTGTAGCAGTTCATCGTTTTTCTTTGCTGTCCATTACAAGTTCTAGAATTGTCCTGAGCACACAGAGGAAGGCTCAGCAGATATTTGTGAGTTGGAATCCAGAGTCAATAACAGCAACAAAAACCCCTACCTGGAAGAAAAGAAACAGTGTCCACTTTCCTTGCTTCCTTCACTCAATAATGAAATATTTGGGCAAATACTTTATTTTTACATAGTAACCATAATCCAGTGATGTTAGTTTGAAGAAAGGATATCCTTTATTTGATGTATCGCTGTGTTTGTGTCAGTTGACTTGAAAGGGGACAAGTTTATGTGCGATCTCTGAACAGAGCAAATTCAGATGCTGGTCAACATTAGCTAAGAAAACAGAGACAGAGATAGAAAAGGCTTATCCGAAGTAGGATTTATCAAATTTGGTTGGACTTACTTGTAAAAGAAACGGTATTCTCGGTCATAGAAGGCTGGGACACTATATTTAAAGTTATGTGTATTCCTCCAGTGCAAAATTTCTCAGTCCCTTTAATATGCTAACAATTCCTAAGAAAAAAAGCTGATATGTAACATGTCCCACACACTGAACCCCTTTTCACCTGAACAGTCACTCCGTGGAGTATCTCTTAGTCTGATATTCCTCAAGTCATAACTTTTGGAACTTTGTTACTCACGTGTCACTTATCTGGTCATTAACTGGGTACAAAGCCCTCTACTGAGGTCTTTTGAATAAGCTCTAAGCTACCCTGATTTCCATCAAGACAGGAGAAATACTGGTTCCATCCCCACGTCCTACCTCTGCAGAGCCCTCTGTTGGAATAAAAACAGAGTGTTCAGGAGAAGTCTGTCTGGCTGAAATGATCTCTTCTACTAAGGCTATTTACTTTGCAGATCAGTTATTTGTTGGTATAACAAACTCCACTCCTCAGCCATCTATAATATCTACATATAGTAAATATGTTATTATGAGTTTATTACTTAATAATGCAGTTAGTACATAAGCCAGGTGGCTAGGCTCGCTCACATGAAACTCTGGCTCTCAGAGCCCAAATACCAGTTGTCCAAGCAATAAATGGAGGAGGTGAGTGGTTAGGAGATGACAGAGAGAAGGAAGGAAGGAAAGAGGAAGGAAGGAAGGAAGGGGGAGAGAGAGAGAGAGGAAGGAAGGAAGGAAGGAAGGAAGGAAGGAAGGAAGGAAGG
>NW_003852453.1:4811257-4817743 GCF_000181295.1 Otolemur garnettii
GAGGGAGGGAGGAGCAAAGGAGGGAAGGAGGGAGGGAAGGAGGAAGGGAGGGAGGGAGGAGCCTACAGTTTTCTACTGAAGTTGAAGTAACTTTGCATTACTATCATTTTGCTAAAAATAAATAAAAATGATTATTTTAGGCAGAATTGAGACATGTATATTGAGGTTTAATTACTTCCCCAGAGTCTCCCACAATTTGTGGTTCAGGAACTATCCACTCCCTGCTGGTCGGATCACTGATTCAGAGTCCTGTAATGGGATTCAGAGTCCTGTAATGGGATTTGAGTCCTACATTCTAAGACGTCAAGTGACAGTTGACCATGACAAGAGGAAAGTGAGAGCAATGAAAAAGAGGTCCTGCCAGGAGCATAAGAGCTCAGACATCTGCAGTGTTGTCCTGGGAGCGGCTTCCTGACCTTAGTTGTAAGTACAGGGTTTAGGGTGGATGTTACAGGCAGACAGGTTCTGACTGCACAAGAAGAGAAATCTGACAGAGCCATCAAAAAGTGCAATGAGCTGCCTCTTGCACTCATAAAGATCTCATCATGCAGGACATTTAAACAGACTGGACAACTCCATTACTCTGCTTTTTAAAGCAGATGTAAGCTTAGGACCACCACCAGGAATGTATTTAAGGTCCAATGTTAAACTTCTTTCAGGCCTTCTAGAAAAGGCAGATGTGCTAAACATGGTCACCCAGGGAAATCTGTACCTGATTCGCCCAGCTTTTGTGTGCCTTGGATCAAACGCAATCTCTTCACATTTCCATCCCAGTTCTGAAAGCCTCAGTGGAATATGTGATAAATTCCTTTTCCAGCTTGTCATGGTATCCCCTAGCAAAACCTCGAAGAAGCCCTTCCCATCTCCGAGCCCTAGTTTGCAACTCTGTGATTTGAGGACATTGAATTAGACAGGCCTGAGATCCTTCCTGATCTGAAATCCTGTGATTTATAGACAGAAATGAACCTGAGTGGCAGGAGAGCTCAGAAACCTTACTTTAGCTAAAACAGTTTAACCACAGGCATCTTCCACCGAAAAATACACAGTTTCCACCCTTCTCAGTCAACAGCATCAGAGCACAGATTAGTTTTTGGTGACGGTTTGGGGAGGGGGGAGGGTTTGGTGAAAAACAAGAATTCAAGAACTAAACCATGTTCAGGGAAGTCGGAGAAAGAAAGAGTGAAGGGTGAGTCTGGGGCCTGGAGAGCCCAGGCTGAGCTCTGTGAGGAGCAAAGGGTGGGGTGGGAGGGTTTGGAGGGAGAACCGTCCCCACTCAGGCCCAGCAGCAAGGGGCAGAGTCCTCCCAAGACACTTTTTAATTGAATAGGGATCACAGAGCCTTCCCGGCCGCCTCCTCCCAGCTACTAGAGCCTTCTGTGATCAAGGTTCCTCCTCTCACTCTGGTGAGATCCATCACCTGTTCTGCTTATGCTTCAGCACAGTGGTTCTTCCCAGACCTCAGTTTTCCCAGCTGGGCTAGACTGTCACCTGTAACTGGTTCCCGCTCTCTACAACTCTTGGATGAGATGCAGAAGGAAAGTCTGGAATTCGGTCAGCCCCCCAGCTCCTCAGAGGGCTCCCAGTGGGACTGAGTTCACGTGGTCACCGCAGTGCCTGGCCTGTGACCAGCTTTCTCTTCCCTGTCATGTGCCCTCTCTCCCTCACTGCGTCCCCTGGAGTCATTGCCCTGGGTTATATCTCTACCCAAGTCCAGTGTAGCGGGCTGCTTTTAGAAAAACCACAGGCTCAGATACCCATTAAACTCTGCGAAGGCCATTTTGGCCTGTGCCATGTGTAGCTATGCAAGGTCAGACAATTAAGTTTTTGAACTCGTTCTAGAAAAAGCGCTACACACCTCATTGCTGAATATCTATACATTTACCTTTGAAGTGTTCCCTTTGGGCATCTGGTGACCGTAATAGCATTCAGCAATGAGACTTGTGGCACTTTTTCTAGAATGAGTTCGCAAACTTAATTGTCTCACTTTGTATTACTAAGTCCCCTTCCATGGGACTTACAGGGGAAACAATGGCAGGGCCCCAGTGGAAGTTGCTGTGAAACCGTAGCCCTGGGCACCATGTTCAGCCCCCCTCCCCACCAATCCCAGGCATTCATCTCTGTCTTCGTTTTCAAATTTGATTTTAAATATTTACAGCATCATACATCTTCCCCACCAGATATTACTAATGAACTGTTATTGTCTGCAAAACCTACCGGATGAGTGATGGCCAACTTAAAAAGAGCATCAATGTTTTATTCGTAAAATAGAAGCTGGAAACAGAAAATGCCTGTGTGTATGGGCTTTCTAGGCCCTTGGTTATTATGGTCATGGATACTCTCATACACAAGAGGAACCCGGGCAATTAGCAAAGTCAAATGGAACTGAAAATTCTACATGACACTGAAAAACATACAAATATGCCAATGTTCACATACGTTTTAACATCAGCAAGTGGAGGCAATTTGAAGAAAATGTAAATTTTCAATCTGGAAAGTTCAAAGAGAAAGGTGGAGTGGTACCTCCCACGCCTTCGGTATTAACAGCCACTTATTGCTTGACGTATGGGCAGTAACGCAGTTCCACAGGCTGACTCTCTGGTCATGGGAAAACCTGTATATTTAAATGTCTTGCCTTTGCCCAGTGAGTTTCCTGATTCCAGGTGTCCCAGCCTAGGTGAGAGCATGACATTTCAGTTAGCTAAAAGCTCTTAACCATGGATTTAAGGCTTTTGCTGGCAATAATTTGCTGCTCGGGTGATGAGCGGTGGCTGAGAGCCGTGCCCACCACACAGCCTCTGTGAAGTTTGCAGCCACCACGACGTTTCCAGTTGCTGTTCTGCAACACAGGAATCTGGGACCGTGGAGACCATACTGGGGAAATGGAGCAGTGGAAAAGTATTAGATTAGGACTCAAGCACCTGGGTTCCTCTCCCAGCCCCACCCTGCTGACTGTGTGCCCTTGAGATAATATAGCCCACGGTCTTAAGGTGTGTGATCCTGGGGTCTAGAAGTCCTGATCTAGAAAGTTTGGCCTTACTATTCCTTTACATATGTGTCCTAGGGAAAATGCCTTATCCTTTCTGGCCTCAATTTTCTCATCTATAAACCAGCAGTTCGATGCTGTTTTAACCGTTCAAAAAGCCTTTTTCAGCTTATCTGCCCCCAACTTCCCTTGTTCCTTTACTTTTTAATAATGACCATTCTGCGTGGAGGAAGGTGAGACCTCACTGTGGTTTTAATCTGCATTTATGGGATGATTAGTGAGGCTGAGCTTTTTTTCTCATGTTTCTTGGCCATTTGCATATCTTCTTTTAAAAAATATCTCTTGATATCACTTGCCAACTTTTTAATGGGGTTCTTTGTTTTTCTCTCGCTGAGTTGTTTGAGTTCCTGATAGATTCTGGGTGTTAGTTCTTTGTCAGGTCTGTGGTTTACGAATACTTTCTCCCATTCTGCAGGCTGTCTATTTACTCTGCTGCTTATTTTTTTCACTGTGCCGAGGCTGTTTAGTTTAAGTCACGTTTGTTAGTTTTTGTTTTTGGTGTCTTTGCTTTTGTAGAGAGCATTCTGGCCAGCTCCAGACTCACAGGAAGTGCTTTATCGTTGCCATTATTGCTTGAGTCTGTTCATCGTTGGTCCTCATCTGTAAAACAGGGCGATCATCTCTCATTCTGCTTAGTTCAGAGGCTCACAGAGAAAATTTCATAGGATAATATTTCATGGGATAAAATCATTTCCCAGTCTCAAACCAAGATATTCTTGCAAGTTCTATGACAAATTCTGAAGGACCCAACTGAGATATGAGGCTTCAAATTGGTATTATCCAATCATTAAAAAAAAAAAGAATACACACCCTCCTCCTCTCCTCTCTCTCCTCTTCACTTTCCTCCTCTCTCTCTTCTCCTCTCCCTCCTCTTCTCTCTCTCCTCTTTTATCTTCTCTTTTCTCTCCTCCCTGGTGCTGCTCTGCAGCTTCCCTCCCTCGCCAATAAAGACCTTTCATACAAGCAAAAAAAAAAAAAAAAAGAATACACATATGTGGTTTCATTTAACCAATCCTCGCTGAGATTGTTGCCCAAGTTATAGAAACTGATCACTAATCCCTGCCATCATGGGAAATGTAATTCCCCTATAATTTTCTAAAATAAGAGGCCTAGTCCTTCCCAGAGAGGAGATCACTCAGCTAAACGTTGGACACCGAAAAGCAGAAATTGAGGCATCCTGGGAAAGGGGAAGCCCTCTGCTGCAATGGTGTAAGAGAAAGAGGTAGATAGTATTCCTAGGGTCACGTGCCTTTCAGGTGAGGGTAATGATAAAGCAGGTTAGGTTCAGTCACCACACTTGGTGCTAAAGGTGACGGAATAATTGAATCACTTATCCAAAGCAAGATAAGTAAGCCCAAACACACAGATCTTTCATAATTACTGTACCAGCAGACTCTGAACCTACCTGGCTATCGAGTATATCAGTATTTCTCAGCAACTGAGAAATATCCAGCCTTCCCTGATCTCTTTTAGGGTTGGCTTAGGAGCTTCTGAGGACTAAGACTGAGTCACTTATCTCTGCTTCTCCTAGGACATGGAGCTTGGTATCTGGCATGTATGCATAACGCACATGTTGACTGAAACAATGAACAGACGTATGATTTGGGAGGGAGGAGAGTGTGGAAGGAGAGTTTGATGACTACTGGGCAAACAGCAATGAAAATAAAAACAAAATATCCTACAGTATTTTGCTTTGTAGGATACACCAGCTCTATTGAAGCTCCAGCAACCAGGATATAGAAACTACCACATCCTCTCTAACCTACGGATCTGGATCCATCCAGGTGCCAAGAATCAGACTGAATCAGACGCCAGGATTGGGGATGGGAGACACAGTATGAGTTGCAGACTGTTGCTCTCCAGCTCCCGGCCACATGTTCCTCCTCTCCCGCCTCTTACCTTTAATATTGCAGAAATGACTCTCCTGTGTTGGATTTCTGAGCTGGGCAGGGGTTGGAGAAGCCCATTGTTTTACAAAGATGGAAGATTAAGGGTATAATGGGGAATTTGAAGGGAGAACATCAAGAAGACAAGGCTTGAGAGAGGGAGCCAGGCCTTCACTCAACTCCCTATTCTGGCTATATCTCTAGGAGGCCTCAAGACCTACTTCCTCCTTCAACTATTCTCACCAAGATTTGGTTCAGCCAATTCCCATTTGGAGCGGAAGACACTGATTATCACAAGATACAAATTTTCCTCTTTGTTGTGTAATTCTCAGGGTTTAAAGCACTTCTAATAAGCTTGCTATCAGCATGCTTTTCTTTTTAGAGAAAAAATGGGAAAATCTCATGCTCAAAGATATTTGCGTTCTACCTACCTGACCTAGACCTTCTCTAGAAGCATTTGACCAGAACCTATTTTTTTTTCACCCTTCTCAAGTAGGTGGGGAAATAGAATCTCTACTTGGATTCCAGTAGAGATAATCATGGACATGATGTTCAGCATGTTTTCTCATCCATAAGGCACCCTGTCCCTCTAGTAGATGGGTAATGGGCTTCTAAAACTTGACAATGGTTCAGGAAGACAAGGGCTCTCAGGAAGAACCTCTATATAGGCCCCACCCTGGTAACTGGATACAAATTTTGTCCGAATCTCTTTGGGTTTTAACTTTTATGAGTCTCTGATCACAAATTGTTAAGGAAATTTGAACTGGGTGGCAGTGCACATACAGTTAATTGAGCCATTTGTTCCCAGAATGTCAGCCTTTGTTGCTATTTCTGTTCTGAACACTGACTCATACTGTTAATTTAAACTGTGTGTGTAACCGTGGAGATTTCATTACCTTTGAAATTCTTTTCTGTTCTAGCAAATCTAATTTCAGAACAGAGAGGAAAAGTAAAGAATATCTCCACCCCCCTGCACTCAAATCCTTCACATACACAAAAATTTCCATTGGTCTATTGGAAGAAGTTCCCACCGGTGTCGCTTTCCACCTGGTTGCCTAATGAGGTAAGAAGGTGTGGCTCTGGGAGATGCACCCTCCTTGACAAGGGAGCCTGATGCTGCCTGAGCCTTGACTCTGAGCTGTGGTTTACCCATCTGTAAGAGAAGAGGGTGGAAGGGACAGATCTCTTAGGTACCTTCCAGCTTTGACATTCCAGAAAGATCATTCCCTATTAGCCCTAGTTTACTCTTTCATCGATCCATTCTAACAGACATTTAGTAAGCACCTCTTTTAGCACCATTGAGTGATCAGATGCTTGAGAGGCTACATCCTGCAGTGTGGTTAAGAGCATAACTCTGGTGACAGAATGCTTAGGCTCTGAATCCTATCTCCCTGACACCTACTAGCTACGTGAACTTCCCATTAAAGGCGGTTGTCAGAAATTAATCTTTCTGTAGAGAGATAATGGCATAAAATTCTTATTCTACAATCTTGCTGAGAAAACTCCATCTATAGAAGCCATTTATATACCTATGACAATCCTATAAGGTAAGCACTA
>NW_003852453.1:4817960-4830788 GCF_000181295.1 Otolemur garnettii
TTTCAGAGTGATACACCATCATGTAATATGCTGGTAGGAGAATTAAAACTATCAATATTTAAGTACTTAATGTTCTAGAAATATTCAAATATATATTTTTGAAAACTTGTAAGGTATTCAAGACTGTTTTGGGAAGAACTAAGACCTCCTAGAAGCATTCATCACTTTCTCACTGCTAACCTCACAGTAAGCCCTGGACTGCATTTAGCTGTTCCATGTCAATAGAAATAAAAACCAAGTAATTTCAGCAGAAGAAAGCTTTTCCCCCAGGTGCCTATCCCCAGGTTAATGGTACACAAATCTTTAAACTTGTGCTTTCAAAGACTTCTCTTCTTGATTTACCATTTGAAAAATCAAAATATTGTAAACTTTCAAAGGCTGCTTTTCCAATGACAAGCAAACAGATTAACGGAATTTTTTCTTCTTTTACTTTTTTTTATTTTGTTTGATATCTAAGGGATATTTTACATCCCTGAGAAATTCCAAGTTGCCTTCCAAGTTCTTATCGGGCATCTAGCCAATCTTTGAATCTGGCGGGGCTTATCCAGGATATAATTACAGAATGTTCATTGTCAGAAAAAAAGATTTTTGCCCCCAGACTTATATATGTATATATCCTAGAGGATGCTTAGAGGAGAAATGATCAATGAGAGAGAGAGAGCTGTGTGGTCATTCACAAATGTCAGTGCATCCTTTTTCTCAAGCTGACTGCCAGGTTTCTGTTAAAGTTTAAAAAGAAAGGGAAGTTATAAATAAGTTTTCAGCATGCTTGGAATTGGGTTAAACAGAGATCATAAAAAACACACTGGTAAGTTGATACTAAATTCCCAAATCTCTATGATATTCCTATTTCTTTTCCTGGATTTTTATTAATGATATGTATACATTAATTTCCTATAAAGTATGATAACATAATTTTTTATCATTGAATCATAATTACCCATTGCCACCAAGCCTGAGATTATCAGATCAGCTCTTATTACATATATGAGGAGACAGTACAATTTTGAAGGAATGTTAACAGGACTATATTGTGTTTTCTTATTTTAAAATGTAAGGGAGAAAAGAAATGTTTATTACAGGTAATTTCCAAGTGAACCCTTTCAGGTAGTGCACATAATTGAGAGATAGTGGTCAGATATGTTGAACAGATTGAAGAATATAATGCAGGTATATCCAATAGCAGTATCATGATGTGAAAAAGGCCCAGGCTAGCCTCCCTGAAGAAAAGAAAACACATGAAGAGAGAGGCTCACCTCATAGCTGATGTGGGTGGGATCATTTGAGACTTCAGCCCAGGTGAGCTACCAAACCACTATAGACACATGAATGACCCCAGCAAGACCAGCAGAAAAACCCACTGCTGAGCCCAGCCCAAATTGCTGACCCACAGAATCATAAGTAAATAAAATCATACTTATTTTAAACCACTTGGCTGGATTAATTCATTATGAAGCAAGAAAGGTGGTAGAGACATAACACACAGGTGGAAAATATTGGATAATGTCTCAATGTATTATTGTGGTACAGCTGTGCCTGAAGTTTTATTTCCAGGGATTTCAATGTCTCCTAATTTCTATACTTATAGGCTATTTGCCAGCAAAATTTACAGTATTTAGAATTGAGTTTTCCCCAAGGAAGGAGGAGGGGAGTAAGGCAGAAGGTGGGAATGGCAGGGATAACCTCTTGATATTAACTCTCATTCCTAGGGAAGTACAGGGGACAATGGTCAAGCAAGATTGTATTGATATGCCTGTCCTGTTAATTGCCCACATCTATAGTACTAAGACACCAAGGTAACCCATCTACCAAAATATTTACAATCTACCTGGTGGGAAAAAAAAATTAGGATATCAAATATCAAAACCAGTTTTCTTTTAAAACCAGTTCTATCTTCTAAACTAATTGTGTATGTTTATCATGTTAAGAACATGTCTCTGAGAGTCTGTCTGTCAGGGCATACACCGTCTCTGCTTCTATCAGTCTAGGTATAATTACTATAGCTCCCAGAGAAAGAGCTATCAGCAGGAAGCATTTATAATACGTTCACTGAAATATACCCAATAATTCATCTTCTGTATAACTTCTATTGATCATGAAAACCTTTATGTGATCTGTTTGTTAGGTCTGGGCTTGCTTGGTGATATTGATCAAGTAGATTCCTTTGTGAAAAGCTACATTGATTAGTTTCATGACAAGCTGTTAAAGCCACTTGCAAAGCTGTCACTAGTGATACTTGAAGTCAGAAGAGTGCAATGTCTTTCTGAAGGGAGACTGAATGCAAGATAGATGAGTGCAGACGACATTCTCTGTGTAAGGTAAACACTCAGTGATCCATCTTCCAGTTCCCTTTTTCCATGGGGAAAAGCTAATATCTGGGTAATAAACATTCCCTACACTACCCTTGATTAGAATTTGCACTGAAAAATCCACCAGAAACACACAAGGCTAAGGGAGCGAGATCTGGTCATTTTTAGCAACCTTGTTCAAGTACACCAGGGCACAGCCATTCTCCTCTGCTCCTCCTCAGAATGGGAAATGCCAAAAAAAACCCACAAACAGAGCTCAAAATCTGGATGGAGGACAATATGCTTTATAACCAGAAAGACAATGTGAACACGAGAGGGCTTAGAACAACAGGCCTCAGCGCTTTTTGACAAAAGAACACCAGATCACAAGCACAAAGGACACTTGGTAATTCCCATTTCTTTATAACTCACATGAATTAATAATGTATGCACCCAAAAGAGAACAAGAAGCTAATTTTAAATGCTGCCTGTTACAAGAGCTGGGCAGGAGTTTTTAGAGTTGGGAGAGGGAAGAAGGAAAGGGGTGTCATTCCTGATATAAGAGTCTGCCGCTAGCTGGACCAGCTTTCCCTGAAGCATGATTTTTGAGAACTCAGTCTCCTGAAATGGTCTTCAGAAGCCTTCTATGGCTAAGTCAGACCAACAGTTAGAATACCTACTAGCTTCTCTGAGAAGCCTCCTGGGTTACACAGGATAGGAATTGGTCAAGCTAGCTGTTGTCCCTTGGGTCTATTTCATAGAAATAGTGAATTCAGTCGAAGTGATCACTCCATTAACTCTGTGTTAACATAGTTTAGGTTGCCCTCCTAATAATAACCAGAGAGGTCCAGACTTTGTCACTCACTAACAATGTGACCTTGGACAAACCAGGTACTCCCTCTGAACCCGACCTTGGACAAACTGGGTACTCCCTCTGAACCTGACCTTGGACAAACTGGGTACTCCCTCTGAACCTCTGTCCTGAGGATTAAAGAAGAGAAGTTATGTACAAATGATTAGGTTCCTGTAGATGTAGCTCACTGTTGATTATTAATAGGCTCTGAAAATGGACCTGTGGTTTTGAAGACACCAATCTTCATAAGCCTGTTATTAAGACAATGCCTCTGGCTCTATCTTTAAACAGTGAAGAATTGTATAAGCCAGCATGCTTAACCTAAGGAAGAAACTAGAAAAACAAAAAACAGCATATACATCTCAGTAAAAACTGAAAATACTACAGAAAGGGAGTATTTTCTTATTGTAATCCAGGGGACAACAGCAACCACAAAAATAAGCCAGAGCTGGTGAGTTAGCAGGTTTGTTCTTAACCATAGGCTTGTTGACTACAAGGACAGAGTAGATCGGGGGGACATTTAGTCCTTGCCCAGTGGCAAAAGCCCTGAAAATTATCTTCTATGGGTGTGTAGAAACCATCCTGAACTCTGTCCTCTTATAGCACTACTGACAGAATGACAAAAAAATCCAGCTTATTTTATACAACAGGAGGAAAGTAACATTTTTTTTTCAAAAGGAAGGTAACCATTGAAATTGAGAATTTCTTTGAGAAATTATCAGAAAAAATGAGGTAGATGATGGTATTTAGGACTTGTGGAAACCATATTGTATTTGTACAACCCTTATCCTTCATTTAAGCCTTGTAGCTACTCTCCTGAGTGAGATCTGCTGAAGAGGCTCCTGTCCCCGTCCTGTTGCAGATGAATCTGAGATTGGTCCTTGTCTACCCAAGGTCACATCAAAATACCACGAGGCTCAACTCACACCTAGATCTTAGGCACTCAAGTCTAACCCTTTCAAGAAATCTCAAACAATTATGGCAATGACTTAAACCCAGAATTCAGCAGAAAGATGACAGGTTCAGAATTTGCTGTGAAATTGGTTGGTTGGAGCCATCTTAACCCTAAGTAGGTTAATTGACAGGCGACTCACCAGGGATGTGCGTACAGGTGAGTCCCATTTATTTTTAATAAAATGGGACTTTATAATTGGAAAAAACAAAGGTAAAGTCACTATAACCCAAGACTAAACCTCTGTATTCTACTGTCATCTATTCAGACTTAAGCTCTTCCACCTGGCCTCAGCTCTTTCTCAGGTTGACAAGCAGACCACCACACTTACACTATCCTGTGTGCACCCAGGCAACTCCCAAAGAATTTGACACAAAGTTTTTCAAGGAGAGAAATAATATTTGTACTTGTTCTATCTTTTGAAAACATTTCTGTCAAATGAAATCTTATCAATTTACAAGATTGGCATGCATGTGTTACCATTGAAACCAATAAAATAATTTAAAACCATACAAAGAAAATACTAATCCTATCTCCCACAAAAGTAAGTGATATGCCAGTCTGATGGTTTTCTGGTCACATCTTCATACATTTAAATAAAAATGACCTGGATATAAGGGACGTGGAGGTGTTTTTGTGGTTTGGTGTCTTTCTCACATGGCAATGCTTTGTTGACAGTCTTCCAGGTCAATAGATATTTAATTTATCCATTTTAGGAAACATTTACTATTCCAGAATAGGATTATACTAAACTTTATTCAATATTTCCCTTACTGATAGATATCCATAGGTATTTTGTTTTGGTTTTGGCTTGACAAATAATGTGGGAAATATCCTTGTTTATTATAGTCTGGCTGTTATTTCATTAGGATAGATTCTCCTAAGAGAGATTTATAGGACAAAAGCTCTCTACATTTTAAATTTAAGCTATGTTGTTGCATTACAAAACTGAAATCCAGAAGAATTAAAGATTTAAATTTTAAACATAAAATAATACAATCTTAGCAACATGGAAGAGCTGCCACCAGCTACTTACAATCTCTGATTATAAATCTTAAGTAAATATAAATACGTATCAAAAATAAGATGAAAACTCTACTTTCAAACTCAGTTGAAATTAGACCTGCAAATAAGTTCAGTTTCGAGGAGAGAGAGAGATTAAGGCGGGCAAGTAGGTGGCCTACAAAGCATCACATGTTCTATTTTGATTATGGACCAAGCGAACACCATGTCCATTAAAATATAATCATTTTGGATCTCTGGGATGAAGTTTCAAAATTGTATTTAGGGCAGCACCCATAGCTCAGTAGGTAGGGTGCCAGCTGGAGGGTTCGAACCCAGTCCAGGCCGGCTAAACAACAATGACAACTGCAACAAAAAAAAAATAGCCGGGCATTGTGGTGGGTGCCTATAGTCCCAGCTACTTGGGGGGCTGAGGCAAGACAATCTCTTTAAAGCCCAAGAGTTGAGGTTGCTGTGAGCTGTAACGGCACAGAACTCTACTGAGGATGACATAGTGAGACTCTGTCTCAAGAAAGAAAAAAAAAAAGACTGATTCTCACCCAAATTTTGCTGTGTCTTCTTATAAATCAGCAGATCTCCTACTGTGGTGACCTGGGTAGTGTCCCCAGAATTAGGTCTGAGGAAGAATCAATAGCCTTGTTTGGTTATCTACAAGGGCTTCACTTTTTGAGCAAGATTTTGAAAGTAAAGGAGATACTGAGTTGTTCTAGTTGATACAGGAAAGTCTAAAAGGCTGAATGAGGGAAGAAAAAAGGCAACGAGGAACATGGGAAGACGCCAGGGAAGAACTGAGCAACATTTACTAAAAGAAAAAATATTGGTTTTGCCATGGAGTGATCAATGTGACCTCCTGATCTCCCCCACCAAACCTTTATTTACTATTCTTTGGGTTCTGACCTTTATTGGGGGAAGGGAAGGAGATGGTAGGAAGGTAAGAAAGAAGTGTCAACGCTGGTCTCATGGCAGGTGGGCATTTTCCAAGGGAGACTGTGATACATTTGGCCAGAGTTTGAAGTGCTGCTCCAAAGTTGGATTAAAAATGAAATACTATCCCAATCTTAAACCCCTATACGTCTCAATCGATCATGGTTTACAAAGCATCTAAAGAAAGGAAATTTTTGACCAGCTGATCAGAGCAGCACTCAGAATGGAAGCACTGATTGAATATTGACCTCAGCAGGCTCTGTAATTGCATCTTATTGGCAAATCATTACTAGTTTATCTTCGTGATAGAAAGCACAGATTGAAATTAGAGAGGCACTTACTTTACGGGGTCAGATAGAATAACTCTCAGGCAAAATCTCTCTGGACTTTCTAAACATGGAGAAAGAGAAAGGTGAGGGGGTGAGGACTCCTTTGCTAGGAAAATTAGAGACCAGCTTAGCTTTGTAACCAAGAGAGATCACAGTGTCTCCCTCAACTGCTATTTGAGTCCTCACTATATCTTCAAAAATACAAGTGCAGTCAGACCCGCAGCAGTAAACCCCCTTTACCTGCCAGCCTTACCTTCCTCAATTTTGTCCCAGTGAGATTCAGTGTACGGGTTGGGTGTGCAGTTTCAAGCTCTGCAAAACATTCACTTTTAATCTTCAGAACCACTCAATGAAGTGGGTATTAATAATATTTCTACTCAAAAGATGAAGAAACTAAATCATAGGAATGGTCAAAAGCTAGAAAGTAAACCTATATAGAAGCTCAAACATACCTAATAACCCCCGTAGATAAGAACCATCTACTTCTTCGAAAGATTGTCTAACCTTTTCTGTAAAGGGCCAGATAGTAAATATTTTAGGCTTTGTGGGCTGGACAGTCTCTGTCAATACAAAAGTGGCCAAGGATAATAATTAAATAAATGATCATGACTGTATGCTAATAAAACTTTATTTGCAAACTTAGGCAACATATTTGACCCATAGGTATAGTTTGCTCTCCCATTCTAGAATACAGACTACTTCCAGGTTCAGCATTATTACCCACAGATATTACAGTAAATGTCCAATAAATTCAGTCAGATTACAGAATCCAAGTTGGTAATGACCATCGGTAGAAATCAAGACCATCTTCTGCTCCTCCCCCAAATATGAACTACCTCTAATAGATGACTGTTCAGCCACCGCTCAAACATCTGCAATGAGAGAAAACTCGTGTCTGCCCAGTGACCCATCCTCATCAAGAGAGAGATGAAGATTTGAAGCGCTTTTGCTTGTTTGTTTTGAGACAAAGTAAGACTCTGTCACCCTGGGTAGAGTGCCTGATATCATCTTAGCTCACAACAGCATCAAACTCTTGGGTTCAAGTGATCCTCTTGCCTCAGCCTCCCAAGTAGCTGGGACTACAGGTGCCCACCACAACACCCCACTATTTTTAGAGATGAGGGTCTTGCTGTAGCTCAGACTGGTCTTGACTCTTGAGCTCAAGAAATCCACCTGCCTCAACCTCCCAGAATGCTGGGATTATAGGCGTAAGCCATCACGCCCGACAAGATGTTTTTGTTTGTTTGGTGATCTGGCTGAGGTGAGGTTCAAACTCACTGCCCCTGGTGTGCAGGGCCAGCTCACTAACCATTGAACCACAGCAGCCAGCTGGGACATTTTTGTATTTAGATTTTTGTTTCTTTGACTAATATAACACTGAATTTCTAACTTTCCATATATCTGTTTTCCTTATCATGTAATTTTTATAGCATATAAATAAGATATAATATATCTGAATCATGTACATTGAGACTTATGTTAGAACAGTGCTGTGCTGCTACTGCTACTGCTACTTCTTAGCTGTGAGACTGAACCTCACGGGACTTACATTTCTTCATGTATATATGTGCATGTATATGTGAGTATGCATAAATGTGTACATATGTGTATCTGTATATATAAAAACACGAAAGACTCTACTTACTGCAAGAGATCTTGTAGGGGCCTGGGTCCCCACAAACTTTTATGGATCTTAGGGCAGTTAATGTTAAGAAAAAGGACAGTTAACATTAAGAAAAAACTGAGACTCAGTGATCTCAGGTGAAATAACTGGAGAGCCTGTGAGAGGTGTACACGAAGCCAGCTGCATCTCAAGTGCAGCCCAGCCATTCTCCCATAGGTCTCTTTATTCAATCAAAAATCATAAATCATGTTGACAGCATAATGCATAAACTTAACTTGAGTTATTCAAAGCAAGGTGCCTCAAATAAACATTAAGAGTCAAAAGAAGAGAAAAAAAGGAAACAACAATCACGCAGGCTGACCAAGTGACTACAACTTACACTTTACAAATTGGGGATAAACTTTCCTAGCTCACTTCAATGATTTCTGTCTAGGCCTGGGCAGGACTCAGGCTATAGTAATCTTTGATGGCTAGGCATTCTGTTCTCAGCCACCAAGTAATAATCGGGCTGCTTGTGCCACCTGAAAGCGGGGACCAGGATACTGAACTCTGGTCAACAGACCCCCAGAATCCCAGCCTTGAACCTGCCATGTGCCAGACTTCCTGTGGAGACCACCAGGCTATTGCAGCCTTGAGGGATTGGAGGAACTTGGACTCTGGTCAACGAGCCCTCCAGAAATGCCTGGCCTTAACTACACTACAAACCTGATGCCTGCCCGATCTAGCATATCGTGTATGTTCTACAAATGCTTCTTCCTTGTTCATTGACTATAAAAACACTTTGACAGAGCCAGGAAGTGAGATAAGAAAAAGCAACAGAAACGTTTATGAAAAATGCCACACTGGATGGGTTGGAGGTGACAGCTGGGTCATAAATGAATTTAAGAAGGAAATTATCAAATTTTGGGAATAAAATGACAATGAAGACATGAATTATCAGAACTTATTGGATACTGCAAAGGCAGTCAAAAGAGAGAAATTTATAGCATTGCAAGCCTTCCTCAAGAGAATGGAAACTAAGTCAAAAACTTAATGGGCTATCTCAAGCAACTGGAAAAGGAAGAACATTCCAATCCCAAACCCAGCAGAAGAAAATAATTTACCAAAATTAGAGAAAAATTAAATGAAATTGAAAACAAAAGAATCATTCAAAAGATTAATTAATCAAAAAGTTGGTTTTTTAAAAAAGATTAACAAAATTGATAAACCTTTAGTTAACTAGAAACAGAAAAGTAAAATCCTTAATAGCATCAATCAGAAATAATAAAGGAGAATTAACAACAGATACCTCAGAAATTCAAAAAATCTTTAATGAATACTATAAAAATAAACCAATACCTGGAAGCATGTCACCTTCCTAGACACAGCCAGAAAGAATTGGGAATGTTGCATAGAGCTACAGCAAGTACAGAAATAGCATCAACTGTATGAAATCTCTCAAAAAAAGAAGAATCTGGGACGAGACAGCTTCACATCAGAATTCTACCAAACCTTTAAAGAGGAACTAATACCTATATTACCTAACCTTTTCCAAAACATAGAAAAAGAAGGAACACTTCCAAACACATTCTATGAAGTAAAATCACCCTGATCCCCAAGCCAGGAAAAGACCCCAAAGGAAAGAAAACTATAAACCTATATCTTTAATGAATATTGATGCAAAAATATTCAATAAGATCCTAGAAAACAAAATCCAGCAACACATCTAACAAATTATACACCATGACCAAGTTGGTCGCAAGGTTGGTTCAACATATGTAAATCTATAAATATAATACATCACATAAACAAAGTAAAAAACAAAGACCACATGATTTTCTCAAATAATGCAGGAAAAAATTGAAAACATTTTCACTTAGATTGAGAACTAGGCAAGGATGCCCATTGGTTCCACTGCTTTTTAACATTGTAATGGAAATCTTAGCCATCACAATCAGGCAAGAGAAGGCCATCAAGGGTATTCAAATAGGGTCAGAGGAGATCAAACTTTCACCCTTTGCAGATGATATGATTTTATACCTGGAAAACCCCAGGGACTCAACTTCAAAACTCTTAGAAGTGATCAAGGAATACAGCAGCGTCTCAGGATACAAAATCAATACTCACAAATCAGTAGCTTTTATATATACCAACAATAGTCAGGCTGGAAAAACAGTCAAGGACTCTATTCTTTTTATAGTAGTGCCAAAGAAGACAAAATATTTGGGAATTTACCTAATAAAGGAGGTGAAATATCTCTATAAAGAGAACTATGAAAATCTGAGAAAAGAAATAACTGATGATGTTAACAAATGGAAAACAGACCATGCTCATGGCTGGGAAGAATCAACATTGTTAAAATGTCCATACTACTCAAAGCAATATACAAATTTAATGCAATCCCTATTAAAGCACCACTGTCATACTTTAAAGATCTGAAAAAATAGTACTTTGTTTTATATGGAATCAGAAAAACTTTCAATAGCCAAGACATTACTCAGAAATAAAAACAAATCAGGAGGAATCACGCTACCAAACTTCAGACTATACTCTAAATCTATAGTGTTCAAAATAGCATGGTACTGGCAGAAAAATAGAGAGGTAGATGTATGAAACAGAATAAAGAACCAAGAGATGAACTCAGACACTTATTTGATTTTTTATAAGCCTATCAAAAACATTAATTGGGGGAAATATTTCCTATTTAACAAATGGTGCTGGGTGAATTGGCTGGTGATTTGCAGAAGACTGAAACTGGACCCACACCTTTCGCCATTAACAAAAATTAACCCTCAGTGGATAAAAGATTTAAACTTAAGACATGATACTATAAAGATTGTTGTAGAGAGTATAGGAGAAACACTTCAAGAAATTGTCCTAGGAGAATACTTCATGAGGAGGACCCTCCCAGGCAATTGAAGCAACACCAAAAATACATTACTGGGATCTGAGCAATCTGAAAAGCTTCTGCACAGCCAAGAACACAGTAAGTAAAGAAAGCGACAGCCCTCAGAATGGGAGAAGGTATTTGCAGGTTATGATTCTGACAAAGGTTTGATAACCAGAATCCACAGAGAACTCAAACTTATTAATAAGGAAAGAACAAGTGATCCCATTTCATGAGGGCAAGAGACTTGAATAGAAGCTTCTCCAAAGAATACAGGCGCATGGCCTACAGACACATGAAAAAATGCTCATCATCTTTAATCATTGGAGAAATGCAAATCAAAACCACTTTGAGATATCATCTAACTCCAGTAAGACTAGCCCACATAACAAAATCCCAAAAAAAACAGATGCTCGCATGGATGTGGAGAAAAGTACTGCTAGTGGGAATGCAAACTAATCCGTCTCTTCTAGAAAGAAGTTTGGAGAACATTCAGGGAATTAAAAGTAGACCTTCCATTGGATCCTGCAATTCCTCTATTAGATATATATCCTGATGATCAAAAATCACTTTACAACAAAGACATTTGCACCAGAATGTTTACTGCAGTCCAATTAATAATTGCCAAGTCATGAAAGCAACTCAAATGCCTGTCAATCCATGAATGGATTAACAAATAGTGGTATATGTATACCATGGAGTATTATGCAGCTATAAAAAAGATGGAGACTTTACCTCTTTTATGTTTACATGGATGGAGCTGAATCATATTCTTCTTGGTAAAGTATCTCAAGAATGGAAAAAAATATCCAATGCACTCAATAATATTGTGAAACCAATACATAATAACCCACACTTGCATATGAAAGATAAAACACAATTATAGCCCAGAAAGAAGGGGAGAAGAGGAGGGGGAGGGGAGGGGAGTGGATGGGTGGAGGGAGGGTAATCAGTGGGACCTCACCTTGCATATTGCAAGGGTACATGTCAAATATATGGAGAGTAGAGTATAAATGTCTAAACACAACAAGTAAATAAGTGAGGTGAAGGCTATGTTAACCATTTTGATGTAAATATTCCAAAGTGTATATAAAATCTGCACACCATACCCCATAAATGCAATAATGTACACAGTTATGATCTAATAAAAAAGAAAAAAAGAAGCTAAAAACAGTGGGCACCAGTGGGTCAGGGGAATAGGGCAGATAATAGAACAAGGTTAAGACAAAGGCATTTCATTGTTTGAAATGTTATAATAAATTTCTTGGGTTTTGACACATAGGAGTGAATTTCTCGTGTAAAATTTGCACAAAAAGGGAAGGAACAAAAGTAATGGGGTGAGTGAAGGTGATCCTTTGCCAAAGATCAGTTGTCCATATTTCTGTAGGTCCATTTCTGAGCATTCCATTCTGTTTCATTCATACACTTGTCTCTTTTTTCCACCAAGATCACACCGTCTGATGATTCTAGCTTTACTGAGTAGAGTTTATTAGTTTTGAAGTTGGTTAGTGTCGGTTCTCAAATTTTGCTCTTCAATATTTTGTTGACCATACTGAGTCTTTTACACTCCACAACAATTTTAGAATCTGTTGTCAGTATCCATAAGATGACCTGTTGGTATTTTGATTGGGATTTCCCTGACTTTAGACCTCAACTTGAGAACATGTTGTCAATATTGAGTCTTCCTATCCAGGTCCACGAAATAAAATATCTCCCTTTTTTTAGATCTTTGTTGATTTCTTTCATCAAAGTTTTGTATTTTCCTCATACAGATCTTATACCTATTTTACTAGGTTTATACCCAAGTGTTTCACTTTCTTTTTTAGTACTAATGTAAATGGTATTGTGTTTTTCATTCAAAGACCAAATGTTCATTGCTGATACATAGGAAAGCAGCTGACTTTTATATAGCGACCTTGCACTGCAGCCTCGGTATCTTGCTATAATTGCTTATTACTCCAGAACTTTA
>NW_003852453.1:4831070-4861575 GCF_000181295.1 Otolemur garnettii
TTTTTTCTGCATTTATTTATATGGTAATATGATTTTTCTGATATTTGAATGCTGAGACATACTGGTAATATAGAATAGATCCCACTTAGCTGTATGTCATCAAATTGCTAAATTTGAGTTGCTAATATTTTGTTGATGAATTCTGCATGAGAGACATTTTTCATGAGAGACATTGGCCTTTAGTTGTCCTTTGCTTTTATTTTTATTTATTTTATTTTGAGACATAGCTAAATTGCAGTGGTGTCAGCATAGCTCACAGCAACCTCAAATTCCCAGATTCAAGGCATCTCCCTGCCTCAGTCTCCTGAGTATCTGGGACAATAGGCACTCACCACTACACCCAACTAGGTTTTCTCTTTTTAGTGGAGACAGGGTCTCACTCTTGCTCAGGTTGGTTTCAACTCCTGAGCTCCAGTAATCCTCCCACCTTGGCATCCCAGAGTACTAGGATTACAGGCATGAGTCACTGTAGTTTTCTCTTCTTATAATGTCTTTGTCTGGTTTCGGCATTAGGATAATGCTGGCCTCATTAGATGAATCAGAAAATATTTCCTCTGTTTCCATTTTCTGGAAGAAACTATAAAAAATTGGTGTCATTTTTTCTTTACATGTTGGTTTGAATGCACCAACCCATCTGGGCCTGGTGCTTCCTATTTTAGAAGGTAACTAATAATTGACTCAATTTGTTTAACAGATGGAGGTCTATTCAAATAATCTGTTTCTCCTTGTGTGAGTTATCACGTCATTTAAGGAGTTGGTCTGTTTAATGTAGGTTATCAAATTTGCATACATAGAGTTATTCATAATCCTGATACCTTTTTAAGTGGTAGACCTTTGACAAATGTTTATGTTTCTTTTCTGGTTATTAAACAGTATCATATCATGTTTTCAAAGTTTCTCTTGATTCCCTTTCTCAGGAGGAAGAATGTGTGAGTGTCCTGTGGGCCATCAGTGGTGTCCAGACAGAGAACCCACTTTGATCAGCATTCACTGTTCACTACATAAATAAATTCCTGAGAGACACTGAGTTTTCTGGAGTAGCATTTGATCTCCACACTACATAAACAGAAAGCCATAAAAAGTAAAAAGAAACCTATTTTCAAGAATGAGATTCCCATAGGTGACAGTGCAGCCCCTCCATGGAAAGGCCAGGGAGAACAAACACCCAGAATCTCATCTAAATTCGTTCTTTATAACATGTTTCATTCATAATTTACATCCCACCATGATCAATGGTCTGTTTCAAGGCCAAATTAATTCAAATCAGGCCCCTGGAAAGACTTATGTAACTGATGGGTTTGTTTCCCATCTCTGATCCTTCCCATCATTCAACCCCAGTAGCCTATATTCCTAAAGCATCATTATGAGAACAGCACATCCTTCAGCTCTCCCTACAAAATGAAGCCCAAACTTCCTAAACCCTAGAGCTCCTTGACAATGTGGCCAGTCCTCCCCTCAGGCCTTCTCAACCTACCCCTTTCCACCAACCCTCATGTCTTCCCTGACTCGTAAACTCATAAACTTCATACTGATTTTTTAATTTTCTCAGCACTAAGCATGTTCAAGTTGAAAATTTTTTGTTTCCTAAACTGAGAATAAAATAATCTCTGCTATACCCAAAGCCATGGTTCATTAGTAATACGCACAGTAGTGAATGTTTAGCATTTTTGTAAATTTAAATTTTACAATGTATCTGTGACATAGGGACTGTTAGCATCACTGGGCATTTACCAGACAAGGATTTGGAAACTTAGAGCAGCTACATCTGAATCCAAAGCACACTTGTTTAAGTGTGACACTATACTCTCTCCTACTATGTTTCCCGAAAATAAGACACTGTCTTATATTTATTTTGAAGACATACTAGGGCTTATTTTCAGGGGATGTCTTCCTCTCCGCGCTGAAATGCATGGGCGTGGCTATGCAGATACACAGCATAGCCACGCCCATCACTAGGTCTTATTATCGTGGTAGGGCTTATATATAACAAATGCATAGAAATCCTGCTAGGGCTTATTTTGGGGGTAGGTCTTGTTTTCAGGGAAACATGGTAATTACCTGCCAGGGTCAAGAGAATTTTGCAGCCTAGGCTAATCACTAGCATAAAATAGACATTCATTGTCTTTATGAAAAAAATGGGTGGATGACTTAAGGGATACAGAAATATATCTTAAAATGCTTTAGAAATTGTAAAGGGCTTTGCAAACAATGTATGTCATCCATAAAATCACCATCGTAAAATCACTTTTATGATGATAGACTGACACCTTTTTTCACTAAATTCCATGCCTTGTATTAACACATGATACTTTAAAATATTAACTTAGTTTTTGTAAATTGTTTTTCCTCCCAAGCCAGACACAAACCTCATCTCCCATTATATGAATATCTTGTCCAAATGGCAAATATGGACAGTAAGAAAACATGGTACTGAAATTAGCCTTCTATTCATGTATATTTTTGAACAATCAGGAGTTCAAGAGCGAACACTGTAAAGGAGGCGTGTGTGTGTGTGTGTGTGTGTGTGTGTGTGTCTGCCCAACATTTTCTAACAACCATCTGTTTTTGCTGCGTTTGACAACGTGGAGCAACCTCATGTGGGTCAGAAGCCTCCTTCTGACCTGGTACAATCTCTAACCACACACAAGCAGCAGATGTCGCTGTTGTGCAACTTTCAGGCAGACGACTTGCGCAGCTGAGCTGGTATTTGTCGCCTAGAGACAGAATCAACAGCCATTTACACCCAAAACCACAAACACCATTAGGTGCTGGGTAAACCTTAGAGATCCACCACAAAGAAACTGTAATTTGAGAAATTACAGACCAACATCCAAAGATGCAGCTGTGAGGCAAAGCTGGGACGTAGGAGCATAGGACAAGCTGTGGAAGTCTGGTGTGTTGCTGCCCAGGAGAGAATGCTGGACGTTCAGAGAGCTCCGGTTCAACTCCTCGGCCCCAACTGCGTGAGTGAGAGCAAAAGGTCAGACAAAATCCATCTTGTTTGAGGAATGGACAGTGCTTCCTATTTGCAAGCCCGGTGGTCAGATGACCAAACTTCTAGCATGTTCTCACCACCCAGCATCATCTGGTCTCTGCCTGTGTCTGCAGCTTCCCTAGAGCCACAGTTCCTCCTTTCCCACTACCCAAGCCATGTTTCCTGGAAAATAAGACCTACCCCCAAAATAAGCCCTAGTAGGATTTCTATGCATTTGTTAAATATAAGCCCTACCCCATAATAAGACCTAGTGATGAGAGTGGCTATGCAGATAGAGCAGAGAGGAAGACATCCTCTGAAAATAAGCCCTAGTGTGTCTTCTTGAGAAAAAATAAATATAAGACAGTGTCTTATTTTTGGGGAAACACGGTACTATGTTCCTGCAGACTCGTGGGCTCTGCTTATAATGTTCTTGCCTCAGCCCTTGCCTCTCCAGATCTCAGCTCAAATGTCCCTTCGTTTTGAAAGGGCAGGCCCCATAGGTCAGGGCTTTCTTTTATGGTCTTGTGGGACCCTTTAACTCCCCTTCACTGCCTTATCGTGATTTGCAGTCATATAATTGTCTGATTGTTTAATTAACAACCATGGACCCAACTCCAACTCAGGTGTAAATTCTCTAAGGATAGACAATATGGCTATTTTGCCCGTCACTGTTTTCCTAGTACCTAGCATAATGCAAAATATAGGAAAGGTTCTCAATAACAAATGCTAGATAAATAAATGTTAAAGAAATGAATGAATAAGTAGATGAATAAGTGACTACATGTATTGATTCTATCTATTCGTCCTCGACAGGCTTAAATGTACAAAGCAGTGAATACAGGTGAGAGGGAAGCAGAGGAGAAAATCTGAAACAGCTGGACATGGAATAGTCACTCGTCCCAGTATCCTGAGCAGCCTCAGCAAGGCAAGAGGTCTTTGGGGCAGCAGAACTCAAGTCCTCCCTGCCATGCAGCCACAGACTCCTGTCTAGCCCTCTGAGTGCGATCATGGGGTCCTCGTCGCCCATCAGGAGTAACAGGGAGCTAGGTTGCAAATAGATGAGCAACGCTGGCCTTTCTTCAGAATAATGTGTCTCATGAAAGAGAAGAGATTATAGACAAAGACAGAGAGAGATAAATGAGTTGAATTTGTTCTTCTGAAGTGTGCACCTAAAGGGAGTGGGAGGGGGCATATCTGACTATTTTTCTTTCTTCCACAAGATGGGGCAATCGGAATGAATTTGACCACAAAGGGGCAAGCTCCAGTGAATTTCTTTCCCGTGTTAAACAACCGGGATTTGGTCAGACCAGAAAAATGGAGCTGGGCTGATTCGGAACTTGTTTATGCCACTGTATAGCATATCCTGAACATATCAGGCCTGGAGTAGACAATAGTTAGGCCAGAGGAGAAAGCTTTGGGCTCATGCCCACTCTAGCTTGAGGTCAAAGGGACGCTGTCCAGCTCCCAGATCCTCTAGCATTCCAGCCCCAGGATGCCCCAGAGTCTCTGGCTCAGAAACAGCTGCTCAAAATTGAGGAAATTTACCATGCAGAAACATTTCCTCACATTAGGAGGAAATTATAAATGAGATATAATGACGCCGACTTTGAACTAAATTATTTTAATAGAATCAATCACGATGTATGAATTCTGTTTCTTAGTATCTCAGTCTCCTGTTTACAATCTGTGATGATTTCATTCAGTGGAATATTCCACGATGCATTAAATCTGCCCTACATAAAATAATTATGACAGCAGTATTTTATTATTCTCTGACCTCTCTGCAAAAAGAAAAAAAAAAGGAAAAAATCCTTCTTGCTTCTACCCTTCTACCTGGCTATAGATCTATTACCAAATCCTTATGCATTTATCTCTGGAAAGAACTTAGGGGAAATGGGCTTGACAACAATTTCTAGATTAAATTAGCACTATTCACAATGATAATTCATGTTTATGTAGTATTTTGATAACCATTATTTCATTTGATTCTCCCAACAAACTGTAGGATAAACTGTTTTTCCCATTACTCTTTTACAAATGTAAAAGCTATTTTCTTATTCAAGTGTGCACTACAGGTAAATATTGAAGGTGGTGGTAACATACAGGCCTTTGGACTTCAGGTGTCTTTCTGCAATGGATAAGAGTGATGAAAAATGAAAAAAGAGAAACAGTATTTATCAGAAAGGAGTCACGAAGGCCAAGTACACATTGTACAAGGTAGGAAACTTAGCCAAGTCGGCTTAAACAATCAAAATAATTTATTGGCTCACATAATAGAAAAGTCCAAACATCCAAGTTGCTCAAAGGATGTCATCATAGACCTGATCCTTGAGGTCTAAGGTTAACCTGGTAGCTTCAGTGGTTCCAGGCTATCTCCTTGAGGTAACAAAATAAATCTAAGCATGTCCAGGTCTCAGAAGGTCCCTCTGAACTGCCCAGTGGAAAAGGCCCCAGCACCTCTCCCTCAAGTTTCCCACCTGTGAGTCACCGTCTCATTGGAGAAGCTTCAGTCAAGTGTCCATCTCTGAACCAATCTCAGCTGGGAAGAGGGGTGTGGCTTATTGGATCATCCAATAGGAATCCCTACCGTGAAGCCCAGTCTTGTCCAAACCCTCACTGCTAAGAATCTGCCCATGGTGCATTGTGCAAAGGAAAGCCAGGGGAAGAAGGAAGTAGTTTCTGGGGAATCATGAAATACCTCTGCATTCTCACAACTTAACAAATAACAAGGTATTGCCTCTTTTAATAAAAATTTATGAAAGTTCTATGTCTATCTTGGCTGTTATACAATTGTACAAAGAAGACAAGAAGCCATGGTAAAGATGTTAATTCATAATTCATGTTTGTGTATTAGAAAGGCTTCAGTATTAGCTTTAGAGAACTTACAACCAAATTCATAGCTATCACGGGGGACGCCTGGTGCCTAAAAAGCAGGAAATTGCTCAGTAGCCTTGGAGAGTTCAGACTTCCAGAGCAGATACGTGTTGAAAAGTGGGAAAAAAATACCAAGAACCCAAATCCACTTGGGTTGGGAATTTGCTGGGTCTTTTATACAAACACATAGGATAAAAGGGGGTATCTGATTAAGCCCCTAAACGTATTGTCCCCCCACCACATACTTCTCCAAACCACAGTTTTCTCTTTGCTACAAATGTTTGGGGGTGTTAAGACCTCCCTCTCTCACGGGTTTTTATGACAATTAGAGGCAATAATGTGCACCAAAGCCTTTGCAAGAATAATATTGCTGGAAATGTTGTGTATAATTTTAATGTGCTATGAAAGCAAGAAATGTCTGCTAGAAAACAGGTTCTATGTTGACCTTTCTGGAATGGGTGGGTGTGGGTTACATGCGCCCCATTTGCACTAATCTCCACCAGTAAGCACCACTCCATCAGTCTCTCAGAAGTTCACCTAATGCACTCCACGGAGCACACACTGAACTTTCTGTACACCCTCAATAGTGTACACAGGTCTATACACCTGCTTTCAGGATAGGCTAATTGGCCCCCTTTGTGCAAGAAACTACTAAGAATTTTCTAATACAAATCTAAAATATTGCCACACGTCATCAAAGAGCTGAAAGTTCTGAATTGCAATGTCTATCATCAGTTAATAGAGCAGAATTTGAGAGAAAACTACAAACTATTCAGATTTCTTCTGCAATCCCACGCAGTAGCTATTATCAGGTGGGTCTGCCTTAAGGATAGTGCAGATACAAGAATTGGAAACATTTTGTTGGATGTGGCCAGTTGAGCATCAACCTGTGGTCTGAATATTATTGTTTTTCCTAAATAAAACATGTAATTTTATAAAAATGACAGTTACTCACTACAAGTTAGACATAAAGGAATTATACAAGAAGAAAACCTTAAATGTAGTTCCAGGGGTCAAGTACATTTTCTCCCATTTTAAATCTCAGTGGTGGTCATTTATTCTCTTACTTTTTTATGGTAAAAATAATCCACTCTTAATTTTTCTCTTAATATCTGAAGTCTAAAACACCACTCTTGTGTTTTCATAGTGCTTCTGGGTTTAAAAAAAAAAAAAACAATACCAAAAAAATCCTCTTTCTTTTTTTCAGGGAGGAATAACTTGATTTAATGGCATCAGAGTTAGGATGTCATTCTTACCATCTCATCTCCACAAAGGAGCACTACCACCAGCAATTTATATTGCTGTGACAGCAATATAAACTCTAAAAAGAAAAGTCTTTTTTCATATTTAACTTGAAATAGAACCTTGGTTGGTTGGTTGCTTGGAGCTTGGAGTGCAAACCTATGTTAGTCCCCCTCTCCAAATTTTGCGCTCAACATAGCGCAAGTTAAAAAGAAATTTGGAGCGTATTGCAAGTACAAGTTGGATCTACCAGGTGTAGAACACAAATGTCTTAAAGCTGTAATTGGGTAAATGAGGTGAAGGCCATGTTGATTAGTAGGATGTAAGCACTCCAACTTGTACAAATAATCAACACATTGAATCCCATAATTCCATAAATGTATTCATGATCTATGTACAAATGACTTAATAAAAAATATGGAACAAAAAAATAAATAAATAAAAGAAATTGTCTCCAAATTTGTAATCACGTACTTAATTACTATCCCCTAGAACTATCCTTCGGGGCTGGGTTTGAACCCACCACCTCTAACATATGGGGCCGGCACTCTACTCCTTTGAGCCACGAGCACCGCCCCCCTCCTTTTTTTTTTGAGGCAGAGTCTCACTCAGTTGTTGCCCATGCTAGAGTGCTCTATAGTCATAGCTCACAGTAACCTCAGACTCCTGGGTTCAAGCAGTACTTCTGAGTCAACTTCCTTGAGTAGCTGGGACTATGGGCATCTACCATAGTATCCAGCTAGTTTTTCTATTTTTAGTAGATATGGGGTCTCACTCTTGTTCAGATTCGTCTCAAACTCCTGAGCTCAGGCAGTCCACCCACCTTGGCTTCCCAGGGTGCTAGGATGACAGGTATGAGCCACCATGCCCAGCCAGAAATACCCTTTTTTCAAACATGGAAGTTTCAGGAATTCTTTGCTGACATCTCTCTTCCTCTAGCATTCCTTTGTTACTCAGTAGAATCCTGCTTTTTACACACAACCACTTAAAATTATCTGTTAATATATTTTCAATATCTTGTATTTAACTGTTGAGAAGGTTACTGAAATGTTTGTCTAGAGATCATACTTTTTCTCTCCACATTTAAATGCACAACTTGAACAGATACACATATAATAATTACAAAACAAAACTCAATGACTAATATTAATAGCTTACATTTTTGTAGCATGTAATATGCCCTAAGCGCTGTTCTAAGCATTTTATAGGTATTGACTCATTTGGTGTCTATATAATAATAGGAAGTAACTCTATTGTTATTCCTCATTTTCTAGATGAAATAACTGAGGCACCAAGGTAGCCAGAGAGGAAATGGCAGAGCTGAGCTTCTTACTCCGGCAATCAGTCTCCATATTCTGGGCTATAAACCAATCCGAGATATTCCAATGGCACTAAGGATTTGTGATCTGGATTAGAAAAGGAGAGAAATAGGATCTCAGCACAATCTGTTTAGCAAAGTGACTATCTTGCTTATGTGAAGTAGGAACTAATGATCATTAACAGGTTTTGATTGATACTGATTTCATAGAGGGTAGAGGGTACCCTGTGTCTGCGTCTGAGCCATGTTCAGACACCGTAAGACCTTATGTATGATTTCCTTAATGAATTAGCAACATGGTTCAATTTTCTGTATCACATTTAATGATGTCCACAACTGAGTGGGTGAATTAAAAAAGCAGCCAGTGAGCCAGGGCAGGTGTGACAACCCACATCACTGTTTCGACAAAGAGTGAGATGATTTTCAGGGGTAGATCCACCTGGCTCATTTAGAAATAGAAGGGTATGTTGGTCAGAGCTCTCTTAGTTGTAAGTGACAGAAACCCCAACTTAGGGGAAAGGAGAGGCTTTGTGGAAGGTGGTTCTCCCAGGGCTGCCATCCTAGGGACAGCTGGGACCAGAGGTTCCCTGCAGCCAGGACTGTCCCTAGCTGTGCTGTTCTGCCAGCTACATACTTTCTCTGCAAAGAAGCTTCTCAACATAGTGAAAATCATGGCTACCTAAGGTTGGTGACTGGAAATTTCCAGATTCTGTCTCCTATTTCCAGTTTGGAAAGTCTTAGGGAACGATGGGCCTCCGTTGGATCAAATATCCAACTCTTCATCAGTCCAGGGGGATACGGCCCAATAAAAACGTGGTACCTGTAAATCAAAGTTTGCAACTGGGTTTTTAGGATCTCCCCAAATTAAAAGAAGCCCTATTCCTAAAAAATTAAAGAGTGTTAGATTGTCCTGGGCAGAAGAAATATTAGTATCCTAATATTAGTACCCTAAGAGAGTCAGGGTTAGTAACGACATGAGTCAGCCTCTGACCAACAGTAACCCAGGACCAGCTGAAAATTCCCCAAGTCCCAAGTCTCAGATTTGTTTACTCTATACTAAGAATAATAATCCTGCCTATTTCACAAAGTGCTGCAAAATCTCCTGAAACATGTAAGCATAATAACTTGAAGAATACTATAAAATTTGAGGGCCTGACTGTTGCTATTACTATCTATCTAACCAAATTTCCCGTTTTTCACACTGATGCCTGGAGTCAGACCGATGCGGCAAGTACTTTGAACAAATTGAAGCTCATCTCACATCACAGGCTGTGAGCGTACTTCTTCTCAAGCCATATTGTAGTCCAGCTGTGCACGGTTCTTATGCCAAGTTCATCAAGAGATAGTTGAGCTTCTCAGGGAGCAGGAGTGAGAAGGGGGAATGAGACTCAGATGGAAGAGAATAACCCAACCCAAACGGTCTCTCCAGCGGGCTCTCTTCCCCCTCCTGAGCTCTCATGCACTGCTCTTCCTTCCACACAGATATCAGCTGATGAACTTCCACATGGACAGAGTGATCACTGTTTAATAGGTCAGCAGTATGTCACCCTGAAGTGCAAATTGGCAAAGGAAAGAAGGGTATATGATTAAAAAAAAAACAAAAAGAAGGATCGATAGCATGATGTCTGTCCCTGAGGATACAGGGATTCATCGCTGCTTGGGCACCAACCACTCCGGTAGTGAGTGACTGACTCTTAGAAGTAAAACTTGTTTGAAATCTGTGTCTCTTGACATAACGTCAAAGGGAGCACCCCCAGATGACCCTACATTCTGGCACAGTGGCTGCATTCCTGCAGCTTATATTCTGTGCCAGCCCCAAGACTAACCCCTCACACCGTTGTTATCACACTGTCTGAGGTCCTGAGCATGTTCCCACATGTCATTTATCTAAAACGAATCACTTATGGTCAATTAGAAATATTGTTAAACTTGGGAGCTTACGAACCTGTCACTCATCCTGTTTGGTCAGAAAGTTCTGGCTTCCATTTCTTTATTTGTAAATTCGGGAGGATAATATCTTCTCCAGAATGTGAGCAGGAGGCTTAAATGCACTGATTATGAGAAGTTTCCTGAAAAATCAGTGCAGTTAACGTGAAGTTTTCCTTAAGGTCATTATGAAAATCTCACTAAAGGATGCCAGGAAAATATAGAGTTTGTATGTTTGAACCTAATTTAACTGAGTCTCAAACAATGCCAAAGACTTGACCAGAGACACCCTTAAGAAGCTGAAAGAGGGCAGCACCTGTGGCTCAAAGGGGCAGGGCACTGGCCCCATATGCCGGAGGTGGTGGGTTCAAACCCAGCCCCAGCCAAAAACTGTAAAAAAAAAAAGAGAAGCTGAAAGATACAGGTCCTTCAGTTTCCAAATCCATTTTACCATGTTGCTTCACCAACAATCTACCACACCTGGGTGTCAATTTTCTTTTTTTTTTTCAGAAAATATGTCTTTTGTGCTTCCATCATTTAATCTAGGAAAAGAGAATGTAATTGAAGATGCAGAATGAGCCACCCCAACATTTATAGTATCCTCTATAGAAGTGTCCAATCTTTTTTTTTTTTGTCTCTGCCACCTATTGGAAAAAGAAGAGTTGTTTTGGCCCGCACAGTAAATACACGAACACTAACGAAAGCTGGTGAGCAAAATAAATAAATAAAGTTCTGTGCATAGTTTTCATGATATAAGTCTGTGCATAGTTTTCGTGATATTCAACAACACATTTAAGCAGACTATGATATGCAAGGATTTTTGCATGCATTAAATCACTTAATCCCTCAGAAAAGCACTATGATTATTGTCTCTATTTTGCAGATGAGGGAAGGAGAGGCACTCCGAGGTTCAGTACCCTGCCCAAAATCACTTAGTGAGGAGCAGAGTAAGTGCTCAGTACAGGCCAATTAGCTTCCGAGCCTATGATCCTAACCATTGTGCTGGACCTTCTCCCAAGGATGCTAAGTTTAGTTCACCATCTTATTGTACCTTTCAAAAACTCAAAGAAGAGAAAGAGAGGTTTTATCTAGAGTCTGGAACTCTCTCTCATATGTTTCCAGAGGTTGTCCCACCAGTTCCCTACTCCGTGATGCCTGCCATAGACCTCAACTATCCATCTCATTGGCATCAATCTCAGAGGTTTAAAACCATTTTGAAGGGTGCCAAGGCTCCCTGTCCTCCAGGCAGCCCCAACTCCTGCCTGGTTTGTGGGTTTTAGCAAATGTGTTCAGGTACAGTCAGAGGCTCACCAGTCTGAGCTCTGTCCTCACCTCTCCCACGCAGGAGGAATGCTTCTTCAAGAAAAAACAAAAAAGGTTGGTTTTAGTAGTTGATGGCTCCCCTAATGGTAGGAGAGAACAGTAGAAGGGAATACCATTCAAAGTGCTCTTCAATCGTGCAAATTCAGCAAATACAGAATGAGAAGTAAAAACAATTTAAATTGATAATATTGCACCAGGCTGTACATTAGGATCATCTGACAAAGCTTAAGAAAGGACTCCAGCCTGGCCCACTCCAGAGGAGTTAAACCAGAGCAGTAGAGGTCAGGGCCTTGCTCTAAACACCGCTGGCATTTTCTACACTCTGCAAATAAACTTGAGATGGGAATGACCCTTCCTTTGGTCTCGGTTTCCAGGGGCCTTTCAATGAGTGAGCATCTCGTTCTACTGAGTATAAATTCAAGTATACTATAAAATCATATTGAGCATATAAAATTATGATATACTAAACACAACTGCATATATTCTGCATTTATAAATGTACAGTAGAACCTCCATAGTTGACCACCTACATACACTGCCCACCTCCTTAAGGTGACCTGATTTTTATAGACTGGACAGGCACCCCATGTACCTGTCAGCACAGAAGGCCTGGTTCGTTATGTTGACCACGTCAGTGTGTTGACCAGTTTGGTTTGGTCCCTTAGGTGGTCACCTTACAGAGGTTCTTCTGTATTTAGGTATTGAGGCTTTTTGCATCAGCACAGCGGTGAATGCAAATTCAAACTCTGGATCTGCAGCAGGTTTTTATCACTACACTGACTTAGTTGAAGTTGTAAATAGAAGAAATGTAACTAGAAGCATCTTAAACTCGGTGGAAAGCTCAGAAGCCACCTAAATGCACAGCTCCTTTAGCTCCCTCATCTATTGAGGACAAGTACGGCTGCTGCTGGTGAACACTGTTTATACAGGGAACTTACAGCCTTGTTTCCTGCCATTCTGCTCCTACGAGTCACCTCCAAATTCATCCCTCTGCCTTAAGGGGAAATTTCACCAATGGCCATCCCAAAGCATCCAGGGTAGACACACCCACTCTGTCGCTGGAAGGAGTTCGTATCCCATGAATCCCTGTTAGCTCTTGACTCCGTTACGTATACACACCAGTGAGCAAGTTGGCTAAAATGCCACGGGGTTTGCAGCATTTTGAAGAGTGACATTGACCGTAGGAGATTTCATCCTACTTGCTGCCATGAATCCTTATGACTAAGTAGTTGCTATTTCACAATTAAAAGTAGAAATGTGGTTTTCTGGGGGCTTCTACCAGTAAATCCAGTCTTCACCCTGGCAGAAGAGAGACTTTGATTTTTTTTTTTTTTTGAGACGGAGTCTTACTGTGTTGCCCTCAGTAGAGTGCCATGATGTCACAGCTCACAGCAACCTCAAACTCTTGGGCTCAACTGATTCTCTTGCCTCAGCCTCCCAAGTAGCTGGGACTATAGGCACACACCCACAGGGCCTGGCCATTTTTTTGTTGTTGTTGCCACTGTTGTTTAGCAGGCCCAGGGCTAGATTCGAACTTACCAGCCCCAGTGCATGTGGCCAGCGCCCTAACCACTGAGCATGCGTGCTGAGCCTAGAGGCTCTGATTTAATTGGGCAATAAATAGCAAGACAATTCCCAGATGCATGGAGCGCCACGGTCACTTCTCTGGGGAGTAAGTCCAATTGCCTATCTCAGTTGCGTCATACAGAAGCACTGGGAGAAGCCCAAGAGAAAAGGTGAGACAAAGCTGGATTAAGCCACACCAGCATAAAACTGAGCAGGTGCTTTGGTCGTATCTGTAGGAACAAGACCAAAGCCTGGGCCCCTGAAGCTTCCTGGTGAGGCCAATCAGTATTACTAACTCTCTTTCTGTGGGTTGTGAATGTCCTGGCCCTGGGTCCTCACTTGTCCAGGGGCAAACACAAGGGTCCCCTCCCTGGTGCTCTGATGCTTCAGTGACTGAAGCTTCTTGAAGACGGCCCCTGCCACGTCACGGCAAGAGGCCCTCGGTAACTTTTGGTTGTTCATATGTAATCAATTTCACTATGGGCAAATAGTGAAATAGTTTCACTATTTCACAATAGTTTCACAACCGTTTCATTGTCCCCATATCTGCACTTGGCTAAGCCATATCCACAGGCCAAAGGAGTGCTTTTTATTTATTTACCTTCCCAGAAATGAACACAACGTGTCTGCTGAGTGAGTAAAGGCAAAGAATTTCATAAAAGCTATAAAGTACAAATAGTCCTGTTTTAAAAGAAGGAGGCAGGGCTGGGTCTGTAGAACAAAGCCCCCCTTTGAAGACTAGAGATTCTAATTTGGAGCCATTTCCCACTCCCAGTTCCAAAGCTGCATCATTAAACCACGAACGAGTGAAGAGTAATAATTGTGAGCGAGCTGAGTATTTCTTAATGATTTTCTGTCTTATACCCAAAGCAAATAAGCCAAATGCTTACTCAAAGCCTAGGGGGGGAATGAGGGTGGGACTTAGTTTTGCAATTTCTTTTTATTTTTTTCCTATAGTCTTTCTTCTTCCACTGAAAGTGTCTATAAAATTTTTAAAGGAAAGTAGGTTGCTAAAATGTACTTAATTTGCCATGATAGATTGAGTCCATGCTTCAGTGACTGTAATTGAATCTGTGACCTATTTCTTTAGTAAAGTAGAAATAGTCTCTGGGGTTTTTGTCACTACCATCTTTTAATGAAATTCAAAAAGACTGTCAAAATGTCTACGCTTTTTCTACTGGTTGTTAATGTTATTACTTTACAATTTGTTACTTTTTAATTAATCTTAATAAATGTGTACACACTCTACCTGGCCATTGGAAATGCTAGACGTTGATTCTTCAGTGTCTAAAGCAATGCGAAATTAACAGGACAGGAAGGGCACCGCAGCCAGGGAGGCTCTCGCTGTAGTTGGTCCCACATTTTAAAAATGTTGAAGGCCTCAGGTTAAGAATCTACCCCACGAAGAGGGGATCGTGGAGCATCAGCAGCAAAAGGCTGAGGGCTGCGCCATGGCCCTCATCCTGTCGGTGCCACCAACTGCTCCCACTTCGCTTCAGGGCTGCAAATGTGGCAAGCCGACAGCCTGGGGGAGCAATATTTTATTGACAAAATGTAAGAGAAAATATGTTCAGCTGCTTTTAAGCAGTGGTGTAGGAGGGTGTTACAGAACCAGATGGTCTAAGTTAGTCTTTCATTTGCCAAGAGGACGGAAAAGCACTGTTCTGCAACTTAACTGGTGGTGGCTGCTTTGCCAGTGGACACTTGGCCGTGGTTTCCAGGGACAGCTATTCCTCTATAGTCCAATGTACTGTGAGGTCCATCTCCCCAGAGCCGGGGGTGGGAGTGGGAGAGCTTGCCTTTAGGTCCTTGCTCTGATGGTGTCAACAGGAAAGCTTTGCAATGGTTCTCAAATATGGCTCCAGATTACAGCATTAGTATCACCTGACCTACTACATCTGCTAAGAGAACCCAGTGTCTGTGACCCAGCAATTGCATTCTTCACTGGTTCATGAACTGGCTTGAGAAAGGGGTTAGGATGGCTGGAGCCTGGAGGGGGGCTAATGCGTAGAAAATGGGTCACCTTAGCATCAGATTGTGAACTACAAAGAGTTCTCTCCTTAGCTAGGCACAGTGGCTCATGCCTGTAATCCTAGCACCCTGGGAGGCCAAAGTGGGTGCATCTCTTGAGCTCAGGAGTTTAAGACCAGCCTGAGTAAAAGTGAGACCCTCATCTCTAATAAAAATAGAAAAACTAGCCAGACCTGGTGGCGGGCTCTGGCAGTCCCAGCTACTTGGGAGGCTGAGGCAAGAGGATGGCTTGAATCCAAGTGTTTGAGATTGCTGTGAGCTATGATACCACTGAACTCTTTTATGAGACTGTCTTTAAAAAAAAAAAAAGTGCCCTCCTTACCTGACTACGCGTAGGGCTTATTTTTATCCTTTGCCTTTGATACTCCTCTGGCTAGAAGACTCTATCTCCTTCTGCCCACTCTACCTCTCCCCAGCCTCTATGTTTCAAAATCTTAGCCACTTTCCAAGGTTGTTTGGAATGTGTTTTATCCTACAGAGTATTTTCTGACTCCTCCAATAGCATTTGGTCCATCTCCTTACTGAAACCCCAAGGCTTCAAGACTTTTCTTTCAGCTTTGTGTCCCTAGAAAACAAATCCTTTAAGGGCAGGCGGGCTGGCCCGGTATTTGGTGTAGCCTAGCAATCCCTATTATGATGCAAGGAACAAAGGGGATGTTAAAATGACTCATGGAGCACAGGGATTTTTATTCAGTGAAAATGTAGACAATAGCCAGCTAATCCATGTGGGTTTGGTATGCAGGCCAATTCTCTCCTTTGTCTGGTGTTCAAAGTAGATCTCCAGTTATGGGCCAACAGGTGGATTTTCACTATCAGAAAGTTCTAGAAACACAAATAACAGTTCCATGTGACATAACTTAAGAGAGTCTGCTGCTAGGTCTGATGCTAAGTGCTCATGGCTTAAAGATAAACAAAATATAGTCTTCATCATTGAAAAGCATACATTTCTAATGGGAAAAATAACATGTAATCAGATCATTTCAATGTATCACCATAACTAGTGAGCTGGGTCCAGCTCAGTAGTGAGCTATGTGAGTGTGAAGCACAATTGCAAAATGACATAAAAAGGTTGGTCAGGAAATAAAAATGTATGAGTTAGGTCTTGAAGGATGAGGAGGAATAGTCAGGGAAGGGTGTTTCACTAAGGAGAACAGTTTGAAAGAATGGAGGTGTGAGCAGTGTAAGGGGGCAGGTGTGCAAATGGCCAGCACTCGGGAAGTGTTAGAGCACGTATTCCTAGAAGGTGAGGCTATGTCACAGAGCAGGGACCAGATCACAAAGGGCTTCATAGTCCATGCTAAGAAATTTGGAATTTATTCTGGAAGACTTGGAAAGTAATAGAAATGGGGTAGTGGCTCTGTTGGCATTTTTAATAGATCGCTCTGGCTCTAATGGCAAGAAGGAGTCCTCAGGGATGAGGCTGGATCCTGATGACCAAGGACAAGATGAGCCTTGGGCATGTGTACATTTCCCTAGGGGACATGGTGGAGGAATCACTCTTGAACCAATTAGAACAATGAGGTCTTCCTCATTAGAAGCAGAGTGTAGTTCTGAGACACAGCAGGCCGCTTTCCTGGAAGTTGGAGTGGTGGCCCTGGCTGGGTTGGATGAGAATAAGCTCATCTTGTATGAGTGGCCACACTGCCCCCTCATTTGATTAATATGGATTTCCAGCCTGTGGACTTGAACCCAACAGGCCATCATGGCTTGAACAAGCAGTCTTGGGTCAATATCCTATCTCCCCAAATCTCTAGACAGACTGACTTGGAGTCCTAACTATTCCCCCTCCCAGTCTTGCCATTGACCTATTTAAATTTCTTAGTACATTTCAATTGATCATCCAAATAATAATACCCATTTTTACATACTCTCCTAGGGCAAATCTTGGGAAGAAAAAGGAGGTTTTTCGACTACTTGCTCTTCACGCTGCGATGTAAACCATATTTAGTAACAGTCATAGCACTGCTATTACTGCTGAGTTCCTTTCCATCCCAAAGGGCAATTTGTTCCCAGAATCAGACCCCTTGGCCCCTGAGGTCCCCTGGGTTTATATAGAGAAGAAAGGTCCTGAAGAATCGCACCCCTCAGTGGAAGACTAACATACTATACATTTCTTATAGGATTTCATGTTTGGGAAATACTCACCACCAGCACTGTCCTACTGATTCGTGCTCAGGAGGATGGTGATTTGTGAGTGTGGGTGGTGTCCTCTCCGGGGGTGCAGGGTGGACACCTTGCTCAAGGTCCCCCAGCTGGTAAGTCTCCAGAAGTTCAACTTAGCACTGGGATCCCACCATCTTGCTCTGCTGCTCTCCGTGTCACGTTGGAGCAGAATGTCTTGACTCAGGACAGGTGGGGGAAGGAAAATGGAGAGACGGAGGGGGGCTGAGAAAAGTGAAGATGAAAGATTTCACTCCTTTCAGAATCTCTGCCCTTCCCCCATTCCAAAGGGGCCATCTTTTTGGCCCACTTTCCAGAAAGAAGGTTGAAATAAAGAGACTAAGAAAAAAAACTCAACTTCAGATTTAATCGGTGTGAAACGCCACCCTGTGTTCAAGGCGTAGTTTCGCTTCAAGACCCGGCACAAATCCTCAATGTTTGTCCACGGCTTGAGCTTCAATCACTTCCTTTCCTTCGGTCTCTGAAAAGAGATGGCAGACAACCCAGCATTTAGTGACACCCTGTCACTGGCTGTGCACTGTTAGTCCAGCTTCATCAACAATACTAAAACCTCAGCAATCCAAAAAATACAAAATAAACCCATCAGAGTGACTGAAGTTTCCAGATAATTGAGGGTTTTCTTCCTGAGGCCCAAGCATTTTAAAAAATGTAAATATTCTGGCAAGAAGAACACTTAAGGCATCTCTGTCTTTTTAAACAGAGTGGGTTAAGTACATCTTCTGACATCCATTCTTACATTGTACCTTTTTACTGACTGTCCCTGTACTTCACGCCCTCCAAGACTGAAGACTTTTTGGCTTTTATCTATCTGTTTTACAGATTTCTCCCCTCTTACATGGAGAGGTTTTCAGCCATCAGTGTGCCCGCAGTAGAAATCTTCTGCCACCTTCCAAATCATGACCCCTAAAGAGCTGTGAACTTGAAAATCAGAGAATCGTGATGGCTAAACTCATGAGCAAAATATGAGAGGATAAGTTTCCAGTCAGAGCTAGAGGTAATGGGCTATCATTTGAGCTGATCAAAGATTCGAAAATTGATTTAATTCATGTCTCTTGATTGTTTTTAGACAGAGGAATTTCCTGAATAGTTGAGTTATGCATAGGGAAGTATGCCTAGAGACAACACTCATCAGGCAACGTTTCAAGGTCTTTCCAGAGTCCAGCTAGGTGCGGAGGTTCCAGCAGACACTGGACAAATTTCTCCCCAGCTATAGTGTCTTCAACTGCAGAGGTGTCCAGCAGTGACAAAAGTCTCATTTGTGCTGGGTCTTATTTGTTGCCCTCAGCATCGCAGGGAGTGGGACATCATGACGGTGCCATAGTTTTTTAATTTGACATCTTTGGAACAACTTAAATTCTTTTTGCAACTGGTTAGGTGTGAGCCAAGTGGTGTGGTCCAGCTAACTTTGAATAACTAACACTACAACAGCCAGAGAGACCGTGGGACATGCGCCCTCCGAATTCACTGCTCTTATCCTTGGAAACAGAGACTGTTAAAGTTTAAAAATCTCTGAATGTGTCAATGACATGGCCTATCATTCTCGTTAACCCCACGTCACTACTGAGGGACAAAGAATGGAACAGAGAGAAGAATGGCACATAAAACCTACTTCAGAAAGACCCTACATCGGTTTTCCCTTTTCATCTTTTGATTTCTTTATGGAAAAGATGTTAGGGGATATCAAGGAATGACCATAGAAATGAAAAAGGCGTGAGAGAATAAATTCTGTTTTAGTTTGTCACGTCAGTGAGTTTTGGAAATGAGGACACCTGTTGCAGTGGCTATGATGGAGATGTCTGTCTCCCGGGCTTTGTGGCTACCCTCCTCTGAACATGCTTTTTTTAGCACTTTAAAACTGAGAGGACCCTTGAAAGCACAGGTTCAAACATTCAAAGGCTATCATCTGGGAAGTCTGAATAACTACATGGTAACGCTCATATTTTTGCCCCCAGGTACTGATTGAGTCTCAAAGGTAGCATCCAGCACCCTCTCCTACTGAGATCTCATTATCCATGTGTAATTTAGTAAACAAGGAGACTCTGTTGAATTAAATTCTTCCCTTTAAATTAGCCTTAATACAGAAAGGGAGGAGACAGGATGCACACCCCTACAGAGATCAAGTAATTAATTTTGTAGATTCTACAAAATATTGAAGGAAATCATGCAAATGAATTTGCCACCAATTACGACATCAAGCACTCAAATATGTGTTATGTAGTATTTATTTAAAAAAAAATAAAGTAAGCATAGGTTAATTCATTTGTCTCATGGAATTTCTCTACCGTGGTAAGAGTGGCATATACTTGTGATTGAAATGCTAAATAAGATTTCAATCAAACGTTGATTAACTGGAACCCAATGTTGCTAGATATTGAATTTTTAAAAAAAAAAAATCACTTGTAGAAATTACATGTGTTCACTTGTTTTAGTCCAATCTCATGTCTGGGAGAAACTGTGTTCACAACCCCACCCCCTGCCTTTATATGGGATTTCAGGGGTTTCAACTTGCTTCATGATTCAGAGACCTTATGAAAGCCTCTGTCTGAAAATGTTATCTTTTTGAAAAATAAAGGTTGAAACAAAATTATCTGTGGGTTAAACTTTCAGGAACTAGAAAACGTAGCCCACACAAATTGCATAAACTCAGAGCATTTCGAATAAGGTCTAATCAAGGTTTATGATAGTGTCTATTATTTAAACTTAGAAGCACTAAATATACACACAGACATCTCTCTGCTTTAGGGTTTCAAACCCATGCCCATAAATGTTCCCTGCATTTGCACTGGTTTCAGGAAATACTCTCTACAGGAGGAAATGTCTGCATTTTGCTCCCATAGAGTTTTGGAGTTTTTTTTCCTCCCCCCACAATCATTTCTAATCAATTGAAATTACAGACATATCAGAATCTAGCCTTGGCCTCAGGGGAGGTTTCTTGACCTTGGCGCCATCTACATTTTACCCTGGGTAATTCCTTGCTGTGGCAACAGCTGTCCTGTGCCTTGTAAACGTTTAGCCGCACATCTATCCTGTACCCATTAGGTTCCATTAGCATGTTCTTAAATGCCACTCGCTTATCTCTAGATATTGTCAAATGTCCCCAGAGGACAAAAATCTCTAACACAAAATAGTGATTGTAGATACAACATCACAAGAAATCTGTGACACAATAATAAAAAGAGACCCCACCTATAAGTGACCAGCTGCTTAGGGAGGAGGAGAGGACAGGCAAAGAAATTAAAAGATATATTATTAAAAAAAATTGCTGAATTAAAGACCCAATTTAGAATAAGAAAGGGAAAAAACCTGGATATTATCTGGTAATGACGTTCAAAGATTAAAAAAAAAATCATCTAGGCAGGAAAAGATCCAAAGAGAAAAAAAAAAATGGCTTCAAATTTAATCAAATAAATGCTAGAAGATTGTCAAGAGAAAAGGTTCTCTGTTATTTGGAGTTACCATTCTTCTTTGATCAAGAGGTGGGACCCGTGACACAAGCCCTCCACCTTGTGAGAGCTCCACTCAAATTCAGATTTGGGACCACAAACCCGGGATCCATCCTTTAATGACAGCTAGTGGAAACCACCAGTGGATTCACTGATTCAACCTTTTCTGAATATCATATTATTTACCAGGAAAATGCCAAGGACTCCACTCTTGCCAACAATGGTTTTATTTATGGCCCAAAGTGTCCATTTTAATCTTCAATAAATTTTAATCTTTACTAAGCCTTATCTCCACTCATTAACACTGGACACCCTTGGGCTGGCTAACGAACGGGGCGCCCTCATTTCTTCTTAGGTAGCTCCCTCTACACACCTTGAGTGCTGTCAGCCTTGCTGCCGTTGTATTCATATTTCAAGTAGGACTGCAGCTGTTCTTTGTCAACTGTCAGGTGTGTCGAGAGAAGGGGCTTATCCGACGTGTATTTGATCTTTTGAATTTGCTTCTGGTGTTTTACTGACCCTAAGCTTTTCATTTTAACGTGGTCAAATGCTTCCGCCTTCTCCTTCACAGCCTCTGGGTATCTCATCTTCTGTGGAAAGGTCTTTATATCACTCTGGGATTACGATATTCTTAGTCGTCTAAGTATTAGCATAGCTGAGCCACAACTGCTGACTGAAATGCAGATGCTTCTGACCCGGTGATCAGAAGAACCCTGGGAAAAGGATGACATTTTGTTAAAAAAGGGCTAAAAGTAGAAAATAACACAGATCATCCAGGCCAAGTAGCAGAAATTCCATGGGTTTATAAGGCAGCTCTTGAGCTTATAGACAGATGGGAAGGACACAGAAACGCACCTTAAGATCCCACCATCAGCTAAACTGCCTCTTTTTATGCTATCTATTACCCAAGAATGTGCAGACACGCCTGTATCACAAAACTGGCACTTCATGATTTGAATAGGCCCTTCTGTGTAGCCAGAAAGAACAGAAACTCCGACGAGACCCACGCATCTTTCCAACTCAGCATACTTTAAAGGACCCATACCCCACGGTCTTTGTAATCTACTGGGACTCAGATTTTCTTGATTCTGAAATTTTGTAAATCAATTCTCTCCCCCCCCCATTAGGCTAGAAAAAGCCCCAAATAGAGTCTTTTCTCAGCCATCCCTCATCTCAACCCGCTACCCTACCTCTCCAGATTAGATTCCTCCTATTGATGAAGTTGGGTCTTCTGGTTCCAGCAAGCTGGGGTCTCCCCATTTATACCCTGCCCACCAAGCCCCACCCCCTGCATGAGCAGGACCATTGTGATGCAGAGTCGAAGGGGCTCCACTGTGACATGAGCAACCGGCACCCTGGGCTTTTTGGTTTCCCACCTTCAGGTCCCCCACTCTCCTGGGCACATAATAGATATTTAATAGTAATTATAATAATAATGGCTAAGATTTATTACGTGTATGTTCTGTGCCTTATGGTGCTAGAACTTCTCATGTATTTCCTCATTTAATCTTTTCAATAACCTTATAAAGTAGGTATAATTCGTATATTATTACTCCCCATTTTAGAGTATAACTTAACAAAAGTCCCAAATAAAAATAAGAATCAAAAAGGGTTCTCAGGAGAAAAAAATGAGAAGAGACCCATTTTAATCATCATAAGGAAATCCTGTCATAGTTAGTTGTAGAAAACTTGGCTGGGGTCTAGTGTGAAGGCAGACCATGGAGCTTTTCAAAATGTAAACGATTAACAATGCCTGTTTCCTACCAACTGCCTTGGAGAAAGGGGTTCCCCTTGATGGGCTGTGCACCTTGGAGAGAGAGAGAATAGGGAGGAGTGGGGAGAAGGCAGGGCGAGAAAGAGAATTCACAAAGGAGAGGGAGGCACTGGGATTCTGTCTAAAATAGACCCCTCTGGATCACCGCTGGGTGTTTTCTAAGGCGGGGGCCATGCTCTTTCCATCCGTAGACTAGCAGATCGGGACAGCGAGACTAGTCTCTCACTGGGGGGTGACGGGGAGTGAGGGCTGAGCCTGTCTCTTTGGGGGTTGCCAAGTACTAGGAATAATTACTGTAACAAAGGGCATTCTGAAATTTCTTTAATTACCCTGACTTCATCACTATGTTGCTGCTGTTGCTATTAGACTATCCTCATTTTTCTACAGGAAAAACAGTAAGACACTCAAAACAGAAAGATTTGTTGATTTCAACCAGAAGCAGGAAGGGGCAAGCAGAGAACCCCACATACATATCCTGGTTCACAGTCTGGCAACATGCATTGGTTTTGATTACTGTGTAACAAAAGACCCCAGGTTTAATGGCTTGCCAGGGCGTGACTGGATCATGTGGCAGGTTTTGTGGGTCAGGAGACTCTGGCATGTTTTCTTACAGGGTGGAAAAGAAGACATCGGTCACCTACCACCTGATCTGGAGGCTCAGCCACTAAAATATTTACTTCCAAGCTCTTCCAGGTTATTGGAAGAAAGAATTTATTTTCTTGTGACTGTATGACTATGGTCCCCATTTTCTTGTGAACTGGAGGCCAGCGGTTACTCAGAGCGCCTAGGTCTGGCCACTTGGCTCTCTCCATATAGTAAATTTGCTAATGGATGTTTGATGCATAAGGACCCCAGGGAGAAATTCTGTTTATCCCTCCCTCCGTGAAGGGCCAACATTTTAAGAACTCACCTGACTAGGTCAGACCCACTCTTGCTAATCTTCCTTTTGATCAACTTATAATCAATTTGTTTGGAGCCATGATGATATCTGCAAAAGTCCCTTCACCTTTGTTATATAGCATGTGATCTAATTATGGGAGTAAAGCATGTAAACACTGAAGGGGAGAAATTTGGGGGCTGCCAGGCAACCTTGTGGGGCCAGGATGTGGTCAGGGATGAGACGAGGCATCATGAGAGGGCAGCCCGAACAGCCAGCGAATGCAGGAAGAAGAGACAGGGACGTAAGGGAGGAGGTGACCAAGGCCCAGACAGAAGAAACTGTGGTCTGCCTACCAAAGATGTCTCTCCTGTCCTGGAAGTGCTTCACCAGAGCCGAGTGAGGCCAGAACCATAGGAAAGTTGGACATTTACCTTCCGGACTAAGCTTCTCTCCTGTATCTGGCCACTCACCCCAGAAAGAGGAATCACATCACTGGCTGAGCACAGAACTAGGATAGCAAGTTACTTCATCCAGCATCACAACTCTGACCAACTGGCAGAGTCTGCACATAATCCCGAGGAGGATTCTGTTGGGCAGGAGACTAGGAGTCAAGGCTGAGAGCAGATGCAGAGACTTAGAGATTGGGTGGTGTTAAAGTAAACAGCCCTTTAAAAAAAGCTAAGCAGGGGGACTGGTAACCACAGGCAAGAACCTGCTTCCACTGGCCTGTTGGCGATCTCTATCACCTTACGTGAACTTGGGCTAATTCTAATATCATTTCCATTGTGGTTTTTGTGAAAATGAGAAGGAACCCAATTCTAGGAATTATTACCCAGATTTTTAGTAAAAGTTAATCTCTTGGGTCTTGATTATTCTGCCCCTCCATTAGTAAACCTATGAATGAGCTAGACCCACGCCCTCGAGGGCAGGTGGTGTTCATGGCACCAGCATGTTTTTGTCTCCTAAGACTATACTTTTGATTTCAATAAAAGCTGTTGCTTACTTGGCTTATGTGGTGTGTCCTGAAGTTCTTTTCAATAAAATACCAAGAACTTGGGAAAACCTCCACTCAGAGGACAGCAAAAGTCTAGCAGGATGAGAGCTCTGTCTGACAGGGGCCATGTCTGGACTGGTGATTGGAAGTGTGTTGGAAAACTTACTGGCCATCCTTGACTTAGATTGTACACATCACTCAAAGTCCCAACAAATACTAAACAAAAGGCGAAGTGCTTGGGAATATCTGATACACTAGAAAGAGATGACCTTTGTAACACAGTGTCTTATGCTTCCCATCCCCCAAACTGTCATTTGTCTATTTTAACACCTTCTATGAGAAAGTTGTTTACCCACCTATGGATCCAGGCCTATTGGAAAGGCCTAATTCACCAATGATTTTGAGGGGAGTAGAAGGCAAATGTAAGACTGTACAGAGTTCAAGGAGTGATGGATTCATCAGACAGAATCCCTTTAATGTCTGCAGATCATTTTGTAAAAGTGAACAGCCTACCGACCCACTGTTATGTCCCAAAGCAATATGTGTATAATTTCTAAACGCTGGTTAAAATCCACAGAAAGAAGGACGCATCCACATCAAAGAGAGGGTTGATGGGGCGACTTCCTAAAGAGTCATAGGAGCCACATCCCATTTAGCAGAGAGAAATTCAGGGTCATGTCTGGGTCTCGAGTCTTCCACCAGAAACCTCTCTGTGATCGGATTGAGGCTCCTGCACATTTTAATACCGGGAACATTTGCAGCTCCTTGTCAGAGCCATCTCTGCCTTCACATTCCTTGGGGCTTGACAAGGAGAAGTCACCTCATTTTCACAACTTCACAGCATTTCCCACTTCATGAAAATGCCCCTGTGTTTGTCACTCATACAATAAACAAAAGCAAGAAAGCGAATCCATCTGCAGAGGAGCAAAATGTGAAGCTAAATTAAAATTCTAATGGGTAAGGATGACACAGAGGAAGCAGCACACTGCTGAGAGTCCAGGGAACACAGATTTCATGCAGAAAGGCCCTCTGCCCACAGTCCGGGAGCTCTGTCTGGGAGGCTGGAGTTGGCAATAGTAGGACAGAGCTGACATCAAACTTCTGTGCCTCCTAGTCCCAGCTACTGGCTTCTCTTAGCCCTCTGGCTTGGTTTTTCTTGGAGAAGATATCCTGGATTTTTCCTTCCCCTTCTAACCCTTTGTATAATGGAGCTACTTTGAAATAGAAAATAAGATGCAATTACCCTTCAGGACTGAGCAAGGACAGACTGCACCACCAAAATAAACATGAGAACAAGAGTAAGGTACATGCCCTTAAAATACCAGATGGAATGCACGCCTCTGCTACTCTCATCACTACTCAGTTAGAGTACTGAGTCCGTAGATGTTAGATGCATCAGGAGTGTTCTCCTAATTGCTGTGCTATCCCCTGGGTGTAGAACTCAGGAGCCCTGTATCAGTGAATCAGTTTTAAAGATCTTTGGGAAGAACCCAAATTAGATTCAAGGCATTCAGGGATGAACAACATCCCTGAAATTTGGGAATGAAACATGGTTCCATTAAGGAGCTGCCGTAGAAATGAAAAAGAACAAGATATTTGAGAAATTCTAAGCATCTCTCTTCACAGAAGGAATTAAGAGGTGTGTTTAAGAAAAAAAGGTATTAATCCTCTCCTGCTATTCCAAGTGTTTCCAATAACAAACAGACAAAATGTCTATGCTCTGTGCTGTTGTGCGTTCATCAAGGAAGCCGGAGCCGTACGTGTGCAGGGATTCTTCTGTTGCCATGGCAGAGCAAATGGTTTCTGTGTTACGATGGCAGTTGCCATATGTTCAGCTTCAAGTCAACTGATTCCATCACAAAGGCAGGAGAGAGCAGAAATCTATTCCAAGATTTCTATTAGCACTGAGCTGTCATACAAGCCTCTGTTCTGGCCCGACACTAGGCACACGCTGTAGCATATACAGAATTTGTACACAGAAGCCATTAACAACTCCAGGAGTCTGATCAGCTCCTCACCCAAACACAGTCCTCTGCAAGTTGAGAAATGGCTTATGAGGTGGTTTTAAAGAGTTGCAGAGGTCCATTCTTTGGTGGGGGGTTGGGAGGAAACAAGGACCATTCTTAGAGAGCTGGCACTTGAGACATAGGCAGGGAATGTGTGAATTCTGAGATCACAACTAGAATCAAAAAGTCTTTAACTGTAGTAGATAGATCCGGAATGAGTTCCAGAGTTTGAAGGCAGCTGGACCCTTGAAAGCCACATCTCAGAGGGGGAGGAGTTGGGCACATTCTTGCCCAAAGTCTCTCTCCTTCTCTGTATGGAATTCTGGGCTGAGTGTTTCATGGTCTGACCCACGGTGACAGGGTGACAGTCATGTATGTGGTTATATAGTCAATTAGGACTCAAATATTCTCACTGTTAAAGCACTAATGAGTGTTTCAAGTATTCAAGAGATTATTTTTTGGTATTCTTCCAAGGTCCTCTAAGTAAGTTGGCTTTGCATTGATAGAGAAATTTGTTTGTTTTTCTGGAACTCTGTGGTATGCTTTATTAAATCCCTGTGGTAACAAACTAAATGGTCCTTGAAGGAGTCCAAGCCCTTCCAAAACAGCCCACTATCAGCAAAGGACTCTTGATGTTGAGGTATGGCCCCAGTGGCCCTTTTCAATGATGTGTATTTTCTTTACTATGAAAATCCACAAGGATATCAGAAATAGCAGACTGGAGCTAGTCAATCTACACTGATTTTCTGTCCTTATCGTGGTTAAATTATGTGAAAGCTCCAGATTATAACACCGATAGGGTTGTCATTCCTTTATTGAGGCAATAAAATCAATCAGCTAACCCACTGCACATACGGGCAAAGGGTTTAAAAAGACTCTTCACAGAAGAATATTCAACAGTTTTTTCTGTTTCAATTAACAGATGAAAAATGGGCTTAATTTCATTCCTATCCAGAGAAATGCAAATTAAAACTATACTCAGGTACCACTACACACCCACCAGACTGGCTCAAATGTAAAAGCCCAGCAAGATCAAATATTAAAACGATGTGGGGTATACAGAACTCTCCCATGTTGCTGGGAGGAACGTAAACTGTTGATACCACTTTGGAAAATAGTTGGGCATTATCCAGCAAAATTAAAGAAATCCAAATATCATGGCAATAATATCATGGCAGTAATAATCATACTCCAAGGCAATGATTTTTCAACCAGTGTGCTAAAAATTTTTTTAAAGGTTATTAAGTTATTTTCAAAACAAGTTCAAAGCTCATAAGTATATTCTGTTTTGTATTCTTTTTTTTTAAATCAACATAATTTAAGGGGGTCATGAAAGTTTAACTGTAGGTTTAAGTGTGCCATGAGATAACAGATGATGAAAAGCCCTGGTCTAAGGTGTGTGCCCAGAGGCACAGGTGCCCAGGTGCACCAGTGAGCATGCCCAGAGCACCATTGCTTGTAGTCACCCCAAGAGAAATTTCTAAAATGGCTGTCAATATTTAAATGGATTAATATTTGTCATCAGAATACTACATAGCATTGAAAATGAAGAAAGCCAAGCTGCACTTGAGAATATTGTCAACTCTGCAATATAGGAGGGCAGATGTTACCAAGAAGGGTCATCAAGAAGGCTTGACCTGGATTGTGGCCATGTGTGTTTTTATTCACTTGTGTGTGTGTGTGTGTGTGTGTATTTTACCTACTGTCTAGTAAGTTATGTTTCCCAGTTTTAAAAAAAAACAGCATCTAATAGCCACCTTAAGTACAAAATAATAGCTTTTGTGAAGACTTTCTCCAAAAGTTTGGAATGTAATTCAAATGAATTTCAGTAGCCAGCTGGGAATCTGTTTTCCACTCATCTAGTTCAACTCTCCTTGGCGATGCTTGTTTTGTCTACCTAACAATTCTTTAGGATAATGAGTTTTACAGAGATACGTGTCAAGACATGTTGAGTTGGCCCCAAAGAAGAGTTCAGAGAGTTCAGAGTTAAAAAGGACTTGAAGGAGGTAGGAAGGAAGAGGATATTATTGCATCCTTTTTCTGCAAGGGGGCAGGGACTCATGTCTGAAGGATCCTCATCAAACTGTGTGTTTCCTCTGATGAGCTCTTGTTATGATAATTATTATCACTCCAGAGATGCTGATAATTATATTTAGACAGTTTTTAAAGCAATATTGTAAAATATTTTCCCCCATTTAACACTAGCATCAGAGCTGATGAATGTTCAGTCTGATGAATTGCAAGGCTGCTGGTCTGTCCACAAAGTGTTCCCATCAACCGTGTAAGTGACTTTTATAATGTATACATTATTTTGGAGGGAAACACACTCTTTTGGAAAGGACCGATTCTTGGCACATAATCAGTTCCCATTGAATTTAAATGACTTTTGGTCCTACACCAATGCTGATAAAATACTTTCAAACGTACAGAATATTAACCAAATGTTTATATTAAACAACTCCTTTCAGGTGAAAATGCACTCGGCCAAGCGTAGCTCCCTGGAGCAAGTCGGTGAATATTAATGTTCAGCAGATCATAAGAAGTTACAAGTCCTCCGATGTTGGAGGCCGAGGGGGAGATAAAAGGGCAAGGTTGGTGGATGGGCCCTGCCAGGGGGAGGTGCAGGCACATTGGACATAACCTCATTGACATGGAAATGGAGTTTGAAACACAGGTGATCCAGACTGCCAGGGGAAGGAGGCGGACACAAGGCGGAGAGGAAGAACGGCCGGGTGCGTTGCAGACTTCACCCCCCTGCAGACCTAAGCGGGTCTCAGGCCTGCCCAGGGTCCAGTCAGCAGAGAAGATTTACAGGGCATGCCACATAATAAATGCCAGCCAATTGCCAGTTAATCATGAGCCCCGATTTTGGGTAAGTGAACGCTTGCTTATCACAAAAAGCATTTGGACTTATATTAAGTATTATAGTATTTCAAATCTGCTGAAGCACACTGGCCATTTCCAATCATTATTGTTTATCTGGAGGTTTCAGGAAGTCATATAAATGCATGACTTAGGGTACATAGACACACGTTCCGGGGCAAGACCGCTTTTATCAACCAAGGTGAAGGTGAAATGAACCTTGCATTTCTCTTTATGTGGGAAAGGCCAGACGGGAAGGTGAAGGCCAAGGGCAATGCCCAGTGCTAACTAGGATGTTGGTGAGATCTGGATCAGTCAGTTCCCCTTAGAACTTCTGTTCAAAGACAGGGACATTTCAGGTAATCAGTGAGAAGTGTTAATAATGTTTTAGACTTCAATGCATTTTTATATTTTTTGGTGTAGTTATAGTTTAATTTTAGTAGAACCTCTATAAGTTGTCCACCCAAGGGACTATAACAAACTGGTCAACATACGGAGGAGGTCAGCATAAGGAGCTTCCAGTGAGTACTCGTGCATGTCTAGTCTATGGAAATTCGGTCAACTTAAAAAGTGGTCAGTATGGGGAGGTGGTCAACTATGGAGGTTCTACCATATATTCTTAGCAGAGACTTTAAAATTAGTAAGGGTCAATCTTATCAGGTTTACTCAAGTTCTGAATAAATAATGGCAGAGAGAAAGAGGTGCTGTTATTCCCATTTTACAGATGAAACAATTTCAGGCCAGAAAAATCACTCTCTGAGAGATTTTGTAGCCATCTCACAGCCTCCGCAATGGCTTTCCTCAATCATCCTAAAATATTAACACCCTCTAATTTTCAAACACTTTTTACAGAAAAGTGGGATATAGAACTTTTCCTGAAATTCAGTTCTAACCTCTCTCCTGGCACCTCACATCTAAGAAGACTCAGAAGCTTACAGATCCAGGCAGCACAGGAGGCTGCCACCCAGCCGCTGTGCTCGGCACATGAAGTGGACATGGGAACCCACAGAGGGTGAGTGATGGGCTCAGAATCAGCACAGCTTACACCTGAGCCAAGATTACAAACCCCACTTGAGTGGCTTCCCTGCCGTGTTGAATCTTTGGGCTT
>NW_003852453.1:4862013-4865688 GCF_000181295.1 Otolemur garnettii
CAAACTTACAGGAGCAGAACAAGTGATTCCCAGAGTATGTTCTGGAAAAACAATCACACAATATGGACCAGGCATAAGTAAGTAAATAAAAAGTTTCTTTAATCAAATCAGTTTGCGGCATGCTGCACATTATAGCGTCACAAGGCACAAATCCATTCAAATGCTCTAAGACGTCCCACAGTGAAAAAAAAAACAATGGGATCATTTCTAGTCTTGTGTTTCTCAAACTCATAAAACCTTTCCAAGGCTTTCAAGGGACATGGCTTGTTCCAGGCTCATCTATGGGATCCTAAACTCTAACCACACTTGTAACTAATATTACTTGTCTCAGGTCCATGTGGAATGGGGTTTCATGCGTCTCTCTGTTGAGTGAACAGATGCCTTCTTGGTGCTGCGAGGCACCACATTCTCTGTCCTCTTGTGCAGCCTTCTCAGACATTTAATGTTGATACAAATCCATAGCAGATATTGTTAAAATGAGTTTCTCATACCATAGACCCGGGGAACGGCCCAATGTTCTGATTTGCTAATCATCTAGGTGAAACCAATGTGACCAGCCCACATTTTATGGCCCTGAGGAGATAGGAGCTCTCACTCAAGAAAGGCAGACACCATGAGAGGTGATACTTGTCACCAAAGATCCAGAGCACAGTTGTACGGAAAGAGCAGGGTAGACGTGATTTAAACTGCCTGGGCATGCAGGCAGGAGGCAGGCAGTGGAGGAGTGTCTTATAAATGTCATGGGGAGGGATGTTTTGAGATGAGCTTTGAAGAGTGACTAGCATTTTGCCAGAGAGAGGAAGGCAAGACACGTGGGTTGATCCAACAACATGAGCTAAGCCCCGGAGCAAGGCACAGTCCACTGCATGCTTGGGGAGTAGGGAGGCAGGAGCAGGTGGCTCTCAGGGACACAAGTAGGCATGGAGGGGACAGCAGGAGTCAAGGCTAGAAGGGACATTGCACTGGTTTATGAAAAATATTGCATTTAAAAGTTCAAACCCTTAATGGTGGGATTCCAGAAATGATAAACTGGCAGAAAAGAAATGTGAGTGGGGGGGTGGGAATTGTCTCTCTGCCCTTCCCTTAAGCCATGTGGCCGAGATGGACGCTCTCTGCTCCTGACCCAGCCTTACTTTCAAATTTTAATGGGATGACAGAGAGGTTTTCAAAATCCCATGATTGATAAGGCACGATCAATCCTGTTCATTGCTTGGAGCTTATGCTGTTTTTAAAAAGCACTTAGCATTTCAAGAGTCCTTTTACAGGCGTCTCTACAAACCTATGAAGCCATAAACTTTATTTAGTAGTTACAGACAAACTACTACTGCTTACAAGGTTGTATTCTTCCATTCTGTTTCAGATTTTAGTCCAGCTGTTCTGGGATCTTTTATTTTAGAAACCAGAAATCCAGAGCTATTAATAGAATCAGGCAGCTAATTTAAATCTGATAATGTGCTGACACTCGGCTGCATACTTCAGCACAGATGCCCCCATGTACAGTGTGTATTTATTTCTGTACAAATGTGTACATGCATATGTATAAATAATGGGCAAATACTATGAAATCAACACCTAATATTTCACTGGGCCACCTGGGAATTATCCTCTGCCTCATAAACAGGTCATTCTATGACACGTAAAAATAATTTGGAAGGTGATTTAAGGCCCGCAGCCTCAAGGGTCAGAGTTATTAGTACACAATGGAGCATACACACCACTTCTTCGGGATGGAAGAGAGACCCATAGAAACCCACAAATTTGCAACTCACCTTTCCTTTTCTTTCTTCATAGTCTTTACACTGCAGCCAGGTTAACTGTGATCTTCTATGTATGTCATACGATTTTCCTCATCTTGCTTCTGTTATTCTCTCTGTGAATTAGGAAAGAATTTGGGCTTTGAAATGAGCTTCAGGTTCAAGTCTCGGCTCTGCCATTTTCTAGCTGTGTGATTTGGAGCAAATTACTTGCTAGACTAAGCCCGTGCCTTCATCTGTACAACGAGACAGTCACTGCACTTATATCAAACGAGATCACACAACTGGGCACTTTTAGCACAGTGTGCAAATCTGATTCATGCTGATGGAAATCAGAGCACTGGTTGACTGGAGCGACAAGTCAGGGTGTATCCCTTGGATAGGACCATACGGAAACTTTCTAAGGCCATAAATAGTTCATGTATCTTACCCAGGGTAGTGGTTACATAGGTGTAATTCTTCCATCTAACAAATGAGAGGGATTGTTACTATCATAGTTCTCTCATGTCTATATCCAAATCCTATTTCTTTTTCAAAGTTCAGCTCAGACACCATTTTTTCCATGGAGTTTTCATAGTTTCCCAAATGAGAAGAGACGCATTTTACTTTGAACTTGGCTTTCGCACTTCTGAGACACTTACAGTCTTCCTAGTGTTAAGATCTAGCGCTTTGTGTATCTCTGTCACCACCACATGGTGGCCAGCCCCTTGGTGAGGCGTCTCTGAGTGGTCTCGGAATGCTATATACAGTGTCTGGTAGACATCTATGCGTTCTTTATCCTTCCATGAAATCATCGTGAGAAGAGTGAACTCTGCATCATTCTGCAGAGTTCCCCTGAACTGCACTGCAGCACCTCAGGTGCTGCAACTCGATCCCGGCGCTGTACACCTTTGGAGTACATCCAAAGTCTTCTGCGAGATTCCCACGAGCGAGGCTGCCTCCTCGCTTGGGCTGTGGCTTCCATATACATATGTCAGCTCTGTTACCTTACTCCAGTTGTAAAATTATGGGCTACTTTTTATAATTTTATAATTTACACAAGCACACATATTGGCCTTGGACATGTATGCGTGAAGTAGACTCTACTGAAAACATGGAGAGCCAAGTGGCAAAGAGAAGGGACTCAGGTCGAGGCTTTGCCCCGACTCCTCAGTCTCACACAGCGCCTCGCTGCTTCTCCACCATTTTGTATTTCCTCCTCTTCCTCAAGGAAAGAAAGGTCTTCCTTTCGGGAAAAAATCAGCCATTATCTTGTTTTTGCTTGAGGCCTAGCCAACACCCATGTCCTCAGAGTCTCATCTTGAACCCAAATCCTTCAGGATGCTGGTTTCGCACACCAAGCAGTCCTCACCAGGTGTGAATCCAAGCTCTGTCATTTGTTAACTGTGTGAACAGGGGCAAGGGGAGTGAACTCTGGTGCTAGTTGTGAAGATAACGGTCCATGTTACAGAATGACCAAGTGAAAGCAAAGAGGATAGGAAGAATGAAATAAAGAAAACCAAAAGGAAGGTTGACGGCTTTTAAAGAATAGATTACATTAGCTTCTAGTTTTATAAAAAGAATAGATTGCAGCCAGGGAAGGATGACTCAGGGCTCCCCTCCTAAACCACCTTCCGTACTGGCTACCGGCAGTATCACCATACGAACGCACCTGCTGCAGGGGAAAGTATGGGAATCTTAGAGTTTTAAACATATTGGGCTGTTTTGATAGCCTTGGAGGTTGTGAGAGTAAAATAGAAGCCCATAAACAGTGAATTTTCTTCTACAAATGCTAATGTTGTTTTTGTTTTGTTTTGTTTTTGTTTTTGCAGTTTTTGGCCGGGGCTGGGTTTGAACCTGCCACCTCTGGCATATGGGGCCAGTGCCCTACTCCTTTGAGCCATAGGTGCTGCCCTAATGTTGTAATATTTTTTATTTCATA
>NW_003852453.1:4865870-4870052 GCF_000181295.1 Otolemur garnettii
TTTTTTTTTTGTTTGTGTTTATCTGAGACAGTCTCACTTTGTCTCCCTCAGTAGACTGCTATGGCATCAGAGCTCACAGCAACCTCAGACTCTTGGGCTCCAGCAATTCTCTTGCCTCAGCCTCCCGAGTAGCTGGGACTACAGGCGCCCACCACAATGCCCAGCTATTTTTAGAGACAGTCTTGCTCTTGCTCAGGCTGGTCTCCAACTCCTGAGCTCAGGCAATCCACCTGCCTCAGCCTCCCAGAGTGCTGGGATTACAGACATGAGCCACCGCGCCCCATAAGTTTTTCTCTTGTGTGGGCGTGTATTAGTTCTTATACTGGGTTCATATTAGTATTGAATACATTGGATACTTGCTTTTCTATTCTTGTGATACTTTACTAAAGAGAATGTTTTCCAACTCTATCCAGGTTAATGCAAAAGATGTAAAGTCTCCATCTTGTTTATGGCTGAATCATATTCCATGATTCAGCCATATGGATATGATTCCAATCATATCCATCCATAGACTATGGTTTCTTATTCATTCATGGATTGATGGGCCCTTGTATTGATTCCACATTTTGGTGATTGTGAATTGAGCTGCAATAAATAACCTAGTGCAAATGTCCTTATGTCCTTATAAAAAATGTTTTTTTTTCTTCCTTTTTATCTCATGAAGAAGATCTCTCTTAAGACTTTTTGCAAATAACTAAGATTCCATAAAAGAGGAAGATACGAGTTCAATGGGAAGAATTTGTCTAGAATAGGGAAGAGAGAAATTAGTCATATTCAAGAGATCCAGAAATAGGGTACAGCATGATGAAGAGCGTGCAGTCAGGAAGGAACGCACCTGGAGAGTTCTCTGCTGTCTTTCTGAAACTGAGAAAAAGGGGAGGCCTTCCCTGTGAAGAGTCCACTACAGCTGAAGACTGGCTTACTACAGACAGTCCCTGGGTTATGAACAAGATAGGTCCTGTAGGTCTGTTCTTGATTTTAATTTGTATATAAGTTAAAACAGGTACGTTGCCCTAATACCTGTATTAGCATCTCCATTCATAAGTGCAAGCTGTACATCATTTGGATTTTGCTAACTTGGGGACTCACTGTAACAGCCCTCATTAGCAAGTGCAAGTTGTCTATACTCAGGTGTTTGTAACTCGGTGACTGCCTCTGTGCCTGCATGAGCCATTCCAAATTGTTCTGTACTCAATTTAATATATTAACTCTAATTCAATCCATACCATGTTCAGAAAATGAGGCAAACTTAAGAACCGGAAGCTCTCAGCAGCACGTTAGTCTCACCAGGGGAATTTTTATAACGTTTCATTCTCAAGCCACACCTCACATCAATTAATCAGAAGCTGGAGGACGTGGTGCCTAGCCACAAATAATTTTTTTTATTAAATCATAGCTGTGCACATTAATGCAATTACGGGGTACAATGTGCTGGTTTTATGTACAATTTGAAATACTTTCATCAAACTGGTTAACATAGCCTTCACAGCATTTTCTTAGTTATTGTGTTAAGAAATTCCTATTCCTCACTTAGTAGATTTAACATGTACCCTTGTAAAATGCACCATAGGTGTGGTCCCACAGATTACCCTCCCTCCCCCTATCTTCTTCCCTCCCCCCCTCTTTTCCTAGGATTAAGAATAAATCAAAACAGTCATAAATAAGTTAAAACCTGACTACACAGCCTTCCGATGTCGTGATGGAGTGTCGTCTACTAGGCCCACCGAAAGACCATCTAATTCTTTAGGGTAACATATCTTCATTAAATTTCCTATTTCCGGGATATTTTACTTAGGCTGTTTCATAACTCTGTCAAAGTAGATGCCTTGTAGAACAGTGGTTCTTAAACTTGGATGTGTAACAGAATTACTTAGAAAACTCATAGAAAAAAATACAGAGGCCCAAGTTTATTAAAGTAGAATAGGGGTTGGTTTTCTGTAATTTTAACAAGATCTTGGGTGATTCTGACAGATGCTGAAGGCTGACGACTGTTATTGTAGAAGTCTGACAGCCATGCAATAGATTTGGTTCAATCACAATATTAATACCTTTTCCCCAAGTAGAAATGCTAATAATCTCTGTCCCATTTCAAAGTTACATGCTCCGTGGAACACTCACCAGTTTGGAATCTAACCTAGCCGTCTCATTCCAGTGTTCTTTCATGACCTATGTCTGCTTACTCTTTCTAATCTGTCTTTAAACCAATTTAAACTCATCCTGCTGGTTCCCTCATTAAGTGAATCAAATAAATCTTTGGCAAGTACTCACTGTACAATTGTATGAGAGTCAAGTTTTCAACTTTTAAAAATTATACTTTGAGGGCAGTGCCTGTGGCTCAAAAGGGTAGGGCGCCAGTCCCATATGCCAGAGGTGGTGGGTTCAGACCCAGCCCTGGCCAAAAAAAAAAAAAAAAATTATACTTTGATACCAGGTGATATCAACATGCCTGTAAGAGCAAGATTCACTGCTACAGACAGAAGCCAAAATCCTGGGAGGTGTCCAAAGGGAAGCCGCTGTTGTCACCTGATAATAATAAAAATTAGCATTTACTGAGCGTTTACCATTACCTAGCACTATTCTAAGATCTTGGCACATAATATTAACTCTTAACCCTTTAAGAGAGGTATTCTCATCTCCATTCCAATTTTATGAGATGAGTGACCCAGAAGCGCAAACAGTCCAAGCAAAACATCTATATTCACATAGTTGATAAATGACAGAGCCTGGATTCACACCTGGGGGGCCCTTCCTATGGGCCATCGTGGCTAAGGCATGCCATTCTTCAGGAAGTGAGAAGAGACACCTTTAGGGTGTGTACCTAGAGTCATGGAATCATGCATCTAGATACACTAATTATTGGAGGGGAAAAAAGGGCAACACAGAATTTCATATTCTTATAGCTGCTTTCATTGGCAGAGCTATAACATACCCAATTATTCTTTACCTAACCCCCATATTAGAGATCACCCTCATTAGGAAAGGGTAGATCAACAAGAGAGTTTTATAAGCAAATTAGACTCTAGGCCTGATAGAAAGCCTGACTGGTATCTGAGAAGGGACATCTAGCATTGGGTAGAAATGTGAAACTCCTATCAGGTAGGACCATGGATTCCCAAGGTGCAAAAATAAAAACATAAAAATGAAAGGGAGAAATATTTTAAATTTCTTCCTAATTTAAACTCATACCCAAATCGACATTCGGGCAGGTCCATCAAGAAGCATTTGGTGAGAGATCACCCTTGCACTGAGTGCTTTTTATACCATGAGCAAAGGTCTGACTTGTAAGTAATATTGGCAAGAACAAGCTATAAGTTAAGATGCAAATCCAAACCGAGGGTGCAGTGTTCTGGCTTCAAGCCTGGTAATTGAATTTCCAGTTTATTATCCTTAATGTTTTTTAATGTGAGTTTGCAATTCAGGCAAAATGGAAAGCTGCTCCTCCACATCTTTCCCCTGAAGCGCTTCCAGGAACAATTTCTTTTCAGAGTCAAGAAATGGTTTGGGTCAGGAGTGCACTTTAACTTTTTCAAACTTTAGAGAAGTCTGTTTCAGGGGAGCACTAACCCAAGGTCCACTGAGGAGCATGGATCTGGACGTCAGGGATTCTGCAGTCCAAACCAGGCTGAATGCTAGTTAAGAAGCCATGTCTCGGCTGGGAGTTTCAGAAGACATGATACAGACGTTCAGGGTCCTGGACAGTAGATGGGGAATGGGTTTTCAGATGCAATCTGCCGCTGCATCCCATGTGCTTGGCTGACACCCCCAACAGTCTGAGCTTCTTAGCTATAATGGCTAAGCCGTACTAGCACACACTGCCCCCTGCTTTTCCTAAGACTAGCCCTACAACAAAGCCAAGGACTAAATCACTTTGAAATAGTCTTCTTAATGAAGAAAGAGGTTTAAAGGGGTTAGCTATCTTATTGCAATAATAATAATGATAAGAATAACAAAAACAATAACCACAAACATAACTTAATGAGGACTTACCATGTTGCATGCAACCTGTATTCGGTTTTATGAATTATTTATTATGCCTAATTGTACATCATTTATTATATCATTTAACTCGTACAATAGGCCTAAAGGATAGGTTATTGCCTCTAACTTCATGGAGGGAAACTGAGGTTCAGAGAGTTCAACTAATTTTCCCTAGGTGCTGTAACTAGAAGGGGGGCTTAGCCA
>NW_003852453.1:4870658-4872284 GCF_000181295.1 Otolemur garnettii
GTCTCAAACTCCTGAGCTCAGGCAATCCACCTGCCTTAGCCTCCCAGAAGTCTGGGATTACAGGTGTGAGCCACCATGCCTGGCTGAGTACCCTGTATTGTATACATTGACTTTCATGCCCTTGCCACTTGAGTCTCCCACCAATTGTTATGAAACAGGCCATGTTTCTTGTATGAGTGAAGGCTAAAACTCAAATGTTCTTTTTTTTTTTTGAGACAGAGTCCTACTAAGTTGCCATCAGTAGAGTGCTGTAGCATCACAGCTCACAGCAACCACAAATTCCCTGGGCCTAAGCAATTCTCTTGTCTCAGCCTCCCAAGTAGCTGGGACTACAGGTGCCCGCCACAATGCCTGGCTATTTTTTGGTTGTAGTTGCTATTGTTGTTTGGCAGGCCCAGGCTGGCTTCTAACCTGCCAGCTCTGGTGTATGTGGCTGGCACCCTAGCCACTGAGCTACAAGCGCCAATCCTAAAACTCAAATGTTCTGATCCGAAGTGCAGGACCATTTCTTGGAACAAATTATGCTTTAGTGCTGCAAAGATAAATAAAAAATCGATACCCTCTGTTTTCACCCCTGACAGATGAAAACAAATATAGCTGGGCTTTGTGGTTCAGAGCTCTGGGATAAGGGCTTTAACAGAATTTGGAACCCACTAAAATACCACTTATTAGAGTTTGGGATTGATCTGTGACCTTCTATTGTTCAAAGGCATTTTCCTTTGTAACAAGTCCATGGAAATAAAAACGACTTGTGAGTTGTATTTATTAAAAAGCCCAAAGGCATTTGAACATCAATTTACATTTTTTTAAGTTTTTATAAGAAAAATAGTAGTTAAGTGTAAATGAATGTCAAACATGTGGCTTACATTTTCTTTAAGATGCATGGGGGCTTTAAACACTAATAAAAATACTTAGGAAGAACACATTCCATGACACGGTAAGCTTAAGATACCCAGGACATTCGGAGAAGCTTGAGACTCACAGAGTCTTGCAGAGAAGACCAAGCAGGAGGCCATCTGTGAGACTTCCCACGTCTCCCACGTGAGACTTCAGAGAAGGGGTCAGCTCTCTGGTTCCATGGTCTACCCCCACGTGGCACTGTGAGTTAAGGTGATGGGAAATATGCCAGAGTTAGGGACGCCATTATCACTCCACCCCATTCATTGAATAAACACCTATTCCATGCCGGGAATCCCACATGTGAAGACAAACAAGACAAACCTCATCCTCAGGCGCTTGAATTCCCAGGAAGGAAACCAGAAAAGGAGAGAAACAGGGACCTATGATCAGTAGGATGTGACACAGTGCCAGGGAAGTGCAGAGAGAGACAGACCTTTACTCTCAGGGGCCGGGGGGAAGGGTGAAGGAAGACGTCCTAACAAAGCAGGCAGTCACTTGGGGACCTTTGCTGAGGACATTGCAGCACAAGACTAGCACACAGGCCAGAGACACGGGGCTGGGCTGAGCAGGGGACGCGGCGCAGTAGTCTCCCTTACCCATGCTTCTGCTCTCCATGGTTTCAGTTACCTGAAATCAACTGTGGTCCAAAAATATTGATAGGAATAAACAATTCATAAACTTTAAATTGTGTACCATTCTGAGTAGGCTGATGAGCTCTCTTATCCA
>NW_003852453.1:4872649-4874485 GCF_000181295.1 Otolemur garnettii
GTAGTACTCAAGACAAGGAGATCAGAATGACTTTGCTGAAATTCCATGAGAAATGATGGAGACCCAGACAAAGGGATTCACAGCAGGGATAGAGAGAACTGGATAGATGGAAAAGTTCATGTTGTGCTGCCTCAGTGTGGTCACTTGACTTTGGTGACTTGACTTTTTTGACTTAAGCTTGAACATTCAACCTCAGAGATGGACACTTTGACAGCAGCTGGGCCAGAGGCAATGCAGCTTGTTGGAAAAGGCACTTATTTTAATTCATTTAATTTGCTTCTAAACATAAACAGAAGGCAATAGAAATGAGACATATTAATGACTGACCACATAAAATGTTACAGGAATCTGCTAATCCTTTAAGATTAAGAGTTAAGGACACCCAGAAGACTCTGCATTGTAAATGAAGAACTTTCTCATAAAAATGACATTAGACAATGTCATACCCTAGAGAAGAGGTGAAGGTATGGAAAACTCACATTCACTGGCAGTGGGAATGTATACTGTCACAACCCAATTTTACTTTTCTGTGTAAAACCTGGAGGAACTCCAGTGTACACACACAAGTACAAGAATGTTTACTGAATCACAGTTGGAAAGAAAAAAAAAATCAGAATATTATTTAAATATCTGAGAAGATATTAAGATGAGAAGATATTAAAAGATGAATGGGTAAATTGTGGTATTTTCACACAATAGAACACTGTTCTGCTGTTTAAATGAATAAACTAGGTTTAAATGTATAAAAATGGATAGATCTCACAAACATAATCATAAGTAAAAAAAACAGGTTGATGAAAGATAAGCACATACGACACTAAAATAATCCATTGTATTATTTATGGGTCCTATGTTAGTAGTGAATGCATTAAGATGCATAAGAGCACACCCAATACTTTACGTAGAAGGGCAAAATCAAGGATGGATAGATCTAAACAAGCTTCAAAACTGTCTGGTTTGCTAAACCATTTTTGTGGTTTCTCAAGCTTTGCACCATTGACATTGTGAGCCAAGTAATTCTTTGTTAGGGAAGACTGTCCTATGAATCAGTGTAGGATACTTAGGACATCTCTGGCCCCATCTACAACTTACAGTGGTACTTTCCAAGGTCATGACCATCATAAACATCTCTCTCCAACTGTCAGATTGTCCTCCAGGGGGCAAAGTCACCTTGGTGGAGAACCACTCATTTAGCATATTGGCATTTCCCACCTTTTTTCCTTATACTTTTCTTTTTTGAAATATTTATACTAAAAGGGTAGAGAGAAGAAGAGAAGAACATTCTTTCAGCTACTAGGAGATCTGGTGCTCAGACATGGAGATGTAGTAAATAAGCCCCTATCGCCAAGAACTCTACATCTGGTTAGGCCATGGAGCTGGAGACAAAGAGGCCTTAGATTGGGCAGATCAAATCTGAGGACAGTTCTGAGCACAGATCTGAGTGCGCACACTCAGCTGAGCACATCACAGCATGAAGCCATGTTCTCCTATAATGGAAAGTGTTTTGAAGTCTTGGGCAACCTTGCTTGGCACCCAAGTACCTTCCTTGGTGACAGTCCTATATCAGTTAATTTCTTCAAAAGACACGCAAATTTTATCATATTTTTGTCTAGTAGAATCTTTGCAAGAACTAGAAATTTAACTTTCATGATATCCTGTTCACTAACATTCTGAGGCTAGTTTTGATTCAGATTGCTGAGATTTTTTTTTTTTAAACAGAGTCTAACTATGTCACCCTCAGTAGAGTGATATGGCGTCACAGCTCACAGCCACCTCCAACTCTTAGGCTTAAGCAATTCTCTTGCCTCAGCCTCCCAAGTAGCTGGGACTACAGGC
>NW_003852453.1:4874505-4886713 GCF_000181295.1 Otolemur garnettii
GCGTCACAGCTCACAGCCACCTCCAACTCTTAGGCTTAAGCAATTCTCTTGCCTCAGCCTCCCAAGTAGCTGGGACTACAGGCACCTGCCACAACGCCTGGATATTTTTTATTGCAGTTGTCATTTTCGTTTAGCTGGCCCAGGCCAGGTTTGAACCTGCCAGCCTTGGTGTATGTGGCTGGCGCCTTAACCACTGTGCTATGGGCCCCAAGCCAGATTGCTAACTTCTATTCTGAAAATACTGATTCTGGTGAGCTGTATGCCACATCATTACACAGGCCAAAGAGCTGCCAAGGGCTTCAAAAGAGTCGAGGATGGAGAGACTTCTTGCTGCATTAACCAAAAAGACTAGAACAGAAGGAAGCCTCTGGGCTGAACCAGGAGTGAACAGACTACAGTGAATGGCTGTGACTTGGTTAAGTGGGAATAGAAGATGGTATTCCATGTCTGTGAAAGAACAAGAATAAATTAAGTCAAAGCAATGGGAAATAAGGCAATAGAGGGTAGAACTATCATTCTGGTTTGATCTGGAACATCAGATTCAGGACATCACAGAACTATTTAATGCTTGTCCACCCAACTCTTCATACAACAATTAATTTCACCTGGCAGTTACTGCAATGTATACAACCTAGATCTTCCCACACAGCAAAAAGAATGAACTACTAATTGTGGAGTTGCCAGGATTAGTAGTTGGGGATGGAGGGGATGTTTATATTCTAGAAATGGAGTAATAACCCTATAGAACTGTACAGTGTCACTAGTAGGACTTGAATACATGATCTCAGGTATAGGAGTTATAACCCTATAGAACTGTACAGTGTCACTAGTAGGACTTGAATACATGATCTCAGGTATAGGAGTTATAACCCTATAGAACTGTACAGTGTCACTAGTAGGACTTGAATACATGATCTCGTATTGGGCTCTCTACTCACATCCAAGGTCACTCATCATCATTGCTTTGTGTCATCCTGGAAGACCCAAAATGTACCTTCCCCATCCTTCCCTTCCATCACAACTCATGATGCCCAAGGAATGTCCCTGTCCTAATGGATTAATTCAGTTCACAGAAATTAATTTTTCCAGAGTTTTTTCCACCTTTTGAAATACAGTGGATCACAATGGAAGAAGGAGGCTGTAAGAACAACCTGCATTGCTGCTAAATAATTGCATTTACTGAGATTTATTTAAACTGCTTTTAAAAACATTAAAACTCATTTAATATACTCTAAAAATGAATACTGCAATTGGAAAGAAATACCTTATGGACTGTTCATAACCTGTTAAAATTTCAACCTGATTTGTTATTTAACGTACTGTAAATCAACATTAATTATAAATATTGGTACTAATGCCGTGGGCATAAATGGTTTTTAATTTTAATTGCTTTGACACAGCTGTGGTGCAAGGACCTCTAAGTGCTATCTTAATAGACTGTTCAGAGGTAAACTATTGTAATTCGTATGATTTTGTTCACACATAACTCCCTGACCTCTCTCCTATGGTATGTAATAATACAAAACCAACAGATTGAAATAATTTAACAGATTCTTACCAGAAACGAAAATTAGCATCTAGCAAGCGATGTGATTTTAGAGGAAGACCACTTTCCAAGTGACTGTCTTCCAGAAAATAGTTTTCAAAGGTTCCATTCCCTCACGTACACATGTATAAAATCAGTGTTGCACTCATAATGCATTAGTGAGACTAGAATTCTATAACCTGTAAATCCAAATAATGCTCAGTCCGATAAAAATTGGGGTACCCCCAAATTATATTACTTTACAGCTAGGGGTACTTTTGAAATTATGATAAACTACTTTACAGATGAGAACAGAGTAGACTTCCAGAGAAGTTGTGTCTTTTTCAGGTTTAACTCATAGCAAAGTTGGTCACTTCTAGTCCTGGACCCTTCCAATGTCCCTCTAAACTTGTGTGTGTGTGGGGGGGGAGGTCCAGCTTTTTTTTCCTGTTGCACATTAGAAGAACAAGAACTTTGGCCACTCATAAGTACACAACACTAACAAAAGCTGATGAGTGCAAAATAAAAATAAAAATAAAAAAGAACACCAAAGTCCATGCATACTTTTTGTGATATCTGACACCACAGATAAACAAAAAAAAATGTCTTCACAAAATCAGCATGCGGCCCATAGGGTGCAGGTTGGACACCCCTGCAAGCCTAACGCTTCCTACTGTGTTGCTGAAAGACAAAGGAAGCCACAAGCTAGTTCTCCCAAGACACAACTGACAGGCAAGATACAGGCTCTTCATTTTAAGCTTGTTTGGAACGTCATAGATATTAATTATTTGGAGGAGTTCTTACAGGGATTGTATATATTTTTTTCTACTAAACTTTCCTGTGCAAAAGTAAGAGCTTAAATCATCAATTAGCACCTCCGTAGAAATACTAGAAAAATATAGGGAGAATTGCACTAAAGCCAGTCAACAGAGAAGGAGAATATTGTAATGCATGGGGAAGGAAAATGGTTTGAGCCAACCGTAAGGAGCAAAGTCAGATGGATGAAGGCAGGAGATTCTCCATCACCAGATGTGTCCAGGGAGCTAATGGCCCTACTCTTCAATGGGGAAAGGGGAAAGGGAGGGTAATTGGTGGGACCACACCTATGGTGCATCTTACAAGGGTACATGTGAAACTTACTAAATGTAGAATATAAATGTCTTAACACCATAACCAAGAAAATGCCATGAAGGCTATGTTAACCAGTTTGATGAAAATATTTTAAATTGTATATAAAACCAGCACATTGTACCCCATGACTGCATTAATGATTTAATAAAAAAATATATAAAACATCACATATAATAGATAATTGAAGAATCAGCTAAGGGTTGAGCTATAATAATCCCCAATTTCCCTCTAAGTCTGGGATTCCAAGACTCATTGAAAGCAAATTGAACAGAGTGGATGTTGAAGCGATTAAGAGGATCTTGAGAAGAAGAGTGGAATGCCACCAAAGGCCAGTCCCACTTTCTTTGTGTCTTTGGTATGAAGTAGAGTTGCTTCAGGAAGAACTAAATAGAAAGAGAGGAGACCCACTTGCTGAGACCCAAGTCCCTTGCCATGTCCTAACAAGTGGTATCCAGCATTGAGGCCTGTGATGGGTACGGATACCTGAGATGTCAGACAGACTCCTTAGGCTTTAAACACCCAACAGAGAGGGTGCTTACTTTCAATTGCCGTCCTCTCTGTAAGGAGTTATTAAAATACAGGGTTTCCTGCAGTAACCAGTGGTGGGAGGTGTTCAGGAGAAGAGAGGGAAAGATAATGCATAATTATGTCTCCAACCCTTGCTCCACAGGGTTGTTATTTTAGTATTTTAGAATGCTGCCCATGCTTAGTGCTCAGTTCAACACGCGCGTGCATGCACACACACACACACACACACACCATTTATTTATTTTAAACGGCAAAGGGTTAAACCTTGAACTGAGAAGCTCCATCACCTCTATACTCTAGACCACTGGCCACTGAATAAATTGCTAAATAGAGCCCAGCAGAAGCTCATCACAGGTCAGAACTTCCCAGCAAGTGTACCCTACCTGAGTTTTAAGCAAGGTAGACGTGATTAGTGGTATTGTGGCATCTGAAAGCTGACACAATTTGGGGGATCTTTTAAAAGAAAATACATTAACAACTGTCGTGAGGCACACTGGCTCATGCCTGTAGTCCTAACACTCTGGGAAGCTGAGGTGGGTGGTTTTCTTGAGTTAAGGAGTTCAAGACCCACCTCTGCTAAAAAATAAAAATAAAAATAAAAACTATCTGGACATCATGGCAGGCACCTGCAGTCCCAGCTACTCAGGAGGTTGAAGCAAGAGGTTCACTTGAGCCCAGAGTTTGAGGTTGCTGTGAGCTGTAACTCCATGGCACTCTACCCAGGGTGACAGAGTGGGATTCTGACTTTAAAAGAAAGAAGGAAAGAAAGAAAAAGAGAAAGGAAGAAAGACAGAAATAAAGAAAGGAAGGAAGGCAGAAAAGAAAAGAAAAAAGAAAGGGAAAGAAAAGAAAAAACTGTGGATATACAATTAAATGCAGGACCCTGGATGAAGCCCATGAGTGGGGGGGTTCCAGAAGCATGAGCTTCCTCAGCAGCTCAAGTCCCCTCTGCGGACAGGAGCACAGGGAGCTGATCTACTCCGCTCAGGAGCCCCGGCCAGCTGCAGGTGGGCAGAGACCCCAGATGTGTTGCCCCCTCGCCACCTACAGGCCTATTTACACCAGTAACTCCCACGTAGTACCTTTGTGGACTGGAATACTAAGGAAACATTTGGGAATCACTATTCCAGTAACTTGAAGCCTGTCTGTTTTCTGTTACCACAAACACATTTTTTGGTATGACTTTAAGCTAGAGCTGAAGGGGGGTCAGAATACACTTCATGTGTTCTAATTCTCCAAGGAACTTTAAATCTCTTGCCCAATTTGTACCTCAAAACAACCCTTTAAGACAAAACAGATTTTACTATTCCTATTTGATAGCGTAAAATTTTGTCATTTTAAATAATATACCTTTGTTCCCTCTCTCCCTTCCTTAATTTCCTGTCCCTTATTTCCACTCCCACCAACAAAAAAATTAAATTTTCATCATTTCTCAGGATTTTTTTTTTTAAGAGATGAGTCTCACTATGTTACCCAGGTCATGACTATTCACAAGCACCATACAGGCACTGTAGCCTTGAACTCCCAGGCTCCAGCGATCCTCCTGCCTCAGTCTCCCAGGTAGCTGGGACTACAGGTACGCAGCACCATGCCTGGATTCACAAGATCATTATCACGTGATGTCCACGCCTGTGTCATGAGGGCTGTGTGAGAGCTCTCACCTCTGCAGAAGAATTCCCAGTACCATTTGGACGCTTTTAGCCACGACTCCATAAGCACCAGGCATCCAACAGAGAAAATATTTGCAATGTTTGGTATACACACTGCTGTTCTAAACGTCCTGTCCAACATGCTCACTTATTGGGAGACTTGCCTAATTGCCAGGTGCCAAGAATGCTTGCAGCAGAATACTTCCAATCTGCCCGGTGACAATGATTGTCCCCGCAAAGGCTGCAATAGTTTAACCAAAAACTGATGTTGCAAAGTCACACAGATATACCCCATCTGGGGATCAAACAGATACACTCTGGTGTTTCCAGCTCTTCCTCTTCTTTCTAGGAAGATCTGTGAGGCAGGTGAGTTTAGGACTATAACAAGCTTCCTGAGCCCAGAGAACTTTTGTCCTGTTTATTGAGATTTAATGCTAATTAATACACAGTTGCAGACAATTTCAAGGTATAAAATAGTATGTGTCATGAGCATTGGTCTTCCTATTAGCCTAAAGTCTCCTCAAGATGCATGGACATTGGTCTGCAGTGGGTGTTCACTGTCTTGGATTGTCAAAATAGGAAAGTAATTGGGGAGTAAATAAACAACTGAAGGTGACATTCCTCATTTTCAGTGAAATTTTGATTTTAAAAGTAAGTTCTGGCCGCCCAGAAGCTGTTACCCATCACAGCGTTATTTCCACAAGTTGGGTCACTCATAAAAACATCACTTGACCACCTGTGGAGCTACACTGCCACCTCTGTCTGGCCCATCTGTACCTCAGAACTTTCAGCTCCACTATTTCCCTAGTTCCTTTGAGAGTAGGTATTTGTATTATCGTTTTGCAGGTAAATAAATAAGCTTAGCTGGCAAGGGGAAGCCACACATTTCCCTGAGAACCAGGGAGCATGCAGGTTTTTCTGGGAATGCCATCTTCTGTTCATTGGTGGTGGTTTTGTGGGGTCTGATCCTGAGCAGAGAAGCTAAACCAAGACCGGAGGACAGGAGAGGGCTGAGCAGTAACAGTGTCCACAGTGGACACGCAGAAGGCAGCGGCCCGTGCGTGGGTCACACTGTGCTGCTCTGGACTGAGAATGGTACTTCACACTCCACTCTTCTAACCCCCTGGCCCCTTAATCCTGCAAAGCTGGACTTAATGATGTGGCATCATTAAAATGACTGAGCAAAACGGCCTTCCTTTAGGGAGGTGGCAAAGGTCACGAAGCTATGACACTAACAACAGCAACAGTAACAAGAAAAAACACAGAACATTTGACTTCTATGAACAATGGCCAAATCTAAGATATGTAGATTCTCCATCATATAGAAACAAAGGAATTTAATAAAATGGTATTCTTCCCCATGAAAGATCTTCCTCTCTCTCTCTCTGCCCTTACTCGAAAATCAAATTTGAATGCTGCATCTTCTCATGAATCTTCAGGATTTATTCATGAGTCACAGCTGAATGCTCCGTGTGTTGTATTTATGTGAACAAACACACATTAAAAGAAAAAAAAAAAGATCGGGTCCATTATCTAGATAGATGTGTGTTTGTCAGCATCTGAGAGCACATCCGTCCTGGATGGTGTAAGTATTCAGCTACTCTTTTGAAACATCAGTCAGGCATTGTAAGACCTATAACTACAGCACAAGCAATGACCTTTAAACATGTTTCCCCTCCTATTACCCACACACTGTGAAATAGAAACAAGTTGATATTGGAAATCTCTGTAATATCAGTTTAGAAGCTATTCATTTCAGATGTATTCTGGTTGGTGTACCATCCATAATTTTATTAACAATAGCAATATGTGCAAACAGTATTCAGAGGAATTCGTACAGGTATTCACACAACCCCACGACCCCCTATCCCACACACACACATAGGAAAAGAACCACAGAATCTTTTTCTTCCTTGTCCCAACCAAGTGACCATGTCATTTAAAATATTCGTAACATTTTTATTAAATGTATAAACTCTCATCAGATGTATAATACCTTCAAAGATCACAGCTTCCACAACAACTATACTCTTAGTTGCAACTATACTCTTCTTATAAGAAGCCTTATAATTTTTTAGATGACTCAGCCACAGGGATTAATTTCCCAGTCCCTTCTCTGAAGGGTGAGTGGCACTTAGAACAATGACAACAACAAAAAGCTTTCTTCTGGGCAGACACTTTTCCTGGATTTTTCTCTAGATGTAGGTCACACTGCATTGACACTCCAGCCAAACTCAATTCCTGCCACTCCTATCAGCTTTCAATGACTCTCCCCACTAGAAACTGGTGGCCGACACATTGTTAACGACATTTCATGAAAAGAAATCGTAAGACAATTTGAGGTAGAAGTTTCGCAATTGATCAAACATATGCCAGTTGGTGTTTTCATATCATTCAACTTAAAAAAAAATCCATTGAACATAAAATTGCTCTGCCTTCTCCACACCAGAAATCATGACACCATTTTTCCGCTAACTGCCTGAGCGTTTTACAATGCACGTGTGTGAGTCATCATCAATCCTCCCTAGGCTTACAACATAATGGAGTCAAAATATGCTCGGAATTTTTATACCGAGCATAAGTCTACAAAATGATGATCCTGTTTCCTCAACAATTAGTTTCCTGTTGCCACCATAATAAATGACTGTAAGTTTAGTGGCTTTATAAAACACAAATGTATTCTCTTACAGTTCTGGGGATCTTAGGTCTGATAAGGATAGAAGGAATGTATTGCAAGGCTGGGTCCTCCCAGAGGCACTGGAGGGAGAATCTATTTCCTTGAATTTTTAGCTTCTAGTGATCACCTGGTAACAAAAAACAAGCTTGGTCTTCTGGATGTATACCAAGCTTGGTTTTTTGTTACCAGGTGAATGGATCAATAAATTGTGGTATATGTACACCATGGAATATTACACAGCCATAAAGAAAAATGGAGACTTTACCTCCTTCATGTTTACATAGATAGAGCTGAAAAATATTCTTCTTAGCAAAGTATCTCAAGAATGGAAGAAAAAGTATCCAATGTACACAGCCCTATTATGAAACTAATTTATAGCTACCATAGGAAAACTATAACCCAATTTTAGCCCAAGAATATGGAGAAGGGGGGGGAAGATGGGTGGAGGGAGGGTGATTGGTGGGATCACACCTATGATTTATCCTATAAGGGTACATGTGAATCTTTCTAAATGTAGAATATAAATGTCTTAACACAATAACTAAGAAAATGACATGAAAGCTATGCTAACCAATTGGATGAAAGTATTTCAAATTGAATATAGAAACAACACACTCTACCCCATGAGAGTATTAATGTACACAGCTATGATTTAATAAAAAATAAATAAATAAAAAGATAAATTAGAATGTACCCACATTGTTATTATGTACTTTCATTGCCCCCAAATTGTTCTACAATTTTATAATTTTGCTTTTGAAATTTAAAAGAAAAAAAAAAAAGCTTGATGTGTGGCCCTTTCCTCCACCTTCATTGGACCCTGTTCTAATCTCTGTTGATGACATCGACCTTCTGAAGTCAGATCTTCCTCTGACTCTTTCTTATAAAGATGCTTGTGGTTTCATTTAAGACCCACCCAGATAAGCCACAATAATCTCCCCATCTGAAGATCCTTAACTTAATCACACTGGCAATGTTCCTTTTGCTACATATATTTACATTTGAAGGTTCCAGGGGTTAGGTCTTCTGTGTCTGAATAGATCATTTTTCACCAACCACATTCTCCGATTTACTAGTTTGTCAAAATAAGAAGAAAACAAGATTGATTTGTATTTTAAAATTATGAATTACCCCCAAAGAAGGCATATAGAAGGCAGGCATAACTTGAAAAGAATAAAAATTTAACTTGTCATGTCAAGTTTGGTACTTTCTATGATATTTTAAGCAGTTTCTTGGAAATAAATTAGGATCAATGTTATACAGTTAGGAACTAGAAGCTGAAGCCCGTGTACCCAGCAGGGGGGTTAATTGCAAGCAGCACAATCCAGCTTTGGCTAACTTAGGGAAGAAAGGGATTCATTAATGAACTGACTGATCATTGGGAAGCTAGAGGGTTCGGCTCGAATGTTACGCAGGAACTAAGAAAGACTAGGCATGAGGAAGCCTGACTTTGTTTATGTAAGAGGAACAGTTTGATTGAATTTAATATTTCTGAAATTTTACTGAGGATACCCAAGATACCAAGTGGGAATTATAAAGCCAGAATGCCTGGGATTTCGTCCAAGAACAAGCCTTCCTAATAAACTTGAACAAGTTGCTTAAAATCTCACCCCCAATGTCCTCACATGTAAAGTGAACAACATGAGTACTCAATTTATAAGTTATCTTGAGGACTAAAGGGAAAGCACATATAATGAGAGTAAGATGGAGTCTGTCAGGCTGAGGTCAACATTGACACAGCTGGTCTTCACCTCCCGGCTCCCATTCTTACTGTTTAGTAAGTTTAGCTCCTACTTTAAAGATGCTTGTGTTGAACATTTTAAGAATTAACTTTTGAATTGGAAATATTGTAACAGATTGTCACTGAGTTGTGCTGATTATTATCTCAAATAAGGGTTTTTGTGGTCCTTACTGTGAACCATTATGTATAAAACTGTAATCTTGGAAACAGAAGAGTGGAGCAGTCTTGGAAAGATGGGGAAGGACTACTCTCGCTGTTCTCCAGAATCCCGGCCTTCTGACAAATCAAGTTTGGTGGACCGATCCCTATCTCTGTATTTTGGTTGACAGTGGCAGGCGGCCAGATCCTCTGTGTCCAGTAACAAAGGGAAGACTGTGGAGAATAAATGGAAGTCACCAACCCTTATTACTCTTGCAAAACCAACCACGAATAATTTCTCAACTGTCCTTAAGTCTTTGCCTCACTTTCTTAAGGTTGGAACTCACAAACAGGGTCATTTAAACCCATCAACACCTGGTTCTCAGAATATGGAAAGGAGGAAAAGGTTTCCTTTTTGTTTCCACAGGGAAAAGCAAAGTGATGCCTCACCCACTGGGCAGCGTCCCCCTAATAAGAAGACAATCAGGGCATTGAATTGAAGGTAAAGAAAAGGCAAATGTCCCCATAGCCCATGTTGACAGGTACAAGACAAAACTAGGTTTAAAATAGGAGCAGCCAGTTAAAAGTAACCTAAGACCCAAGAGTCACATCCAATAAAACAATCCAATGACCACTTGACCATTTCTCTCACTTGTTCTTATTACCTCAGTGGCCTTAATTCATTTTCTTAATCTTTGTTTACTAAGTTTCCTCTTGCTAGAACTTTTAATTCTTAATTTTATAACTTGATATACATTATACAAAATTTAAAATGCAAAAAGAAATACTAATTTATGAAACTCTACATAAATAAGTACATTGGAAATTTGTAATTTACATAGATACTGTTAAATCAGGTGCACTCCAAATTGGAGGCTAGAGTGCATTCCTAGAGAATAGGATTTTGATAATTATCAAAGAAAATCTACATTTATCTGAAATGATTTTATTATTTTGTTAAAATTTTAAAATTTGACCTGAAGCAAATATAGAAAAAAAATTAATAGCATTTAATTCTGGGTGGTGAAAACACAGGTGTTAATTACATTTTTATAGTTTCATAGTGTTTTAATTTCTTAAGAATATTTATGCCAAGTTAAGGCATAGAAAATATTAAAAAGCCACAAAATGTGTCTTAAAAGCCTGAGTATTTAGCAATATGCGCAAAACCACAAAGTGGAGAAGAAGAATTCTTTCCAGTTGTAAGAAACAGAATTTAATAAAGAAGTACATTAAATTCATTGTATTTGGCCCAATGAAAACAGAAAAGTCATATGAGTATGAAAAAGACCACACAGCATGGAACAGGAAAGGGTTTGAACAGTAATTACTCCACTTAGACATTGCAAGGACTCTTTGTTCCACTGACACAAAGGCCAAGGGCTCAAGAGAAAACTGGACATTTCCTAACATGCTAAGGTAGAAAACTCCTTTTCACAGATACAGTGACAACTGGCCTGGTCATCGAGGGATTTTTGACAAAAGCAGACCAGGAAGAAGACCAAGGCAAGAATGGTTATGATTCATTAAAAATTCTGCCAGATCCTAGACAGCTTAACACTAGAAGAAATCTCAAAGGGGCTAATCCTCCTTGGTTACAAATAAGAAAACTGAGGCCTCTTACAGAGAGGTGAGAAAAACTACCTAACCAGTGCCTGGCAGCCTAGACCTGGAACCCGTGTCTTCCTACCCCATGACCAGCGAATCTTAACACCCTTAACGTATCATAAAAAGGGCTTTGGCATCGAGCTCCTACTGGCCCTGCAGTGCTAATCTCCCACAATGCACTCCACGCTCAACTTTAAGTCCTCTAGTAGTGCAACAATTCTCATCTTTCTCTCTGCCTGGGTGCAAATGTTCCCTGGGCTTTGCAAAGAAGGTCAATAGAACTCTTTTCATCCTTCAATCCTGAACCCCTTTCTCTGATCGTCCCAGCCCATGTTGGATATCCTTCTTTTTGTTCTTATAATACCAGTACCTCCTTTTGTCATAGCCCTTATCCTTTGCTTTCTCCTTTCTCCCACTAAACTGTGATTGCTAGAGAAGAGAGAACAAATTCCTGGAAAACTGTGAAATTGGGAGATTTGGTGACAGTGTTCTTCGAATTGTAGATCTAGGAATTCCTAAGTCCTCCTAGAGAGGGAGGGTGGAAAGGCAGAACCATAATGATAATTCCTCAGGAGTTCCTGGCTCTGACATTATATCATCATTAATCCCACCTTTGGGAAGTCTGGAATTCAATAGAAAAGTGACAGGAGTCCTAGCGGCATGGAAACTTGAGATAGCAGCTTGGAGAGGAGAGTGAAGCAGCCAGCTAGAATTAACTCAGAGCCCAGAGAGACACTCCACTGAAGGGGAGAGGTGAATGAGGTTTCCCCAACAGTCAACGTTTCCACCACAGACACCAGCAATTCTAGCTACAGGAGAGCCCCACCAGCCTTTGCAGGCCCTGAGCCTAGTGCAGGGAGAGCTGCTTGGAGTCCATCCACAAAACTGCATTAGCCATGAAAGGGAATTTGTACTGGGTCTCACCCTGTCACCTCATGCAGGTCCCATGCTGTTGTAGCCTGGCACTATTTTGAGAGCAGACCCAACACCAAAATACATCCTTCCCTGGAGCCTCCAAACCCCAGTATCTCTACCTCCCTGGGGGCTTGCTGATATCACCCCACATCTACTCACAGGTCTACGGTATCACCACACCATCTTGACCTGGCAGAGAGGCTGTGTCTCCTGTAGTCAAGCCCATGTAGTTCCCTACATCCTAGGGAATAGGCAGTCTAGCACATCAGGAAGGATATTCCTAGGACATAGGGAAC
>NW_003852453.1:4886755-4894229 GCF_000181295.1 Otolemur garnettii
GTAAACCTACCACCTTGAGTAGAGAGCATGCTGCACACCCATGTGTACCACCTGAGACCCCAAACCTGGTCCACATAGGTCTGTGCAGCTACCACTATAGTCTGTGCATTCTTCCCAGGAGCCCAAGGAACAGCTTGCCTGGCCCACCACTAACACCTATGTGCCTCACCTGGGAGCCTGACAATTGGCCCACCAAGGCCACTACCACCATCGCCAGGGCTCATGGGCACCATCTGCAGGCCAGAGGACCAGCTCACTTGAAGCATGACATCACAACAATGACTCCACCCCTTCCAGCAGCAGGGTCACTGCACATCAGGCACATTGTATGAGATGCAAAACTTGGCACATAATTGGCACTCCAGCCACCACCACAGCCTATGTGCAGTTCCCAGTGCCACAAGAGCCAGCCACCTGGTCCGCCACTACCACCAGCAATGTTCATGACTGCTGCCACCATTTCTGAGACCTGAATGCACCACCAGAGGGATAGATACCAGCCCACCTGGGCATGCTACCATCAGAGCTCGTATATACACATTCCACCCAAAGGCCTGAGGACTGGCCCACCCAGTGTCACAGTCCGCACAAAGTTTCATCACATCCTTTGCAACAACCACAGCCTAAGCTACTGAAGAATTTGCAGACACCAGTGAAATTGATTACAGCCAAAGAAATCCCACAGAGACTACATCACAAAGCCCACCCAGAGCAAAAGCTAAAAGACTGACACTACAGATACCTCTATAGGAAAAATGTTTCTATGCAAAAACTACTACATAAAATTGGAAGAAGCAACTATAACACCAGATACACAAATATCAACAAGAAAGACAAGGGGAAAAGTAAGGAAATACAACAAACATAATTTTCCATCAGTAGATGCCATAGAAAAAGAAAGCTATAAAAAAAGATAATACAAAGAAATAAGAGAAATAAACTATGATCTAAATGAGAAATTCAACAAAGAGATAGATACTATAGAAACAACCAAACAGAAATATCAGAAAAGAAAAATTCAATGAATTAAATAAAAACTATAATAGAAAATGTCAATAATCTAGATCAAGCAGAAGAAAGAATTTCTAAACTTGAAGATAGGCCTTTGGAATTAACACAGTCAGGAAAAAAAGAAGAGAAAAGAATGAAGAATTCTACACAGCATATGGGACACCATCAAGTGAAAATGTATTTTAGTTTAGAGAGTTCCAGAAGAAAAAATGGGAAAAGGCACAGAAAACCTATTTAATGAAATAATAGATGAAAATTTCCCAAGTCTTAGACAAGATATAGACATCCAGATACAGGAAGCTCAAATATCCCAAATGAATTCAACTCTAAAAGGTCCTCTCTGACTCACATTATGGTCAAACTGCCAGAAGTGAAAGACAAGGGAAGAATTCTAAAAATAACAAGAAAAAAGCATTAAGTCACAAATAAAGAAATCTCCATCAGACTAACATCAGATTTCTCAGCAGACACCTTGCAGTCCATGAGAGAATGGGAGGATATATTCAAAGTGTTGAAAGAAAAGAAACCTGCTAGTCAAGACTATTATATTTAATCAATTTATCCTTAAGAAATTAAGATTTCCCAGACAAGTAAAAATTGAGGAAATTAACTCTAGATCAGTCTTATAAATGATTAAGGGAGTCCTACATTTAGAAGCAAAAGGATGACATCTACTATCATGAAAATCCATGAGAGTATAAAACTCTCTCGAAAAGCAGGTACATGCGCAAGAAAGAAAAAAGGAATCAAACATTATTACCAAAGAAAACAATCAAATTGCAAAGATAAACAATAAGAGAGGAAAAAGAAACAAAGGATATATTAAACAATCATAAACCAATTAAGAAGATGACATAAGAAAGTGCTCATCAATCTAAAACAATCTTGAATCCCCCAATTAAAAGATATAGACTGGCTGAATGGATTTATAAAAAGACCTATTTATATGCTGCCATTTATTTCACCTATAAAGATATAGATAGACTGAAAGCGAAGAGATGGAAAAAGGTTTTCCAAGTAAATGGGAAAAAGATGTGTGGGAGTAGAAATACTTATATCAGACAAAATAGACTTTAAGTCAAATGCATAAAAAAAGACAAAGAAGGGGGTGGTGCTTATGGTTCAAGGAGTAGGGTGCCGGCCCCATATGCCAGAGGTGGTGGGTTCAAACTCAGCCCTGGCCAAAAAAAAAAAAGAGACAAAGAAAGTTATTGTACAATAATAAAGGGATCAATTGAGCAAGAGTATAGAAAAATTATAAATACATGCACCCAGATACTTAAATTTCTAAACTTGAAGCCAGGCATTGGTCTGAACCAATCTGTGCATTTTAAAGAATAAACCACAATCTGATTCCATTAGGAAATTCTTTATTCATCTCCTGGTAGCAACTAAAGTGAAAATGGCTAAGAGCAATAAAAATCCATTTTGCCATTTAGCACAGTTTGTCAGAGTAGAAAAATGGGATTGAATTTAAAGCCACAGGCAAACTGGCTGCAATCTGAGGCTACACAGAGGGCTAGGATTACAGGTGGCTCATGCTTGTAATCCTAGCTCTCTGGGAGGCTGAGGTGGGCACATTGCCCCAGCTCACAGATTCCAGACCAGCCTGAGCCAGCATGAGACCTCATCTCTAAAACTAGCCAGGTGTTGTGGCAGGTGCCTATAAGGTCAGCTACTTGGGAGGCTAAGGCAAGAGAATTGCTTGAGCCCAAGTGTGTGAGGTTGCCGTTAACTATGACGCCACAGCACTCTACCAAGGGTGACAAAGTGAAACTGTCTCAAAAAAAAGAGTAGGTTCCAATACAATAGTTGGGGACTCCAACACCTCATTCTCCACATTGAACAGATCATCCAGACAGAAAAATCAACAAAGAAACATTGGACATAAACTGCACTGTAGACCAAATGGACCTAATAGACATTTATGGAAGATTTAATTCAACAACTGCTGAATATATATTCTTCTCATCAGCATATGAAACATTCTCCAGGACAGATCATATGTTAGGTCACAAAACAAATCTCAATAAATACAAGAAAAATTGAAACTTATCAAGTACTCTTCTCAGGCCACAGTGGAATAATATTAGCAATCAAGAAAAAGAGGAACTCTAGAAGTTGTAAATACACATGAAAATTAAATAGCATACTCCTGGGCAATTAAATAGCATACACTGTATCAATGAAGGAATTAAGAAGGAAATCAAAAAATTACTTGAAACAAATTAAAATGGAAACACAACATACCAAAACCTATGGCAAAGAGAAAAAGCAGTACTAAGAGAGAAGTTTACAGCAATAAACACCTACCTGCCTTATAAAAGCAGAATGGAAACCCATTCTGTATTGATATACCTAATGTTGCACCTTTAGGAACTAAAAAAGCAAGAACAAACCAAACTCTAAATTAATAGAAGTAAAAAAATAGTAAACATCAAATGCATAAAATCTAAATAAAATAGAGCCTTAAAAAAAGGATCAACAAAAAAGTCATTTTTCTGAGAATATAAATAAAATTTAAAAACCATTAGCTAGACTAAGGGAAAAAGGGGAGAAAATCCAAATATATAAAATCAGAAACCAAAACAAAGACTTTGCAACTGATATTACAGAAATATGAACGGTTGAACTGGCTCGGCGCCCATCGCTCAGTGGTTAGGGCGCTGGCCATATACACTGAGGGGGTGGGTTAAAACTGGGCCCAGGCCTGTTAAACAACAATGACAACTGCAACAGAAAGACAGCTGGGTGTTGTGGGGGGCACCTATAGTTGCAGCTACTTGAGAGGCTGAGGCAAGAGAATTGCTTAAGCTCAAGAGTTTGAGGTTCTGTGAGCTGTGATGCCACAGTACTCTACTAAGGGTCAAAAAGTGAGACTTGTCTCAAAAATAAATAAATTAATAAATAAATACATAAATAAAATAAAAGATTGTTAGACACTATTATGAACAACGGTATACCAACAAATTAAAAAAACTAGAGGAAATGGATAAATTCCCATATACATCTAATCTACAAGCACCTACTGGTTCAATGCCAGGAAGAAACTGGAAACCTGACCATACCAACAATGTGTAACAAGATTGAATTAGAAAATAGAAAGTTTCTCAACAAAGAAAAGCCCAGGACCAGATGACTTTACTTCTGAATTTTACCTAACATTTAAAGAAGAAACAACACCAATTCTTCACAAATTACTCCAAAATATTAAAGAGGAGAGATTCTTCCTAACTCCTTCTACAAACCCAGAATTACCCTGACACCCTAACAGGCAAGAATACAGCAACAATAAAAACTATGTGTTTGAGAGAGGATACCTAGGAAAAGTGTGGTCTAAGGGAACAGAGGTCTCCAACCCACCTGCCTCCTCTCAAGGAGGCCCCAAGAACACACCTGTAAGGTCCTTCTGGCAGTGAGCCAGCTGTTAGGAATTTGTAGAAATTTAACTTCCTGGCACCTGGAAAATAATGTTTGCTTCCGCTTCTATAAAAGCCCAGGCCCACTTTTCCACCTTAGTTCAAACTCACCAATGAGAAAAATACCTCTGGGCCAGAAATTTGACTAGGGATAAAAAGGAAAAGACTGACCGGGTCGGGGAGCATGGGCATTTTGGACTCTTCTCTGATGGCATCACTCCACCGGCTGTAATAAAGCCCATTCTCTGTTAAACACTGTATTTGGGTATTCTTTCTCTCCATTGGGCCTTGTCTTCCTGAAACAGGTTAATAACCCAAAATACTAGCAAACTGATTCCAGAAATACATTGAAAATATATTAGAGCATGATCAGGTAGAATTTATCCTGGGGAAAGAAGCATGGTTTAATATACACAAATCAACATATACAATACATCACATCAACAGAATAAACTATGATTTTCAATCAGTGTGCTGTGGCACACTGGTGTGCCATGAGAGGATCTTAGGTATGCTATGAAAGTTTTTAAAGATTATTAATTAAATTCTTTTCAAAAGAAGTTCAAAGCACAATAAGTCTATTCTTTTTTTATTCTTTTTTTGATCAACATCATTTAAGTGTTTCATAGAACTTTAATATAGGTTCAAGTGTGCTGTGGGATTAAAAAAAGGTTGAAAAACACTGGAATAAAGGATAAAAACCATATGCATATCTTAATAGATGCAGAAAAAGCCTTTGATAAAATTTATCATAGGTTCATAATAAAAACACTGAACAAATTAGGTATAGAAGGAACGTATGTCAATACAGTAACGATCATATATGACAAACCCACACCTAATGTCAAATTGAATCAGAAAAAGCAGAAAACATTTCTTCAAGAACGGGAGCAAGACAAGGATGCCTATTTTCCCCATTCTTATTCAGTATGGTATCGGAAGTCCTGGCAGAGCCATTGGCCAAGAGAAAGAAATAAAGGGCATCTAAATTAGTAAAGAGAAAGTTAACTTGTCCATTTTTGCATACTTCATAACTCCACCAAATACTTATACAAAAACTCTTATATTTCACAATGAAATTGAGTAAAGTTGCAGGACACAAAATCAACATGCAAAAATTAGTAACATTTCTGTATGTCAAAACAAACTACATAATAATACAAGAGCTGGAAAAAAAAACTAGGAATAAATTTAACCAAAAAGGTGAAAGTATTTTACAATGAAAGCTACAAAATACTAATAAAGGAAACTGAAAGAGGATACAAAAAAAAGGAAAGACATCCCACCCTCATGGATCAGAAGAATGAAACATTTTTAAAATGACCACACAACCCAAAGCAATCTATAGATTCAATATAATCTTCATCAAAATATCAATGACATTCTTCACAAAAATAGAAAAAAAAAACCCAGATGCCTAAAATTTATGCAGTACCATAAAAGACATTAAATAGCCAAAGAAATACTGAGCAAAAAGAACAGAGCTAGAGGCTACATATTGTATGGCTTCAAAATACCCTACAAAGCTCTGGTAACCAAAACAGCTTGGCATTTGTACATACTGGAGAACCCCAAATAAGCATAGAGAACCTATGTTTACTGTAGCAAGGTAACAAGGATTGAGAACCCAGAAATAAGTCTACATATTTAGAGGCAACTGATTTTAAACAAAGGCACCAAGAACATGCATTATGGAAAGTACACCTTTCTTCAATATATTGTGCTGGGAAAATGGACTTTCCATATAGAGAAAAATGAAATTAGATCATTATCTCTCACTATATACAAAAATGAACTCAAAATGGATTAAAGACTTAAATTTAAGACCAAAATACATAAAACTACTAAGAGAGAATATGAAGAAAATACTTCTAGACATTGGTCTTTGCAAAGATTTTATGAGTAAGACTTCAAAGGCACAGGCAGTAAAAGCAAAAATGGGCAAATGAGACTGTATCAAACTAAAAAGTTTCCACACAGCAAAAGAAACAATCAGGAGAGAAAAGAGATCATCTGTGGGGTGGGAAAAATATTTGTGAGCTATTCATCTGATAAGGGACTAATGTCCAGAATATCCAAAACACTCAACTCTGCAGCAAAAGATAATAATTTGATTAAAAATAGGCAGATGATCTGAATAGGCATTTCTCCAAAGAAGACATACAAAAAGTCAAGTATGTAAAAAAAAATCCTCAACCTTCCGAATCATTAGAGAAATGCAACTCAAAATCCCAGTGAAATATCTTCTCTTTCCAAATAGAAGGGAAAAAATAATAAATTCTGGAAAGGAAAGGGAACACTTATACATGGTTGGTGGGAAAGTAAATTAGCCTAGCCACTGCAGACAACAGTATGTAGGTTTCCTCAAAAACTAAAAATACCGACTGGCTTTAGATAATTAAATTAAATTAAATTAAAAGGAGAACAAAAGGAAAAAAAGAACTACCATATGTTCCAGCAATCCCACTACTGGGAGTTTGTTTAAAGGAAAGATCAGTATATCAAAGAGGTACCTGCACCCAGTGTTTATTCGTAGCACTATTTGCAATTGTTGAGATACGGAACCCACCTAAGGTCCATCAGCAGATGAATGCATAAAGGAAATGTGATACACAGACACTGTGGAATATTACTCAGCCATAAAAATGATGAAATTCTGTCATGGATGGCAACGGGAATGAGCCTGGAAGACATTGTGTGAAATAAAACATGTCAGGCATGTAAGGATAAAGGTTTCATGTTCTCACTCACACGTCAGATGTAGGGAAAAAATGAACTCATAAAACAGAGAGTGAAACTGTGGTTATCAGAAGCTGGGCAGGACTGGGGAAGGGAAGGATTGGGAGAGATTGGTTAAGAGCTACGCAGTGAGCGGAGAGGATTAAGTTGCCTCTGCCGCACTATACAGTGAATACATCTAACAATAATTTATTGCTTATTTTCGAAAAGCTAGAAGAAGGAATTTCGAATGTTCACAATACAAAGATGTGATCCATGTTTGAGGTAGGTGATGAATATGGTAATGACTTTGAGATCCATGTTTG
>NW_003852453.1:4894371-4894669 GCF_000181295.1 Otolemur garnettii
TATGGTAATGACTTTGATTCAATCATTCTGCACTGTCTACACCTATCAAAATATCACTCCATATCCCATGAGTATGTATAAGTATAGATGTCAACTCAAAATAAAAGGGGAAAAAACGTCACCCTTCCCTTCCCCTCTGGTGGACATCTACTTCCTCTAGGAAGCTTTACCCTCATTAACTCACTGTGCAACCCCTGAGTGGAAACAAGTGTTTTTAAAACATCCCAACCAAATGGCTGTCACTTCCTTTTCTTCTGGTTCAGCAAAAGCCGTCATTTCTTGGGCTATAATTGGAAAG
>NW_003852453.1:4895471-4904762 GCF_000181295.1 Otolemur garnettii
TGCACAGCCATGTTGCCTTGTTTCTTGGGGGACTGCTGCATGGACAAAGGCAAGGGTTGGTTAAAATTAGACTCTTGCCCTCCTGGTGCCCTGCGTGAGGTGCCCTGGCATCACTGTGGCTGCCAGCTGCCTGTCTTTTTCAATGCTGCATAGTGTTGACCTTCCTAGAGAGGGAGCAGGGAAAAGATGCAACCATAAAAGGCATAAAATAATTATATGATCAAGTTAGGGAAAATCTGGGACAGTTAAGTCTCTGTACTGCAGGACTTCTCAGAGCCATTAGTGTGCAGATAATCTCTCCAAGAAGGGCATGTAATTTGTAGAGCTTCCCATACTTCACTGACCCATGGCAATTTTTTTTAATTGAACTATCTTGCAGAAGTAGTGTTCTATGAAACATATTTGGAGAAATGCTGTGTTAATCAAATGAAAATCTTCTAAGGTATTATAAACTTATCAGATTAAGCAGTGTTAATAGAATATGGAACAACAAAAAAGCAGCTTTCCTACGCCATTAAAGTTGTTTTGTTTTGTTTTTAACACGCTTGCATTGCATGACACACCAGCTGGAAAATACGGTTGTAGACAAGAAGAAGCTATCCCCGGTGGAATCATTTTATCTGATAACATCTCTGTTGATTTCTGGCTCCAGTGTTTCTCTCTTTGAGAGGACCCACATACTCTGGTCTAATTGAGAATTTGATTGCCAGCCAATTTCGGATGCTGGGGCTCTGCTAGAAACAGTGCTGACGGCTCAGTTCCTAGAACAAAGCCCTCAACGTGTGTTATTACCAGGAACTAAATGACTGGATGGATGGTGGAATAGTTTACCATATGCATATCCTGATTGGATTTTTAAAATGAAAATTGGGCTTATTGGGTCCATCTAGCTGTTCACTCTTCCCCCGCTCCCCCCCAAAAAACCCACTGACATTTTCTTATAAATAGGGCATTAAAGATTTATATTGAGAGGAAAACACAGATTCAGAAAACTCAACTTTGAGCATTGATTTTACCCCCCCTTGTGGCTGGCCAGCTAAACTTAACACCAGATCTTCAGCCCAATCCCCCCAAGAAGGCCCCCTCTGAGGAGCCTGGAACCTAACTGCTCTCAAGGGCTGCCCAATGGAGCTGTATTCAGCAGGGTCCGTGCCAGCAGGTGCTTGCAAACCACACGGTTCCCTAAAACCAGCAACATACAGTGGAAAGAAATCTTCTGTTGGGAAATAAATCATGAAGTACAAGATAATCCTTCCTATTAAGTCATATATCCTGAAAAATGTAAATCTTACAGTCTTTGAGTTTGGAATTTCAAGAGAAACTGTACCATCCCTCACCTCACATGGTTTGTGTTTCCTGCGCTCACATCTATTGAGGTTTAGTCCCTTTTGTGGTGTCATTTGAATTTATTTAAAACTATACTTACTATGGAAATTTCTAGATAAAGCTTAGAGTGATTTTTCTTATCTGATTAAGGGAAAATACACAAACACTATAGAGTGTTTGGCTGCAAATCTGGCCTAATGGCATAAACAAACACCATTCTGAAAGAACAGAGATAAAGAAAAATGGAAAACAAACTTCAAAATGTGTCAGAGGGAATAAATTCCTACCAAGAAATATGCTCTTTCCTAAACTTCGTATTCATAACTTGGGAAACACATTTTATTTCAAGTAGAAGCGAGATAGCAAAAGCATTTTACAAGGAAATACACAAACTTCTATGCACCAACTTTTAAACTTTATGGGAGCAGTTCCAGAAGCCTGGTGTCAAGATGAAGTCTGGCAAAATAAAGGCTTGAGGAAGTATTAATTGGCCCCTATGGGTCCTCCTTCTGGGGAAAAGAGAAACGGGAAGCTAAGACTAACATCTTCTCCAGGCTCATTATATGATTTCAGATTCTGGGTTTTAGTGGCCAAACTCATTTTTACATCTTTATAAAATGGTGAGTAACTTATCCTATTATTAAGCAAGGGCATCTGTCTGTATATATCTGCCTCAGTCCAGCACTGAAGACCCTCCAGAACTCGGTCTCCCTTCTATTAACTAACCTCAGCTGGCATCATTCCCTCCTTCCACAATCTCCAACCTTCCCTCTCGGGTCTACTCATTACCTCCAATCAGACACCAGCCTACCTCAAACAGCTCTCTTAGTTAATATGTTTCAGTACAAGGAAAATAAAACCCAATTCAGGGGGCATTTATTGTATCACATGACTGACACGTTCCACGTTGGGTGAGCTTCAGGTATGGCTTGATCCAGAGGTCTCTTCCCCTTGACTATTCCTTAGTCTGTGCCTTGGAATCCTTCTAAAGATGGCTCCTCTCACACAGCAGCTCCAGGGAAAAGAACCCTTCCATCCCACCATTCCAAGTAGAAGTCCTCCTCCAAATTAATAGCCAGTACCTTGGGGATGGAAAGACTTCTCCTAGATCACGGGATCCGTGTCTAGATCTAGAGATGAAGTCAGTTCTCCAGAGCCATGTGGGTCCCCCCAAAAATATTAGGGTCTTTTGGGAATGTAGAAGGGGAAATAGATATTGAGGAAGGCAAATAGCACGTACCTGTCACAACATCAATCCCCCTCCACCCCCTTGTTGATCACTTTTCTACTCATCATCCTTTGAAGCTCAACTCATAATATCTCCTCTTCATGAAGCTTTCCCCAGGCCTCTAGCTCTGTCCTCCACCTGTCGTTATAATAACTAGAATTCAGGCTGTACAGGACGACTTGTATTTTACATGTACTTAGTTTGTCGTTTCTTATGGGTAATAAATTTCATTCCCCTATTTTTCTTCTTTTTTTTTAGACAGGGTCTCAATCTGTTGCCCAGGGTAGAGTGCAATGGAGTCATCATAGCTCACTGCAACCTCAAACTCCTGGGCTCAAGCAATCCTCCCACTTTATCCTCTCAAGTAGCTGGGACTACAGGCATGAGCCACCATGCCTAGCCTCATTCCCCTAAGTTTTTATGGCATTCTGAATAAATAAGTCTCCCTCCCACCTAACAGGCACAATGTAGGGGCACATGGCACACCTCTGGGGTGCGGGACACAACTGCAACAGGGACTTTACCTAAAAAATGCAAACATGGTAACCTAATCATCTGTACCCTCATATTAATCTGAGATTTAAAGCAAAGAAGACACAGGAGCAAGAGATTTGGAGCTCGGCAGCCTACATGGAGAATCTTAGGAGCCTCAATGAGCCCCAGGCCTGTAGGAAATTCTCAGAGATCACTGACTTCCACCTTTCAGGTATCAAGATCTTGTCTCAGCAGCCATCAGGGGAAAAAGCAGGAGCAGGTCAACAGTCCAACACCCTGGGAAAAGAAAGTGCTAGAGAAAATCTAGCCCCTGCATACCTAGGAAAATAAAACTAGCAAGGTGTAGTTTCTCTGTGAGTTCTTAGATGTCAGAAAGCGAAGAGAAGGTATTTAACTTGGATCCCGAGTTTCGATCCTTCCTCCCTGTCTCCTTAGTAATGAGCTGATGGCTTTACTTTGAAATCAGAACTGTACCGAAGGCAGACAGGGCAGAGCAACGGGTCCAAGCCTGTTCTCACAGCCAGGGAGGTTCACACGAAGCTTATCCACTTCTCATAATGTATATTTAAAAACAAACTCTATGGTTTTCCTTCTATGTTACAAAAGATCCCCCAGGACGTGTTCCTGATTGAAGGTCATCATAATTGCACCCTTTAGTTTTCCAGCTCCAGTTAATAGAATTCTGGGAAAAATTTAGGCTGTTTTTTTTTCTTGTTTCAATAGCAAGTTTTCGCTAGGATGATTAAAATCATTGCATCAGCTGAGCTTACAAAGTAAATCAAAGCTCTTTGGAAGGGATAGGTCTTCCTTGTGGTCATTGAGGCAGAATTTAATATAGAAACCCTGGAGAAAGAAAATTGCAATGATGGGGTGGAGCAGGGCACGTGGAGATGACCAGGGAAGGTGCAAACTTTGCTCTGTTGTCAGAGCCAAACTCTCACAAAAAAAGTTCTAAGGCAAGTGAGGCTCAGCTTGAATTCCTTTTTGGTGGGACACATGGCCAGCAGGTGGAGGAGCTGAATTTAAACCCTGGTTCCCCTGCCTCTCTTCCCCGCCACAGCCTTCCTCCACTGAGCCCCATCCTACCCTCAGGGTATCTCAGCAGAGACCCTTATTTCCCCAAGAAATCTTATCAACAAAGGCACTTTTTGAAGGAGAAGAAAACGTCTTAGTTGTGAGCTGCATTTTCTGATTCCCTTTTACACCATCCTGTTCTTAGCATCCTTGTATTTTGCCCTCTGGTAGTTGGGGGGTTGCTAGAAAGATCTGTGAGTGAAGATGCAATTTACAAACCATCCTACTGGGCGCCTAATAAAATGCAAAACTAGGCTTGGGGAGAAGAGAAGTTCTCTGTCCTCTTTACAAATAAAGTGTTACGGTGCCACTTGCAGGGATCAGGAGCGCCATGCTGGGGCTGCATCTGCTCCTCTGACAGCTCCCCAAAGATCTCGGCTTCTTCTTTTTTGCAAGCCAGCAAGCTGTTCTTGGAGAGCACAAAGAGAAAGGGACCTGCTACCGGAAAAGAGAAAGTTTCTCTAACGAGTGAGAAGGGCTCAAAATCATCTAAAAAAGAAAAGGTTAAACCGTATGATAGCAAAACTTAAGCTCATGTTCTCAATAAAGAAAGGCCTTTTCAGTTAGGAAGGAAGGCTTGCGAGCTCATTTCACCATGGGGGCCAATGTGGGGGTGAATGAAGGACCGGGGTGGAGGTGGCAGAGGACTGGGGGATGCTGGGAGTCACTGCTCAGCTGCAGCCAGGTTGGTGCCCTGAGAAAATATTGTCCCGGCATGGGGGAATGTTCCAGTTTTTAAAGAGATACTAGAATTCTGGATTTTATGTGAAATCCCAATTTTCACAGTTACTATTATTATTATGTTTTTGCCAACCAAACTAAATAGAGTTCTTAGGGTGCCCCCCTCTTAACTTCCAGGTTGGAAGAATGCTAGGACCACCTCAAGCATCCGAGCTTGGTTTGCAAAGGGAGAAGTTCTGGAGAAGAAACAGAAGACCCCAAAGGATGATCAAGGAGACACCTGAGTTGTGGACTTCTGGAATTGTGCATTTCTGGGGTGTGAGATCCGAGCACAGAGCGGAGATCATGGCAAAGCTCACTCACCTTCACTGGAAGTTCACCTTGCACCTGGCCCTGGTCTAAGCTCTTCAAAACTATCATCACATCCCAACCTAACTACCACGCTATGGAGGGGGTATAGAATCATCACCAGTTGATAGATGAGGAAACCAAACAGCAGAAAAACAGGTAGTAAGTCACGAAGAAAGGGGCTGTGTACGCCTTCCAGCAGAGTCAAACTGAAATATGTCAGAAATCCAGAAAGGTCATTTCATAAACAGTCAATAAACACTGTGCAGAGACCTGTCCAGGAGGGAGGGAGAAGGACCCACTGTTTTCAAATACTTGAACAAGAAATCTTTCATCTGTCCCGTTCCTAATTTCAGTGTTTAGACAATATTAACCGTTTCCCTGAATTCCAAGAGGCAGGTCTTATTTGGTAAGATCAAAGCTGAAATTGATTATTATTATTTACCTTATATGGTAAAGACCTATTTACCTTTTTAGTTTGCAGCCTTATTACTCTGTGGCCCAAAACAGGGTAAACTGCTAAACGGCGACACAGTTAACCAAATAATAGAATACTTACTCCTTTAAGTGAAACGGATTCAGCGTTTTGCAGATTTCGCCAGTATGTCTTCTCTGTGTCACAGAGTTCAGCAGTTAAGTTTATTTCCTATGTTCAGCTCATTTCCCCCCAACTTGACCACAGGCTTTTTGAGAAATAGGTAGGAGAGGGCTCTGGGTTTGTGCTGAGTGGGTGGGGCGCTGGCCACGTATACCATAGCTAGTGGGTTTGAATCCAGCCCAGGCTGCTAAATAATAATGACAACTACAACCAAAAACCAGCAGGGCATTGTGATGGACACCTGTAGTCCCAGCTACTTGGGAGGCTGAAACAAGAGAATCGCTTGAGCCCAAGAGTTAAAGGTTGCTGTGAGCTGTGATGCTACAGCACTCTACTGAGGGTGACATAGTGAGACTCTGTCTCCAAAAAAAGGAAAGGAAAGGAAAGGAAGAAAGAAAGAAAAGAAGGAAGGAAGGAAGGGAGGGAGGGAGGGAGGGAGGGAAGGGAGGAAGGGAGGGAAAAACAGGTAGGAGGCTCTGGAAGAGGCCAGTTTAAAAGGAGACTTGAGACATTCCTTCTGAGGTTTGCAGTGCTTCCCAAGGAGACTTGGGAAGGAAAGCTGGAATGTCAGGGAAAGACACATACAGATATCTTCAAATACTTGGGGATACATTCAACTGAAGGACAGGTCAGAGTTACACACGACCTATCAGGTAGCACACGCCAACAGTGGGCAAAATCCAAGAAACAGTTTTCAGTTCAACTTTTTTATGAGATCGGGCTTATAAAAAATATAACTGGCTTCCCGGAAGGTGGGGCCAGATAACATCTCTTTTGCTGGGAGTTTTTCTAGCTAAGACTTGGAAGGTCTGTGGTACAGGGAACTCTAGCTCAGTAGGTTAGACAATAAGGCCACAGGCATTTCAAAAGTTTTACTGCCTATTTCAGAAAATTGTTAAATTTTTATTGTGAAACGTATGTGTATGTGTAATGTAAGTATGGTTTTTAAAAAGATAATAACAGAATCATCATGGAGCAACTTCTCTGCTGCAGAAACTAAATGTTACCAGCGCCTCCCAGGCTCCTTATATTTCCTGTTTATCTCACGTCCTCTGTATCTTCCAAACGCAACCGATAGCCTAGATTTCACATTCATCCTTAGCTCTTGTAGTTTTCCATGGATAAATTTACCCCTAAAAGTACATTTTTTTAAGTTTGCCTTACTTTGAACCTTCTACGAATTATCTAATAACAGCACGTGTTCCTCTGTCTTGCTTTTTTTTTTTTTAACCAAAATGGTGTTTGAGGTTTTCACCATATTGACGTCTACACTTCATTCATGCTCATTCCTGTTGAATAACTGTAATTTGCCCGTTCTTTCTACTAGTGCTGAACATAGGTTTTGTTTCTTCTTTTAATACCCTGGATTGTACTGCTGTGAATATTACTGTACATATGCACATTTGCAAGACTTCTTCTGGGATTCATGCTTCAGATGTAAATGGCTCATGCGGTGGTTAATTTTGTGTCACTTGACTCAAGACCCCTCCTGGGTCACAAGCCTGCCAGCTTTTGGACTAGAACTTAAACTGACAACTTTCCTAGTTCATCATGTTTTTTATTTTTTATTATTATTTTTTATTTTTGTAGACATTTGCTAAGTTCAGAGGCTGTGTCAAGGGCTGAGAAACACAACAGAGGCAAGGAGGTCCCAACCCAGGTGGAGGCCACTTAGATGTCACTCACCCTCGGTTTCCATCCCTCCCAGGGCTTCTTTCCTGACTGTCCTGCCCGGGGTGAGTCGCTCTTTCCCATGTTCCTAAACACCCCTGCTCTTGTCTGCTCACTTTAGCCCATATGACCGATTGTCTGATGTTGGTCTCTATTTCTTCCTGTACAAACCTCATTTTCCTAAACAGACGAAGTAGGGCTTCCTCAGGACAAATACCACTCCTAGGGAGCCAAACTTTCCTCCCTAAACCAGCAAAGAAAAACAAAAAGCAGACGCTCGATGGACTTTTGATTGACTTGGATGAGAGGGAAATTGGGATAGAACTTTTGGGAAGAATTGAATATTGTATTTTCATTTGAAGGAATGGGACAGCTCTGACTCATAGGACACTCTGAGGGGGGGTGGGGAATCACTGTCCTGAGTTAGGAATAAGGGCAATTGTCCTCCAATGACGGGAAGACTGTGGGCACCAATTGTGCGTCCTTGCTATCCATTTCATGGATTGCCTGTCCACACGGACACCCTCAGCAGGCCGCCCCCTTTTCTGCCTGTAGCCTTCTGTTGGCCTGCAGTGCAGGTGGATGCCCTGGGAATCCTGACTAACTTAAACATCAGCTTGGAGCAAAATGTAATTAGGAAGCTAAATCAGCTGCAGAACTACCATAGCATGTCGACTCAAAGCCAGTGACAACAGCACCGTCATCTATTATTTTAGGTGATCCGGGACTTTGCTTGCCCCAAACACCATGAATAGAAGCAATTTTCTTATAAGAAACAGTATTTTTTTAGGAATATACAATTTTCTGTATAAATTTAAACACACCATAATGTAAACACACCATATGACTCAAGAATCTCACTCCTAGGTATTTACCCACAGGAAATGAAATTTTATACACACACAAAAATCTGTACACAAATGTGGATGGTGGTATTATATACAGGGTGGCTGTAAAGTTCGTGTGCAATTTGCACCCCATTTTAAATTGTGGGTGATCTTTATGACCTCCCTGTATAATAACCTCAAATTAAAAACAACCTTCAGCTGGTCAATGGAGAAACTGTGGTATATCCAGGCAATGGAATCGCTACTGAGCAATACAATGGAATAAACTACCAATACCTGTGTCCCACACAGGAAATGCCTGTGCGAATTGGAAGAAGGAAGGAAGCTCTGCACTGTGTGATCGCATCTCCAGGACACTCTGAAAAAGGCAAATCACAGGAACAGAAAACACACCAGCGGGTTCCCAGGCCTGGGGGTATGGAGGGGATTAAGGACAAAGAAGCAAGACCTGATTATGGTCATGTGTACACGGCCACAAGCATTTCTTGAACTGTACGGGGAAAGGGATGAACTTTACCATATGCAAACTATACCTCAAATGTGATTAAAGAGGAGTTTGCCACCTCCTAAATCTCAATTGTTCCTTCTTTCCACCGAGCCCCTCCATATCACCCCCGCCCAGCTGTATTGATAAATGATACTGAGAGGCCTGGCAGAACAGACTCCGCCACCCCCAGTTTTCAGTCATGCTCCTGCAGGTTTTCAAGTTCCTCACCATGGTTCATTGCCAAGCCTTTCAGAGAAATAGTCTAGATTGATAATTCATTTTTAACGAAGGATTTTTATTTTAGTAACTTGAAAAAAAATATCCCACTCAGGGTTTTTCATTTGCATCAGGCATTGGGTTTGATAAAGTGGCTTAAATTAGCAGAAGAATTGCACACCTGTGCTAAATTTTCATATCCACCATCTCAAGACTCTGAGTCAGGCAAGAATTCACATCCAAAAATGATCTCTCATTTCCTCACGCGCATTGATACGAAGGAGACACACCGAGTTAAAGGACACGCACAAAAATAAAA
>NW_003852453.1:4905557-4915049 GCF_000181295.1 Otolemur garnettii
AAGCAGAAGAGTCATTAGAAGTCAGCGCTAAGAGCAAGGAGACCCTGGGCCCAGGCCTGCTGTCTCACTGGTGAGACTTGCAGGCCATGCGTGGCCACACCGTCGATGTCCATCCCTTTTCTTTCCTAATAAAACCTGATCTGGTTTGAATGCCATTTTCCAGCTTTAGGAGATGAATTATTAGAAGGCTACAATGGCAGTTTTCAAGTGTGGTCCACTGACCCTGGAGCGTCCCTGAGACTCTTTCTGGGAATCTGCAAGAAATAAACTATTTTAATAAGAATAATATGGCTTTGTTTACCTTTTTTTTTGGCTTTTTTAAATTAAATAATAGCTGTGTACATTAATGCAATCCTGGGGTACAATGTGCTAGTTTTACACACAATCTGAAATGCTTTCATCAAACTGGTCAACATGGCCTTCATGGAATTTTGTTCGTTACTGTGTTAAGACATTGTTTACTTTTTTATGTGTGGTATGAAAGTAATGGTGACAAAACTGCTGGGACCTTAAAATGCTCCAAGGCAGTGTCACTGGACAAAGAGGGTCTGGTGCCTGTCACTGCCCAGCCAATATGCAGAGATGAGCCAATATGCAGAAACGGGGTTGAGGTCCAGCAAGCTTCATTTGTGAGAAGGCCAGCGATTCCAGAGAACAGCGAGAGCAGCCTCTCAATTCTGCTCTCCCTCAGTGACAACGCTAATAACTTTTATAATGAAATACAAGGGAACCAACCTAGAAAACTTTAACGTTATCTGATAGGAAGTAACATCAACGCAGTCTCCATCTAACAATACAAGTGAAATGTTATTTCACTTTAACAAAATATCAGAGAAAACATCGTATTATCAAAGTAACCTTTACTCCACCCATATCACACCCTGTGTGACTTCTCCCTCAAAGTCTCCTGAGACAAACATCCTCACTGTCCTGGTGAAACCTTGACTAGGTAATCCTGGGGGTGTGGAGGACGGGGAGCCGAGCAGACTGGGTCCGCTGTGCTGCCCCAGCTGAGCTGCTCAGATCCACCTTGCTGACCACTTTTCTGGCTTCAGTATCAAAGGTCTGTAATCGTCCTCAGGAAAGATGACTTGGGCGATTTAGTTATGATTGGAACCAGCCGCTTTTACCACGGAACAGCATTTTTAATTAAAAGAACCACCGACCACGATGGCTAGCCAGACCTTGGTATTTGGCACTTCGAGGAAAATAACTGATAGTCTCCATTGCCACCAAGAAGACAGGAGCTTCCAGATCAAACATTAAAATTTTGGAGAATTTGTTTCCACCACTGAGAGTCTGACAGCTTCCCAAAATGTAAAGACTTTTGTGATGAGATCAGCGGTGATATTGATGAATTTGGTGCTTATCGTATTACGAAATAGAAAATCATTTGGAAGATATGTGTGACTCCAAGAACCAATAGTTTCTAAGTATTCTTTTTTTTTTTTTTTGGTGGGGGCCAGGTTTGAACCTGCCACCTCTGGTGTATGGGGCTGGCACTCGACTCCTTTGAGCCACAGGCACTGCCCAAACCAAATGACCAGTATGTGATGTCACAAAATCCTATGTGGATAAAAGACCCCTTCTAGTGGCAAGAGAGACTAAGAAAATCTAATGGGACAGAGAATGAAAACACTTACCATTATGGTTTCAGAGTCCACATTACAAATAACCTTTAAGAAACTACCAGTTGGTAGGTTTGGACATAATACCAAATAAAAATATTCAATGGCCTGAAAAGCCTATTACCTGAAAAGGCTTTTAAAATATCCAGAGGCTGAAGTTTCTTCATTTGCTTCAACCAAAACAAAACATCACAACAGGCAAAATACGGAAGTGGCTATGAGAATCCAGGTTGTCTATCGAGCCAGATTGTAGAAAGATCTATAAAAATATAAAACCACAACACTCTTCTCGCTATTTTTTATGTTTTCAAAAAGTTATCTGTCAATAAAAACATTTTCATGTGAACATGGATGTTTCATAAATTAATATTTTTAATCTTTTTAATTTTTTAAGCAAAAGGACAGAGTTCATGGGTAAGTAAAGAAATAAATAAGAAAAAGAGGGAAACAGAACCTCCGGCAACAGAGGGTTTTATTTTCATTTCTAATGTAATAAATATTTTAGAGTAATCCACATATACAAAGCTTTGGGGGGGTCCTCAGTAATATTTAAGAGTGAAAACCAGTTCTGAGACAAAAATAGTTTAAGAACCACTCAGTTAAGGCAGTCAAGGCCTGTTTTCTGTTGCCAGGAATTCACTTTCCTAGTTTCCCTAGAAAGTGGATTTGATGGCTTAAAATAGGAAGTCGGCTGGAGATGACCAGGAAGGATTTCCCTTCCTGAAAAGGAGAGCGCAGTGCACAGAAAGGGCCGTCTGGTATTTCCCCCTGTGCTTCCCGCTTTGTGTGTGGGTGTATGAAGCCGTCGGGCCTCCCACGGCCTTCCTTCCCTGCCTGGACGACTCACTCAAGTTGGCTGGGAGAATGCGTCAAAGGAGACTGGGTCCTTTGGGGAGATGATTGCATTCTGGTGAGATCTACTTTGGGATTCCACATAAATCCATAAGTGCTTTCACCAGCTTAAACCACTGTCACCAGGTTTGGAAAGTATTCCTAAATCCTAAGCCTTTCCTCCTGGGGATCTTGTGATAATTAAATGAGAAGGTTCATAAGGTACTTAAAATGAGTGTTTGACTCAGTAAACAGTCAGTGTTAATGATGATTACGGTCGTTGCAAAGATCAGGTAAGATAATTTATGTGAAGTGGTCAGCCTCATCCTTACTTGCAAAACACGTTACTGGTGAGGACAGACACCGAGACTCCACACTCAGCTCAGATCGTTTTGTTCTTCTCTTCCCAGTTGAGGTGGTTGGGTGACTGGACAGTTTAACTGGTGTTACTGTAGCAAGAAGGGAATCCCTGGGGTAAGGTGCCTGTGGCTCAAAGTGGTAAGGCACCGGCCCCATATGCCTAGAGGTGGTGGGTTCAAACCCAGCCCTGGCCAAAAATTGAAAAAAAAAGGGGGGTGGGAATCAGTGTCTCCTTGTAGGAAAATGGAACGTATAAGGAATTTGCATAAAATTTTATTTGCCTGTGCCATATTCCAATAGGCAAGAGGCTTCCAAACCATGCAATGATCTGTAATTTCAGTGGACAGGCAACTGTTTTCTATCTTTAACAATATTATTTTAAGGCTCGGCGTCTGTGGCTCAAGTGGCTAAGGCGCCAGCCACATACACCTAAGGTGGCGGATTCAAATCCCCAGCCCGAGCCTGCCAAACAACAATGATGGCTGCAACCAAAAAATGGCCAGGCGTTGTGGCGGGTGCCTGTAGTCCCAGCTACTTGGGAGGCTGAGGCAGGAGACTCGCTTGAGCCCAGGAGTTGGAAGTTGCTGTGAGCATGATGTCATGGCACTCTACCCAGGGGGACAGCTTGAGGCTCCGTCTCAAAAAAAAAAAAAAAAAAAAAAACAATATTATTTTGAGCTGTTACTTCAACGATTGGACGCTTAGCTGACATGCATGGAGAGAACGCTAACCACAGGAAAGTCAAGAATACAAACAACCAAACTTTTGAAATAATTATAAAAGTATCTTCAGAGTTTTAAAAATAACATAGTGGGGGGAAATATAAATGGCGGGTACTCAGGTTAATATTAGTTTAAGTTTTACAAAACGGTGCCAATTGACTCAGACTGCGGAGTCAAGAGTGATGTGGTCACCTCCCCCAAAAGCCATGACTGTGTGTTCAGTCTGTATGGATGAAGATTCAGCACCCAGAGGACAGATTCAAAGTCAGGCTGTGCCTGAAATGCTGCATTCTGGGGATCTCTTCCTACAAGGACATTTTACTAACTCCAGGATACTTAGGCCCAAGGCTCTTTGCTTGGTCACAGATTATTTTTGGTCATTTATTAATCCCTTGCCTTGGGAGAATTTTCACCAAATCATCGTGACAGGGACACAGCATGTCTACCTTGGTCTCGGCTGGACATTGAGGTGAAACACGGTTCTGCCATTTGCGAGCAGCGTGACTATTATCTTTCTTTAATCAACACACACTTTGTGTTCAGTCTTAGGAGGCCCATTTTTCACCCCCTCATGCCCCAAGTCCATCTAAAGACCCTCTGCTCTAAGAACTTGCCTTTTCACCTTCCAGTCGAGGTAAACAACTGTTCTGGTTTACCCAGGACTGAGGGGATCCCAAGACATGAGGCTTCTGACGCAAAACTGAAAAAGTTCCCTGCAAACTGGGGTGAGTTCATCACCATCCCCCGGATGGAAGTCGATAAAAGCAGGCCAAAGACCACTCTTATATGGATTTTGGCATTGCTTTAAATTTTCCATTGCTATCCCTGTAAGAAAGCCTCAAAGTGATAGAGAAAAGATGTCAGGGCTGGGGGATGGGCATCCATCATGCAGCTAGTTTGAAAGAAGCCCCCTCCCCCAAAATAAAGAGTGAATATAGGGAGCTATTCAGCCCAGAAGCCAGGCGACTGGGGTCTTGGAAACAATAGTCTCCAAAGAGCAGGGCTATGCAAGGTGGCCCTGCCTGGGCCTGGGCCCATAGGGAATTGTGAGCTCAACAAGAGAAAGGCACTGTAGGGCACTGCCAGGGCACCCCAATAGGAGCAGAAGCTTTGGAGTTAGACAGGCTCAGGGTTGAAATTCAACTCTGCCATCCACACTGGTGTGGCTCTGTCTCCACTGACTCTAGCTTCAGTTGTCCCATCTGCAAAGTGGAAACAGTACTCAGGGAACTCAACGGATTTGTGTCTAGACGCCCTTCACATGCCGCCCTGCATTAACCATTCCATTTATTACTTTTATGGTTTTCTATGACAGATACTTGCAGAGACTCAGGATGTTCAGCCCGGGAGAGTGATAGCAACAGAGTTGAAGGGTCATGATAATCGTCTTTGTTTATTTTCCTATGAGTTAGCCATTTCTTAAAAATTTTTTATTGATGCCTGATAGATGTACAGTTTCAGGGTGCGTGTAAAAAGTGAATACATTTACATAACTTATGGAGATCAAATCAGCGTGCTTGGGATCTCCATCACCATAAATATGTGTCTTGTCCTTATGCTAAAAGTATTTGAATTCTTATCTTCTAGCTATTTTGAAATGTACAATTGATTCTTGTAGGCTATAGTCACCCTGCTGATCTTTCAAAGACTGGGTCTTATTTCTTCTATTGAACCATATAGTTGTACGGTTAATACAGCAGGACTACCACATAGGATCAGGATTCACCTTTTCATATGATAAAGAAGTGAAACTATACTCACTAGGGCACTCCCGTTCCTAAGATGCTTTCACAGGTAGTAGGTCTAAATGCAAAATCAGAAACAGTGGCTATAAGGTATCTGAATGTTAGATAATGAGGGAAAGTGATTTTCTATAACAAAGAACTGTCTTGAGACCCAGAGAGTTTCTCAATCTGCTGGGTTGGGGCGGAACCCAGCCCACGTCTGGAATATTAGGGAGAAGTCGGGCTAGACCACAGGAGCAGTTCATATTATGTGACAGTCAGTCTAGAGTAGCAGACAAGAGCATAGGCGACGTGCCCTCATTCAAACCCTGGGCCCATCAGTGAGTATCTATGTGACCTTGGGCAAAATCACTTTGCTTCTCTGGGCCTCAGTCTCCAACTCATTAAACTAAAACCATATTGGCACCTACCTCCGAGAGAAGTGGAGAACAATCAGTGAACGAAGGGGCCTGACACGGTTAATACCGTGTTTATCACACACAGAACACTTAACACATAGGAGGGATTTTTAGCTAAACATGAGTGGTGATAATTTGAAATGTTTTTAAAAGGATGACTATTCTGAGCAAAGTATCACAAGAATGGAGGAAAAAGTATCCAATGTACACACCCCTATTATGAAACTAACTTATACCTTTTATATGAAAGTTATAACCAAATAGCCTAAGAATATGGGGAGGGGGGAGGGAGAAGGGAGGGGAGAATGGGTGGAGGGAGGGGGATTGGATGGATCACTTCTGAGGTTTATCTTACAGGGGTACAAGTGAATCTTTCTAAGAGTAGAATGTGAACGTTTTAAAACAGTAACTGAGAAAATGACATGAAAGCTGTGTTGACCAGTTTGATGGAAGTAGTTCGGATTGTGTGTGAAAACCCCACACTGTACCCCAGAAGTGCATTAATGTACATAGTTACCATTCAATAAAATAAATAAATAAATAAATAAATAGAAGAGGGATAGAAAAAAAAAAAGTATGACTATTTCATTGTTGTTCCATCTCTGAAAATTACTGTGATAAAATATTAACAGGTATATTCATAAATATTAGTTCACCAAACATTTAACTACGTGGTATATATAGTTACCTCATCATTCTTGATTGACTAAAAAAAAAAAAAAACAAAAAGCAGTGACGTGGAAAGGTGAAGTGTACTGAATGGTTTCCAGCACCGAGCGTTGTCTCTCTCCTGCACTGTGTCACTGCTTCCCCAAAGACAGTCACCTATGAGGTATAGTAACACACAATACTTAATGGATCAAGAGATTTGATATGGGCTTTTAGTAATAAATCCACAGTCCAAAATGGGGGAATTTTCGTACAACCTGTTTTCCCCAAAGAGCTATTAATAAAGAGGATATATTTCTACTAAAGCAAGGTTCCTGGGACATAAACCCTTCCTCGAGTCATGCCGAGCCCTTTATCCCGGCTGAAAAAGGACAGGAATGATTGATGAATCCTGCCAGGAGACTGTCACACATTCCGCCTTGCACCATTATGTACACTTCATTCGTAGTAAACTTTAATGTGGGTATCTTTCAAGCTCTACCTGGAAATGGGCAAGTTTAAAGGAGGCCTTTCAGTTTAACAGTGCTGCAATTACAGTTCCCGTTCTGTGCCAACCCGTGAGGTCACTTAGTGGGGAGAAAGCTGAGAGACCTGTGCCTCTCATCTCATCGGATCCTCCCACCCCACCCAAGCCAAAAGAGACCTGTAAACTTGGGCTCCAGAGTAGAAAGTCTAGAAAGCTGGTGTCAACAGAAATTTCTCCCGATTGATGGCTGATGTGGAAGCCCACATAGAGAAGAGGAAATTCAAAGGCAAAGTTGAACTCACCTGAACCAGAGTTATAGCTAGTAATTTCACAGCTTGCACGGAATATAATTGAGCAAGTGAAATTTAATACGTATCTCAAACTGTGGGTAACGATTCTTCTAGTGACAGCGTCTCATTCTGCTAGAGATCAGAGGAACCTTTAAGTTGATGCCAAAGGACTGACTTAATGGAGGTGTTAATAATAATAATAATAATTAAAAAAAATAAATACAGGTGGTCCCCATCCTCACTTATCCAGTTTCCTTCCTTCCTTCCTTCCTTCCTTCCTTCCTTCCTTCCTTCCTTCTTTCCTTCTTTCCTTCCTTCCTTCCTTTCTTTCTTTTTTTCTTTCTTTCTTTCCTTTTCTTTCTTTCTTTTTTTGAGGCAGAGTCTCACTCTGTCACCCTGGCTAGAGTCCCTGCTGTCATAGCTCACAGCAACCTCAAACTCTTAGCCTCAAGCAATCCTCTTGCCTCAGCCTCCAGAGTAACTGGGACTACAGGTGTGCACCACAACACTCAACTTTTTTTTTTTTTTGGCAATTTTTGGCTGGGGCCAGGTTTAAACCCGCCAGCTCTGGCACATGAGGACAGCAGCCTACTCCTTGAGCCACAGGCGCTGTCCCCAATTATTTTTTTAGTATAAACAGTATCTCACTCTTGCTCAGGCTGGTCTCTGAAATCCTGAACTCAAGCAACCTTGCCCTCCCACAGTGCTAGGATTATAGGCGTGAGCCACTGTGCCTGGCCTCTTATCCACGGTTTTGCTTTTAAAATTTGCCTTATCTGTGATCAAGCCATGGTCCAAAAATACTAAAAAGAAAATTCCAGAAATAGACAGCTCACGAGTTTGAACTATGTGCCCTTCAGAGTAGCACGGTGAAATCTGACCTCAGCCATTTCTGTTTTGCCTGACACATGAGTTGTCCCTTTTTCCCATATGTCCACACTGTCTCTGAGCCATTACCGACTGTTAATCACTCAGCAGACTCCCTGGTTATTAGGTCAGGAGCACAGAGCAATGTTTGGGTTCGGCCCTATCTGCGACTTCAGGCATCCACTAGAAGACCCTACAGACGTCCCCGAGGGATGAAAGGAGATTACTGTACTCCAGTTACTATGAATTTGGAAGGTCCCAGATCTCAGTCAATCCAGACCAACAGCTTTCTGGTGTTGTTAATAATTTATCTTCAATACAACAAAAAACAAACAAACTCTTTTTGTTTTTCCTGGAAAACTCAGGCTTGAGAGGGACGCACGCACACACATTTAAAGTTTATTCAAAGTGTCTATAAAATTAAACACAGGGTTGTGACAACTGCGGACCAGTCAGTCAGATATCTTAATAGAGTCCAGAAACAACTTCCCAGCTCCTTTCTTAGTTCACCTGGTGACATTTTTTTAGAAGTAGCTAAAGTACTGCTGTCCCTGTTGTTTAAATTGCCAGTCTTGTTTAGGACACTGTGACAGGTAGAGGTGGTGTTAATTGAGTTTCCCTTGAATAATTCACTCTCTGCCTTGCGGGTGGGGAGTGGGGAGCATTTGTGTTCCCTGCAGTGATCCCATTTGAGATGCAGCCCCAGCCACTGAAGAAGATACTAATAATCTCTGTCTCCAGAAACCAGAGGCGGCTGCCAGAGGATGCCTTTCTTTTTCCTAGACTTAAACGTACAATGTTCCCCTAGGCCAAAAGAAATTGCTCCCTAGCCAGACAGGACACCCTGGAGCATCCGTGGGAAATTATTTTTGCTCTTTCACAATCTGTCAATGACCAAGGGAAAGACTTCTTCTTCACAAGCCCTAAACTTAGAAGGATTGGGGGGGGGGGAAGAAAAGTTGTATGTTGCATTTAGCCACTTTTAAAAAAATAAATATTTGAAATTTTTATTAGCAATAAAAATTCAAGTACATTAAATAAATATTTTAAGAATTCAATAAGCCCACTTGAGAACTTGTCCAGGGTTAAAATGATGCTTCTGTGTATGTAAACTCCTCTCTCTGCACCAAGAGCAAACCTCTGTTTCCTTCTTTCTGTGGAAAACCGTCTTTCAAAGCAATAAAAAGCCCACCCTCTGAATCAAGGAGAGGCTGGAGCCTTTGGGGAAGACAGAAATGCCATTGGAGGGCCTGCCATTCGTTCTGCCAAGCTCAGTAATCTCTACAGTTAAAGGGGCAAGGGATGCTCTGCCCCGTGATAAAACATGAAATGAATCCGTACATTTATAAATAAATGATCTGACTCTAATTGGCATTTCTAAGCCCTCTCTGGGTAGTAGCTTTCTTGTTAACAAGCTGCAACATTTGACACTGGTGATGTAAGAGCCTCAGAAGAGAAATTGCAAGTGTGTTTCTAAACTACTCAGTAATAGAATCTGGAAACTTTCTGCGCCTAC
>NW_003852453.1:4915798-4916686 GCF_000181295.1 Otolemur garnettii
TATTAAATGGCTGAGCAAATAAATAGATGGGGGAGAAGAGATATGTCTCCTGTTGGAAGAATTTCAGACGGTCTGTGCAGTTACGCTGCCATCGCAGAGGTAACGCCTCACTCCACACTTTTTAAATGAGGGTGGGGGGTAGTAAATTCCTGCCAAACGGCACAGCCAAGAAAGAGAAAAGGGATGGCTTTCCCGTGAAGAGACCTGTCCTGCACTTTCCAGCCAGGTCATCGTGTCGGCATCAACAGTGACAAGTCACGCTGGCAGTGAGTCCCCTTGCTCCTAGCTGACGAAGATAGTGCTAACTCTGCAGGCTTCCTCTCTAAAACCCATAATCCCAGACTAATCATGAGTGAAACATCAAGTTCCAATAGAGGGACAGCCTACAAGATGCCTGGACAGTACACCTCAAGATTGTCCAGGCCATCTAAAACAAGGGATTTCTAGGCTGGGCATGGTGGCTCACACCTGGAGTCCCAGCACTCTGGGAGGCTTGAGCTCAGGAGTTGGAGACCAGCCTGAGCAAGAGTGAGACCCCATCTCTCCTAAAAATAGAAAAATTAACTGGGTGCTGTGGTGGGCACCTATAGTCCCAGCTACTTGGGAGGCTGAGGCAAGAGGATTGCTTGAGCCCAAGAGTTTGAGGTCGCTGTGAGCTGTGACAGTAGGGCACTCAAGCTAGGGTAACAGAATGAGACTCTGTCTCAAAAAGAATAAATAAATAGATAAATAAAAATAGATAAAACAAGGAATTCCTGAGAAAGTATCATAGAGCTTAAAGAAACACGAGAACTAAATGTAATGTACTATCCCATATGAAGTGCTGGAATAGAGAAATGCATTAGGTAAAACTAAAGAAATCTGAATCAAGTGTGCACCTTGAATTTG
>NW_003852453.1:4916920-4918519 GCF_000181295.1 Otolemur garnettii
TATGTCTAAAACTGTCTTAAATATAAAGTTAGTTATTTTAAAAATAAAGGAGTCATACACAGATGTGTGAACGAGATTATTCAGGAGAATATCTAGGACTTTTTTAGGTGAACACCCTCAAAAAGGAGCGTAAAGCCAACCTAGTCTTCTCAGTCTTTTTAAATGCTTGAACTTCACCCCTAAAATTCACTCCAGGTGCCATCTAATCAATCAAGAAAATGTCTCTAGTTAACAAGCGTGTATCCCATAGACCCAACTGCACCTCAGTCCTTGGGCATGGAAGCAATTACAAGGCGAGGCTGCTTTGCCAAGAATGTCTTTCCTCTCTGCATATAGCAGGTGGATGGGTGATGAGCCAGCGTCTCACACTGAAAATCAGTGCTCCTGAGGAAACCTAGTTATTATTCTGCCCTTGGATATGTGCATTCATTTGTTCAACAAATATTTATGACACCTTTGAGTTCCAGAAGTGATTCTAGGCAGCCAATCTCTCCTGAATCTCTCCTTCTCGGGGGGACGTAGGGGACAGTGTTTCAATTAACTTGGTCATCCCACCCGTCACTGACCACCAACCCTTCACCCCCACCAGTTTCCAAGGTTCCCCGAGGTCACCTTCCTCTGCACCTATAGGCAATCGTGCGTGTTCTAGGATTCCATTTCTAGGATTTAATGTACCAGATCTTTTGTTTGTTCTGTAGGCAACGTGAGGACAGAAAACATCTCCTCAAAGCAAACTGAAATAAGAAAGTAGGTGGTGACTACTTCCTAATTCCACTTCTTTATTTTTTACAGATAAAGAAATCAAGGCTCAGGGGAGCTAAATGACTGACAGAGCCAGCAAATGAAATCCTAAAACCACTGTCTCTGATTCAGGTTCCTTCTATCCTTCCTCCAGCACCCACTATATATAACGTTGTAAATCTCATAAATTCATGACCTCACTCTGATATTCCATGTAAATATCTACAGAGATGATTCCATCTCCAGACAGCTGCAGAAAAATGTACCAGCTTCCATTCTACTAGACGTACGAGTGTCCCTCACTTCACACCCCAGAGAAGTTTGACTCCTTCCTGTCTGTTAGCAAAGGGGAGAGGAGTCGAGATGGTGAAGAAAGGATAGAAATAGGAGAATTTTCAGGCCAGCCAAGAAGAATCTTGAATTTTTCTTGTATAAAATATTGTGACACCATCTCCCTGGCAGAAGTTACTCTATGATCACAGTAATCCAATTATTTCACCTCGTTTTACAGCAGCAAACAAATATAGCACTTAACAAGCTGAAGTGCTGTGACACCCTTAGAAAAACATTACCTTGCGATGCTCTAATCAATTACAGCGTGGACGGCTGGTGTAGTCGGCGAGGCCCTGAAACCTCCAACCTCCTGGCCTCTGCTAATACCTCATGCTATTTTATCTGGGAATCCAATTTGTGTTTCTCAGTAATTAAAATGCATGAAGCTCAGTCCACTATTAACCTCACGGCCCCCCTTCTGGATCCTGAATCTGTCTTGTGAAAACTCCACCTCAACAAAACGTCAATGACTCTTTGGATATTTAGATGTGCATAGACTTGGCACTAGAATGAAGAGGTGTCCAC
>NW_003852453.1:4918539-4920363 GCF_000181295.1 Otolemur garnettii
TCTGTCTTGTGAAAACTCCACCTCAACAAAACGTCAATGACTCTTTGGATATTTAGATGTGCATAGACTTGGCACTAGAATGAAGAGGTGTCCACATCATAATCCCATTTCAGAGATGGAGAGATGGAGATGAAAAAAAACCTAGTCAGCTAATAACTATTTGATGAGTGTTTACAATACTGTCATTACCTCTTTGCCTGAAAACAGACATGGTGAAGAAAATGAATAATTAACGTAAGGCATCAACTTAAGTTGACCACCCAAGGGACCATAACCAACTGGTCAATGTAGGACTGTGGTTAACATGAGGGGCTAGGCCACATGTGGTGCACGTCCAGTCTATGAAAATTAGGTCAGTGCAGGGAGGTGGCCAACGATGGGGGTTCTGCTATATTATGCTTTATACACCTTAGATATTTGTGAAGATTAGTGATACTGTGGAGTGTGGAGTGAGATAGAAGATCTCGTACAAAGTATATATTCAGTTGGCCTTCTTGATCCACAGGTTCTGCACCTGCAGATTCAACCAACAGGATGAGGAATCCTCGGACACAGAGGGCTGACTGTACTATGCTGAGGTTTGTGTGTGTGTGATATACAGACATATATATGAGAATCAATGAAACTGAAAATAAAATTTAAAAGGACTGCAAGGAAAGAAATATATACCACAACAGTGATTATTATCTCAGAGTGTTAATTTTTTTTCTGCTTTTAGAACTATTTTCCAATTATCATGAAAAAAAAACCTAAAAAATATTTTTTAAAAGCTACAAAGATAGATAATAACTAAACCCCAGGAGATGATGCCAGACTCTCGTGCACCAGAAGAATCCAGTCTCCATTCTGCCTCCCCTCCTTCAATCTAGGGGGTAAGGGAAGCTGTCATAAATCTAGCAACAGTGGAGATGATGGAAATCTATTCTCTGCGTTACACCCAGGGCCTTACACTGGAAATAAAGCCGTTGCTTCCTGTTTGCGACCAGATTGCAGAGTGGCTTTGCACAGTGCTAGTTTCCCAAGACACTTACTGTAGGAGCGATTTCCACGACGGCGCCTATAAATTTATATGACAAATCAAGGCAGTGTGTCCTCACAAAGCTTTAAGGGGCGATATTAACTAATTATGTCTTTGCACATGGGATCATATACTATCTGCTGCTGAAGTACTTAAGAATGAAGACGTAAACTCAGTAGATGTCTACCGTAAAGATGAAAATGCACAGAAATTACTGACCACCAGGTTTCGCCACCTCCGGTCATTTAGAGAAAACGCAGTCACCTAAGATGTAACACGACAGAGGTTAGAGAGAGAACAAAAAGGTGAGTAAAGATATGTCCTTTTATTCTATGTGGAAATTCATTCCCTAGCCAGCCCAGGAAGTCCTCTAATGTAAGAAAGCCGTTCCATTTCTTTCTTTCTTTTTTTTTTGGCCGGGTCTGGGTTTGAACCTGCCACCTCTGGCATATGGGGCCAGCGCCCTACTCCTTTGAGCCACAGATGCTGCCCTTTCATTTCCTTAATTAAGTGAATATGTCTGTCTGTTTGGCTTCCCATTCAGTTTTCACAAATCTTCCCAACCCCTTTCCTCTTATCATCACTTTTCGTTTTGAGAACTAAGGGGGCTCGCCTTGAAGGTGCTTGTGCTATCGTTGGTCCGATTACAAAGTAAAGCCTGTGCCTTCTTCTCAAACTCACTTAAAAACGACCCAGTTTGAAAGACTTTCGGAAACCAGGACAGGGCCTCGACTGAGCCATCCAACTCAGAAGCTTCCCTTCTTCCTCTTGTGCAATTCTTTATTATATTCCATACTCTGGAATGT
>NW_003852453.1:4920383-4922085 GCF_000181295.1 Otolemur garnettii
GAAACCAGGACAGGGCCTCGACTGAGCCATCCAACTCAGAAGCTTCCCTTCTTCCTCTTGTGCAATTCTTTATTATATTCCATACTCTGGAATGTTTTCTTTAGATCATATCACTAAATTTAACTTTGTGGATTTCCAGAGAGATATTATTTCACTTTCAAATACTTTAGAGCTCTAAATATTTTGGGGGTGGTAAGAGCAAAGTGTCTTGAGGCTCTCACTGTTTTTAATTTCTCTTTGCACACAATGAAATAGCCTTGTGGACACTACAGAGTGTCCAAAACAATGAATTAAAAAAATTTTCGACCTGGCATGGTGGCTCACACCTATAATCCTACCACTCTGGGAGGCCCTGGAGGGTGGATTGCTTGAGCTCAGGAGTTTGAGACCAGCCTGAGCAAGAGTGAGATCCCCACCTCTACTTAAAAAAATGATAATAATAGAAAAACTAGCTAGGTGTGATTGTACATCCCTATAGTCCCAGTTACTTGGGAGGCTGAGGCCAAAGGATTGATTTGAGCCCAAGAGTTTGAGGTTGCTGTGAGCTGTGAGCTGTGATGCCAGGGGACTCTACCAGGGTGACAAAGTGAGACTTTGTCTCAAAAAATAAAAAATTTAGAAAAATCATAGCAGGAGACTGTTACTTTTCACTATAAACCTTATAAAGCTATTTAAGTTTTGAAACTACATACTTGAATTATTTGATTAAATAAAAGGTAAGAGAAGGAAAGAAAGATTGGAAGGAAGGAAGGAAGGAAGGAAGGAAGGAAGGAAGGAAGGAAGGAAAGAAGGAAGGAAAGAAGGAAGGAAAGAAGGAAGGAAGGAAGGAAAGAGAAGTTAAATGACTAAGTGTTGAAAATCGTTGCCAAAAGGCCTGACGTGCAAACCGTGAATCATAGCTTCCCAAATAGCAGAGGGGACAAAAGGAATAAATAAAATTTTATCAATCTATGAGAGACATGAAAAATAAAAATATTTTAAAAGCTAAGAAAAATTATGGCAAACTGTAAATCAAAGGCAGAAGAAACAGGTAAAAAGAAAAAAAAATCTAATATGAATTCAAGGAAATATCATATTGGGCAAACAAAATGCAGCTGTTTTCTGCTTAGGGAGACAGCGCTAAAGGAAAATGGTAGCGGAAAGCTGAGGATACAGAAATGATAAAATAAAAACTCTCAATTTTTTTTGGCAGTTTTTGGCCAGGGCTGGGTTTGAACCTGCCACCTCTGGCATATGGGGCCAGCGTCCTACTCCTTTGAGCCAAAGGTGCCGCCCAAATAAAAACACTTATAAACAACATTTAAAGCTGGTATAGTGATTATAACAATAAACAGCATTTAAAGCAATATATACTAAAGAGATACCAATAAAAATAAAGAGGGGCTTTGCATAATGAAAGAGAAATGGCCACCAAGAAGACATGGGAATCGCATGCCTCTGCACAGCCATCTTAAAAGTAGATAGCAAAAAAATGGCTTAATTTTGTAGGGTAGGCGATTTTAACATACTTCCTTTAGAAATCAGTACACAGACTCAGCACCTGTGGCTCAAGTGGCTAAGGCGCCAGCCACATACATCCAAGCTGGTGGGTTCGAATCCAGCCCGGGCCCACCAAACAATGATGGCTGCAACCAAAAAATAGCTGGGCATTTTGGCAAGCGCCTGTGGTCCCAGCTACTTGGGAAGTGGAAGCAGGAGACTC
>NW_003852453.1:4922499-4941420 GCF_000181295.1 Otolemur garnettii
TAAAGAAATTGCATTGTACTTATAGAAATTTTAAACAAATGATAATTATAAGCATCATATATCAAAAACTTATGGGATGAATATATTATGGTCAATTATTGCAAATTGCACATGAACTTTATGGACACCGTGCATATATATCCGGCCATGGACTTACATAAAGAACATATAAATAACTCCTTCAAATCCAAAAGAAAAAGACAAACACAGTAGATGAAAGATCAAAACTCTTGAACAGGCATTCCTCAAAATGCACAGAAGATATCTCAGTGATGGATACACTTGTGAAATCATGAAATCTATTCTATTAGTCATCAAAGAAATGTAAATGTGGGTTGCAACTAGATACGACCACACATCCTAGACAGAATAGCAGCTGTTAGCAAGAGCTGACTTGAACTTTCGTATACTGCCAGTAGGAAAGTTAAATGATGCCATGATTTTGAAAACCTTCCTGACAATTTTGAAAAAGTCTATGACAGTCTTGACTAAAGATGACCATTTGCATACAATGTGACCAATTCTCTTTCCAAGTACCATGCAACAGAAATGCGCACACACATTCACCGGGAGACGTGTACAAGAATATTCATGTCAAGTATTGGCCCCGAACTGAGAGCTAATCAAATGCCCGTCAAAAGGAGAATCCTAGTAGAATGAATAATTTGCATCAGCATGCAAAAATATGGAGGAATCTCACAAACAAATGTTTACCAAACAAGCCAGATACGAAAGACTGCCTTGCCTGTGATCCCATCCTATTCACCTAAAATTAAAAAAAACCCCTAAAAGCCAAAGCAATCAATAATTTTAGAAGTCAGTATATTAATTACTCTTGGATAATAGTGGAAAGGGGCATCTGAGTGCAAGAAAGATTGTGCCATCCGTGTACTTGTTACATAAGTAGGTTGGATTCATGAAAGTTTACGGAGCAACAGAGGTACTATATACTTTCCTCTTCATATGCTTTATATATCTGTAAAAGTTTACTTCAAAACTATTACAACTAAAATACTACTTACAGACAAAAGAATAGCCTTTAAATAAATGTATTAAAATTTTTAAAAATCAGTAGTACAGTGGTTATAGCACCAGCCACATATACCGAGGCTAGGGGGTTTGAACCCAGCCCGAGCCAGCTGAACAATAATGACAACTGCAACCAAAAAATAGCCGGGTGTTGTGGCGGGCACCTGTAGTCCCAGCTACTTGGAAGGATGAGGAAAGAGAATCATTTAAACCCCAGGGTTTGAGGTTGCTGTGAGCTGTGACGCCATAGCACTCTACTGAAGGCAATATAGTAAGACTCTGTCTCAAAAAAAAATGTTTTAAGTGAAAAAATAAATTTAAAAAAAAGCAAAGTAAGTAATTGAATTGCGTCCTCCAAAAAACTATGTTCAAGTCCTAATTCCTAGTAACTGTGACCTGATAGGATCTTTGCAAATGAACTGGGAGAGAAGAATTTTCTATTTTTTTAAGTAACTCAGTTTTTGGTATTTTATTATGGTGGCCTTAGGAAACTAATAAAGTGATGAATTCACTAAGTAAAGCTACAAAGGCAACTAAAAAATAAAGCCAAACGAAGTATAAGTAAGTTAATAATAATGATGTAATAAAAAAACAAAGTTAACAAAGTTAATCATAAGTTATAAATGAAAACTATAATTAATGAAAGGAGAAAAATCAAACAGAAGTAATAGAGACAATCATAAAAATAAAAGCTGAATTTGTTGGGGCAAATACATAAATTAAAAAAAAAAAAAACAGCAAGACTGACCAATGGAAGAGAAAAACCACTCACAACAATATTAGGAATAAAAAACTACCAAACAGCAGTTACGACAATTTTTATGTTTTAAAAACTGTTTTAACCTTTTATTTTATACAAAAAATATTGAAAAAATAGTGCTGGACTCTGGTATAATCCTTGTCCAGGTTTATGTGAACATCTTGTCAAATATTAAGATAGTTCAACGAACAAAGGCAGAAAGTTAACACCGATACAATATCATTAACTAATCTAGAGACCTCATTTGAATTTCACCAGTTACCCCACTGATGGCTTTTGTCTGGACCAGGATCTAATCCAAGGTCACATGTTGGGTTTAGTTGTCATGACTTGTAGCCTCTTTTATTCTGAGACAATTCCCCAGTCGTTATGACTGATGCCTTAGGAGAGCACTGGCAAATTATTTCCTACAGTATTCTTCATTTAGGGTTTACACAGAGTTTCCTCATGATTTAATTCAAGTTATACATTTTGGGCAACAGTAGCACAGAGGTGACGTCATAATGTCAACATGCCCCCCGTTACCGATGGCGTTAACTGTCATCTTTTGCTTCAGATGGTTTCTCTACTATCAAGTTATCTCTTTCCCTTTGTAATTAATGAAAATCTTGGGAACAAAATACATTGAAATGATACAAATATCCTGTCCAGCTTCACAATATTTCCCACTAATTTCAACATCCATTGATGATTCTTCTCTGCAACAGTTAGGTAAGGTGTAGTCAAGCGGTAATTTTCTGCTCCATCATTGATTAGAATCAGTTTTTATTTATTAGTTTACTAAATGAAACTCAGTAATTTGTTCATTGAAATCCTCCTTAAGGAAAATCTGTCTCTTCTCTACCACTTGTTTACTTAGTCAATTCTTACCAATGTGGATTCATGGATATTTGTTTTATTATATAGACGATCATCAAATACTATCACTATTCAGCTGCCCACATTATCCTACCTCTGGCCACTGGGAGCTCTGAGATGGATTTCTGTGCTTTCTAAGCCAGGCCCCCATCAGCCTTCCGGCATCTTCTCACTTTCTGCAGCCTTGAAATGCTTTTGATTCATCTTCTGATTTGCTGACCTCAACTGGGAAATCATTTTTCCATGAATCCCTGGCTACTTTTATTGGAAATGGATTTAGTCATAAGATCTTAAAATAAATGAACACCATGACCCACTTTATCATCAATCTTTTAAAATTTACATGGATATGTAAAGATATGGATAATCTTTGAGGAGAAAAAAGTAATCAAAATTAACTCAAGAAGACATTGATGATTCTTATATTTTACGGTTTTATAGTATCATATAAAGCTTTCTGATAAAAGCTACCTTAATGAATTTCTTGGTTTTGATTTATGTATGTATGTATTTATTTTCGTAACAACTTTATGGAAATGTAATAAGTTGTATATGCTATACAGGTCACCCACATAAAGCATAGGCTTCAATGGTATCGTAAGTATTTGCAGAGTGGTGTAACTATCACCACAATTAATTTTAGGATATTTTCATCACCCCAAGAGAAATGCCATGTCCTTTAGTGGCCACTCCCCCTTCCCCACACACACTGCTCAAGCATGGGCAACAAACTAATTTACTTTCTGTCTTTATAGATTTGTCTATTCTGGACATTTCATATAAATAGAATCACGGAATCTGGGGTCCTTTGTAACTGGCTTCTTTCACTCAGCATATGTTTTCAAGATTCATCCATATTGTAATGTGCATAAGTATTTTATTCCTTTTTATTATCAAATAATATTATGTCATATGAACATGTCATATTTTAATCATCACTTTATTGGTTCATGGACATCTGGGTTATTTCCACTCTGGGGCTATGGTGAATAAAGCTGCTATGAGCATTCATGTACAACTTATTGTATGGATGTGTGTTTTCATTTATCTTTGCTATAAAGCAAGAAGTATAATTGCCAGGTCCCATGTACTCTATCTTTAACATTTTGAGGAACTGCGAGATGGTTTTCCACTGTAGCTGCACCATTTTACATCCACACTAACAGTGGAGGAGGAGTCTAATCACTCCACTCCCTTCTCAGCCATCGTTCTCATCTTTGTGCTCACCCTAGGAGGTGTGAGTCAGTAGCCTATTGTGGTTTCTAGTTGCATTTCCTGATGGCTAATGACATTGAGGCTTCATGGCTTACTGGTCGTGTAGATGTCTCTGATGGAGAATTCTCTGTTCCCGTCCTTTCTCCATCCACTTCCTCAGTCGGGCTATTTGTCTTTCTGTTATTGAGTTGTACGGTTCATCCTATAAGAGTACATGCGTACCTCTCTAATTGTAGAATGTAAATGTCTTAACACAATAACTAAGAAAAAGACATGAAGGCTATGTTAACCAGTTGGATGAAAGTATTTCAAATTGTATACAGAAACAGTACACTGTACCCCCATGATAGTATTAATGTACACTGCTATGATTTAATTAAAAAAAAAGAGTTTGCATCTATTCTAGATACAAGTCCTGTGTCGTGTAAGATTTACCAGTACTTCCTTCTCTTTTGTGTTAGGTCTTTTTCCTTTCTTGATAATGTCCTTTAAAATACACTTTTGGTGAAGTTCAATTTATCTATTTTTTCTTTTCTTATTCATGCAGCCAGTGTCACATCCAAGAAACCAATGTTCAATTCGAGGTGAGAAGATTTCCCCCTCATATTTTCTTATAAGCATTTTAAAGCTTTATTTCTTACATTTAACTATTTGATCAATTTTGGATAAATTTTTTCTATGGTGTGAAGTTGGGATCCAAATTCATTCTTTTGCTATAGATACACAGCTGTCCCTGCACCATGCATTAGAAAGATCATCCCCTTCCTATTGGAATGGCTTAACTTCCCTTAGAAAAGTCAATTGTTATATGTGTGAGGATTTTTTTCCGGACTCTTAATTTTTTTTTCTTGGTGTTGTTGATGATCTCTCTATCCATCTTTATGAGAACACAGCCTTGAACACTACAGTTTCGTGCTAAATTATAAAATGAGGAAATGTAAGTATAGCATCTTTCCTCTTTTTGAAGAGCATTTTGGCTATTCTGGACCTTTCACTTTCATATTAGGATAATCTCATCAATTTCTAACAAAGAATCCAGTCGGGATTTTGATAGAAAGTTTACTGAATCTGTAAACTTTGGGGGGAATACTGCCACTTAACAATATTGTCTTGTGATCCATGAACATAGGATATCTTTCCCTTTATTTTGTTTCTGTGATGTTTTATCATTTTCAGAGTATAAGTTTTGTGTTGCTTCTTGTTCATTTCACTCTTAAGTATTTTATTCTGTGCAACACTGTTACATATTGGATTTCAAAATTTCATTTTTTGATTGTTTATTATAAATAGGTAGAAACCAAACCCATGTATGTACATTGCTCTCATACCCTTCACCTTGACGAACTTCACTTATTAATTCCATCAGGATCTCAGTGGACTCCTTATATTTTTCTACTTGCAAGATCACGTCATCAGTAAATAGAGAGCATTTCACTCCTTTCTTCATGATGTGAATGCCTTTTATTATGGACTGAATATTCATCTCCTCTCTAAAAATCATACATGGAGCCCGTAACCTCCAGTGTGTCTGTATTTGGAGTAAGGAAGTTAAATGAGGTCATAAGCAGGTGGCCCTGCACCAGCAGGATTAGAGTACCACTTCCCCTCTTGACCATGTACAGTCACAACAGAAGATGGCTTTCTTCCTCTAAGCGAAGAAGAGATCCCATCAGAAACTGACTCTTCCACACTTCAATCTGAGAAAATAAATTCCTGCCTTTTAAGCCATTTAGTCAATGATATTTTGGTGTAGAAGCCTAAGCAGACAGATTTGGTTACTGAGAAGTGGGGTGCTACTGTAACAAATACCTAAAAATGTAGAAGGAGGTTTGGAACTGAATACTGGGGAGAGGCTGGGGAAGTTTTGAGATGCATGCTTTACAAAAGGCCTGTAATAGACTTGTTAAAGGTGACTCTGAAGAGGACACAAAGAAAAGAAAACTGGAGAGTAGCCTTCATATTTTTGGAGAATATATTTATCATTATGAATGGTGCATCAGTAGAAATATGGACATTAAAAGCCATCCTGCCGAAGTCTTAGCCCCAAATGAGAGAAGTTGATCCTTGTTATAAAGCTGTCAAGAACTTGGCTAAACTGTATTCTAGTGTTTTGTGGAAAACAGACATTGTGAATATGAAATTAGATATTTAGCTGAGGAAATTTCTATGCAAAATGTTGAAGACATGGCATGGGTCCTACTGACTGTTTATAGCAAAACGTGAGAAGAGAGAGATGAATTGTGGAAGGATTTGTTAATCAAAAGGAAGCAAATCTTGAAGATTTAGAGAATTTCCTGCCTGTCCTTACTGTTAAAAATGAGAAGGCTTGTTCAGAAAAGAATGTTAAGGGTGTGGCTGAATAACCTTTGGATAAGTAGATTAGTATGGGTGTGAACCATGAATTTAACAAGCCACCTCAAATAAAAGCCAGAAACAGAGATGGAGTTATATCAGCAGAAATACTGTCAGCTCAGAATAACAGGTACAGATATAATGAAAGACAAGGAAGGAAGGCTGTCTGATTTCTTGGATTCTATAAGATAGGATGACAAAGCTTGCCACCGGTAAATAGATATTATCCTTCAAGATGGGGAAAAATGACCCTGAAGGTGATACAAAGATTGCCAGGGTTCCCACTCCCACCACAGGTCTTATGGCAAGGCTGCTTTCTTCTCAGGTCCCAGGGGTGAGACCCCTGCCCAGAAGAGCCATGGGGGTAAAAACACTGCCCCAGTGGGGCTAGAAGGTGGAATCATCCTGCAGAATTATGAGGGGGACACTGCACACATAAGTGGGCCTGGAGGGCAGGCATCAAACCACAGAGAACTATTCTCAAGCCTTGAGAGCTAATTAAATATGCTTTCCTAGATCTTGGACTTGCTTGGGGTCCATCACTCCTTGTTCCCTTTTGTTTTCTCTGTTTTGGAATGGGAATGTCTGCCCTATGTTTGTCCCACTGTTGTATTTTTGAAGCATAACTTGTCTGGTTTCACAGATTCAAAGGTAGAGAGGAATTTTGCCTTAGGATGAACCATACCTCAAGTCTCACCCACATTTGACCTAGAAGATATTTAGATGAGACTTTGGACTTTAGACTTTATAGGTGATGGTGGAATAAGACTTTTGGTGGTACTAGATTAAAATGAGAAAGACTGAATTGTGTGTGTGTGTGGTGGGGGGAATGGTGGAATATTATGGACTGAATGTGTTGAAATCCTAAACTCCAGGCAGTGGCTGTATTTGAAGAAAGGAAGTGATTAAGGTTAAATTACATCAAAAGGGAGGGTCCCCTATTAGATAAGATTAGTGCCCTTATAAGAAGAAGCTCAGAGAGGTCTCTCCCTCTCCCTCTAATATACCTTTTATTTGATTTTATACCTAATTTCCATGTATCTCCAAGAACTGTTGGACCCAAGTGGTGAGAGTTGACATCATCTTGTTCTTGATTACAGGGGTGAAATATTCAATCTCTAAGTATGATGTTAGTTGTGAGTATTTTTATAGATGCCCTTATTAGATTGAGGAAGTTCCCTTCTAATTTATGTTGAATTTATTAGAAAAAAGCCATTGGGTCTTGTTCAGTAGTTTTGTGCATCTTTTGAGATAATCATGTAGTTTTGTCCTCTATTCCATTGATTTGGTACATTACCTTAGCTGATTTTCAGATGCTAAGCCAACATTGCACTCCTGAATAAATCCCAGTTGGTTATGGTGTATAATCCCTTTTTATAAGTTGTTGGATATACTTTGCTAGTACTTTGCTAAGAATTTCTTGAATCTATATTCTTAAGAGATATTAGCTGTAATTTTTCTGTGATTTGTTTGACTAGTTTTGGTGTAAGAGTAATACTAGCCTCACAGAATGAGCTGGAAAGTTGTCTCTCTACTGTGAGTATTTTTGGAAGAGTTTGTGAATTACTGGTTTTTACTACATCTTCAAATGCTTGGTAGAATTTGCCAGTGAAGCTCTCTGCATCTGGGCTTTTCTTTGTGAGAAATTAAATTTCTAATTCACCTCTTTACTTGATTTATATTTTATATATTTTAAATAAATACTAAAATGTTTTATATAAAATAAATATTTAATATACATAAATACTTTATATTTTTCCTTGAGCCAGTTTTGGCAGTTCGTGCATTACTATGAACTTTCTGTTTCATTTAATTTATATAATTCATTGACATACAACTGTTTATAGTATTCCTTATAAAAGTTTTTCTTTTTGTAAAATTGGTAGCAATTCTACTTTTTTGTTCCTAAATTTAATTTTGAGTCCTATTCTTTTCTTTATGGTCAGTCTAGCCAAAGAGTTCTAATTTTTGTTGATCTTTTCAGAGAATAAAAGATCATACTTGGCTCCCTGGATTGTCTTTATTGTTTTTCTATTCTCTAGTTCTGAGAATAGAATTAATATTTCATTAATTTCTGCTTGATTTACATTTAGTTTTATGTTTAGCTTTTTTCAGTGTCTAAGGTGGATGTTCAGGTTATTAGTTTGAAGTTTTTCATCTCTTGTAATGTGTGTGTTTTACAACTATAGATTTTCTTCTAAGTACTGTTTTAGCTGTACTTATACCCCATAAGTTTTGTTATAATATGCTTTTAATTTCATCCATCTTGAAGTATTTAATAAATTCCTTTGTGATTCCTTATTTAACCCAGTGTGTATTTAGTAGTCACAAATATGTAGAAATTAAGCAACAGATTAAAATGTCTTTCTGGTATTGACTTTTAATTTCATTACATTGTGGTTGGAGAGCATATTGTAAATTTTAAATCCTTTTGAATGTATTAAGACTTGTTTTATGACCCATACATGCTGTATCCTGAAGAATATTCCTTGAGTACTTTAGAAGATCGTGGAATCTGTTGTTATTTTTGGAAGTACTTTCTACAGAGGCTGTTATAACTAGATTCATAGTGTTCTTCAAGTCTTCCATATCCTTGCTATCATCGTCATATTTATTCTACCTACTACTAAAAATGAGAGGTGGATGCCTTTAACTATTACTGATGAATGTCTACTTCTGCCCTCCATTCTGTCAGTTTTTCCTTCATGCATTCTAGGGCTCTGTTTTGAAGTGCATATATGTTTATAGTTGCTATATTTTTCTGATAGAGTGTCCTTTTACATATGATGTCTGTCTTATTCTCTAGTAACATTATTTTAAAATGATTTTGTCTGATATTGGCATAATCACTATAGCTTTATGATTGACGTTTGCATGATATACTTTTTTCATCATTTTACTTTCAATATACTTGTCTCATTGAATCTTAAGTATTGGCCTCCTATAGACAGCATATAATTGGATCTTGTTCTTCCAGCCAACAATCTTTGCCTTCTGATAAGCTAGTTTAATCCACTGACATTGAACATAATTATTTAGATAGGCCATCACTTAGGTTTTGTTTCTACATGTTTCATGTTTCTTTGAGCCTCTATTTCCCCATTACTGTTTTCTTTTATATTAAGGGAAAGTTACAATTTAATTATTTAAATATTTTTTCCACTATTTTGTTTGGGTATCTCTGATTCCTTCTCTGGGGTTTATCATATACATATTAATTTATTAATTCAGAGTGATACTAACTTAATTCCAGTAAGATATAAAAATATATAAAACAGAAGATACAGCTTGAATTCCTCTCTCTCCTTTTGCATATTTATGTTATATATATATATATGTTATAAATCCAATAATAAGGTATAATTATTCCTTTACATTAATATAATTTTATCTTTTAAAGAATTTGAGAGATGAAAGACAGCAAAGTTTGTTATGTTAAACTTTCTGTTTGCAATTTCGGGCTCTCTTAACATGTTGCTGTGGAATTAAGTTACCATCTTTTCTCATTTTCTTACTTCAGCACAGTTTTGTTCCCATCCACCTCCTTTGCTCCATTATTGGCAATTATATTCCATAACTGTTCATATATGTCATAGAACCACTATATTGTTATATATTGTTTACACAATTATTTAATCAGTTAGGGTAAGAAAGGTGAAGCATTTATGATGTCCTTTAATATAGTAGAATTACTTTTACCAGTGCTCTTTGTTTTTCCTTGGAAAATGGAATTATTACCCCAGGGCCACTTGCTTTTTATTTGCTTTATATTCTGAAGAAATTTGTTTGGTAGTTCTTGTAAGATGATTCTGTTAATTAATTCTCTTAGTTTTTGTTTATGGCTATACCAGAAGAATCTTAAAAAATACATTTCTTCTCAATTGTTTGATAAGTGAAGATTATAAGTGTCTTTATTCCTCCTTTTATTTTTACTTTTGTTATTAAAATATACTTCTGCTGAATATAAAATTCTTTTTTAATAAGCTGTATGTGTGCTTTCTCTTTGAGCTCTCTAAATATGTCCCTTTAGAACAGCAGCTCTCAACCTCTGGGTTGACCCACAGGAACTGTATTAAAGGGCCACTGCCTTAGGAAGGTTGAGAACCACTGCTCTAGAATATCCTGACCTCCATTCTTTCTAATGAGAAATCAGCTTAAATCTTATTGGAGTCCCCTAGTACATGATAAATCATTTTCCTATTGCTACTTTCAAGATTCTCTCCTGGTTTCTGACATCCAGTATTTATATTATGATGCTCTCTTTACAAAATTTACTGTATTTGCAGTTTGTTGAGCTTCTTGGATGCATAGATAAATGTCTTTCATTAAACTGGGGAAATTTTTAGCCATTTTCTTTCTATTTTTTTTTTCCAGCCTTCCTCTTCTCTGATAATCCTATACATATGTGTGTGCTTAACGGTGTGCCACATTTCTCTGATCTCTGTTAATTTTTGTTTGTTTTTCCCATCTACATTCTTCAAATTGCATAATTTCTGTTGATCTACCTTTCAGATTACTCTTTCTCACTCCTATTCATCTACTGTTGAGTTTCTTTACCGAATTTTTCATTTCAGTCCCTGTACTTTTCAACTACAGAATTTTCATTTGGCTCTTTTTAAAAATTTCTGTCTCTTTATAATTATTCTCTATTTTATGTTACATTGTCATCACACTCTCCTTCACTTCTTTAACAATGCCTTCCTTTAGTTCTTTGAATGTATTTAGGATAGTTATTTTAAAGTGCTGCTGTAAATTTAACATCTGATTTCTTTCACAGGCAGTTTCTGTTATCTTCTTTTCCTCTAGTTTATGTATCTGATTTTTTTTCTTTGTATGTCTCATAATTATTTTTTTGAAGATGAGACTTTTTTGATATATATTATACCAATTCTGGGTACCACTGCCTCACCCCTGTAGTATGTTTTTATTGTTTACTTGTTCATTTTGTTAGTAAATTGCTGGACTATTTTAGTGAAGTCTATTCCCCACCACCATCCCACAATCCCAATTGTATGTAGCCTCTGAAGTTGTTCTTCAGGGATCACAGCTGTGGGTGTGACCACAATAACCCTGGGATAACAGTGGTTTTGGCACTGCTCTCTCAGAAGCTAGGCTCCACTAATTGCGATGATTGTTCTGCTGTTTTCAACAATGCTTTGGGGCATAAACCACTCTATAATGTAATCCAATTATATTTGGGTCCCTAAGAATGGGCAGTTTTTAAGACCAGCGTTTGAAGTTTGTTCTGATCCCATAGGGCTCTTCTTAGCTTTCTCTTTCCTTGAATCTCTCTCCAGTAAACTGACTGGCCTTGTATTTGACTCATTGCTTTCACCTCACAAACCTCTACTGAGCATGCATCTAGACTTGAACTTACCCTAACCCCCACTTCAACTAATGTCAGTTCCATCGGTGAGGGCTTTGAAGCTCTTAAATCTTGCCTTTCCCCCTGGTTAAAATCTCTGAGCCACCAACTTCAAAGCTGGAAGCAGCGTTTGTTTTTTGCTTTTCTCTGAAAAATCACTCTTCTTAGAGATGAGAACATTGAGAAGCAACAGTAACCTAGGGTCTTCTTGGTTAGCCTTTCATGAAATGGAACCTCCTCTATCCTATGACTGAGCTGGGGTGACAGTAGTGGAGCTCCAGTGTTCTCAGCATACTATGCTTGAGGTAGAGCCTCTGGCCTATGAGTTAGGAGTGTAAAGGAATAAGGGAGCCTCCAACCTACCAACCTCACCTGCAATTTAGCCATGGTAACACATAGATAGGGAGGATGAGGGGTGCCAAGGTTCTGCTCCTCTGGGAAAACTTAGCTCTCAACTCATAGCTCTGGGAATAGTGAGTCCTGTGTCTTGGCTGCACCTGCCTAGGGTGAAGTGTCCAGCATGCTGAGCTAAAATTCAGAGGAAAAGAGAGGATGGGTCATGGTTAAATGCCACAGACTCTCACTATTCCTACTGAGTTTTAGTAGATTTTCTTGAATAAATGTTTACTTATTTGCAATGTTCCCCTAGGAACATTTCCAGAGACTTTAAATGGTTGTTTTCTTAAAAAATAAAGTCTGTTATTGTTTTTCTGGGAAGCAGTTTCATAGATCTCATCATGTTGCCATTCCAGAAGTGGAATTCCTCTAATTCATCTTTATAAACTCATAACACCATAATGCATAAGAAAGCAAAGTCAGTCAGGAAAACTAAATTATAAACCATTCTTAAGGAAAACGCCCAAGAACATGTTCACAGAATGACTTAGGCAGTTTACTTTTTAAAATAACAATTAATCCTACTTGAACACAATACATTACAGGAATTCAAGGATGGTCTGATATCATCTTAAAAGTTAGAAGTAAGTTGCATATTGATACATGCTATATGGTACCACTTTTATACATTTAAAAAGAACAAAAATTCTATGTGTATTTATGAATATAGTATGTATATAATAGATGTAGTACAAGTCAAAAAGACTATCCATATAAAATTTCATGATAATATTTACCTCCATGGAGGGAAAAAAAAAGAGGGAGTGAAATAGTAAAAGTGGACATAGGTGACTTCAACCTGATCTGATAATGTTACAAAAATATAAAGAATACTTTTTTTATACCTTTATTTATACATGAAAATAATACATGATAGATAGAGGGTAGATATAAAACACAACCCAAAATGTGTTTAACCAATTCAAATGCTCCTATATTTGTAGAATCTAGTTATAATATTCAAATATGGCACATACATGATGAAAAATTCAAAATGCTTTATGTTGTCAAGACAAACTAGAATTCCAATTCTTGTTCTATCTGTTTAGCCATATGATTTTAAACAAGAATTTTTTGTTTCTGAATCTTAATTTCCATCTATGTAAAATGGGGTTAAAAATCCTATCTCCCCAGCATTTTTCTACAGCTGTAAAAAACACTACTGATAATTGCTACATGGTGGATGAAGTTAGAGCCCCAAATCAGAAGTGTGCCACAGTGCCTATTGGAACTAGAATATCACCACTGGCATTTCAAATACTTTCAAGGACCAATCTCTCCTTGAGCCACTTGCCTCCTCAGAGTGGGCAGGTTTGGAGCCACAGTGTCTTGAGTTAAATTCCCAACTGCATTGCTTATTGACCATGTCATGCTGGACAACTACTTCAACCTTTTTATGCCTCAATTTCTTCATCCATAACCATGGAAATAGTAATCTTACTTTAAAGTGTCATCATGAAATTAGAAATCATATAAGGTACTTGGGACACAGAAGTCACACAATACCTAAGAATCACTCTTAATATTGTCATGGTTGTTTTCTTACTACTTTCAGTGTTTTTTTTTTTTTTAATTTCAGAATATTGTGAGGGGTACATGCATTTTGGTTACACAATTTGCTTTTGTACAGATTGAGTCAAAGTTGTAAGTGTGCCCTCTACCCAGATAATGTACATTGTCCACGCTGAGTGTTAATTTGCCCGTAACTTGCATTGAGTTTTACATCCATATGTGCACACAGATGTTAATTACTTCCAATTTAGTGTTGAGTACATGTGGTATATGTTTTCTAGTTCTTGTGATACTTCACTTGGAAGAATGGTCTCCACTTCCACCCAGGTTGTTACAAAAGAAACTAAATCACCATTTTTTATAGCTAAATATTACTTATTCATATACATATCATGTTTTATTAATCCACTCATATTTTGGTGGGCACATGGGTTGTTACCACATCTTTATGATTGTGAATTGTGCTGCTATAAACTGAAGGCCAGGTATCTTGTTTATAAAATGTCTTTCTTCACTTTTTTTTGTTTTGGGGTAAATACCTAGTGGTGGGATTGCTGGAGCAAGTGGTAGGCCCACTTTTAGTTCTTTGGGGTATCTCCATACTGGTTTCCACAGAAGTGGTACTAGTCTGCAGTCCCATCAGCAGTGCATCCTTGCCAGCATTCATTGGGTGTCTACAACATTGGTTATTATCACGTAGATAGTAACTGGTTTTTCAAATGGCCATGCAACACTAATCTCTCCTTAATGTACATTCCTCCTCCCAGGTTAAATTCTACTTTAGATTAGTAAAGTATTTAATGAAATTAAGAAACGCATAGGTTTTATAAGGACCAGCTGCCTAAACTCAACTCCAAAGGAGGAAAATTACCGAAGTCAAACTTATTGACCTAAGAGGGATTTATTTCAGGCTGTTTCACAAACAGCAACAAGCCTTGACTCTAAACCTGTCTCCACTTTGCTCCAATTGCCCTCTGAATTATTGACAGACCTAATTAACCCAGAAATTGCTCAGTGATAATTACCATCTTTTCTCAGGCAATGGATTTGATCCTCCAACGTGGACTTTCTAAGAAAACTAAAGTGGTAGCAAAATAGTCACCTTCAAGCCCAAAACTCCTATCTACAGTAAACATCCTGTCAATTAATGTCTCCTATCCCTCAGAAAGGACACCAGTTAATTTTTAATACGATTTAATCTTTCAATTTCAGTTTTCCTTTTTGAAATGTAGAGTTATAAATGTACCAGAAGCTGGTGAATGAGTCACTCAGGAACCTTTGCTTTTGGGTCATGGAAAGCGTTGAAACACCCCCAGAAATGCACAGATAAATCTTCTGATGAAACACTTCCAATTCTTCAGAGACATTTTTAGCAAACACAAATGTTTATCCCAAAGTGCTTTCAGTGCTGTCTGCACAAGCTTGGCGTGTTTGTAATGCAGTTTGCATCAAGCTCAAGTCCAAAATCTGGACAGTTTTCAGAGAAGGCACCTAGAATCCGTATCGTCTGCATTATTCCCAGCGCTGGAAGCAAGATCAATGGCAGCAGTTCACCAACGAAGCTCCCCAGCCTGGGTGAGGAGTCATTTTATTTTTATTTTTATTATTAAGTCATTTATACATAGATCATGAATACATTTATGCCATTATGGGATTCAATGCATTGATTATTTGTACAAATTTGAGTCACTTTTGACACAATGAGTTTAGTGAGAATGATGTGTTCCTTTGCAGAATCCAAAGGGTGGTATTTGCAGGTTAACAAAGACAGTAATGAAGTGGCAGCCTTCAGGCCAGAAAATGCCTCCTGGGAACCATTCCCACCCAGAGAGAGTTGTGTGGCAATGCAGTGTTCAAGGGTAGAGAAGAATCACAATGCAGTCACTGCGGACACCAGAGTGACAGTGGGGAAGGTGCTCGTGACAGAGTACGGAGCCTCTGGATGGGGCCTGTCCACTCTCCCCTGCATGTCTCCTAGCCCTTGGGGAGAGCACCAGGCCTTACATACCCTGAAGTCCCACAGGCTGTAGTGTCCCCCCAAGGAAAGCATGCTCTGAAGGGTTTTGCTTTGGGGGGGCAGCCGGGGGGATAATGAGGATAAAGAACTAGACAAGGAGCTTGATAGGTTTGCCAGGCATGATGAGGTGAATTGTATACAAGCAGTCCCTGGTGTAACCATTGGGTGTGCAAGTGGGAGTAGAAAACTCAAACAAGGCTGGTCCCCCAGTAGAACATCGTGGTAACCAGATGAGTTGAAACCCTCTGAGAGCTGATGGGTACCACTCTAACCACACTTGAAAGTGATTCTTAAAGAAATTCAAAAACAAAAGTATAAGGTGAAAATAGCCTACCTAATATTGTGAACAACCTACTTAAGATTAACTAAACAGTTAACCTGGGCATAGGCATAACACCAGGATTAGCAATCATAGAAAAGAACCACCATTTCTTCATTGTCCAGCATGTGTCAAACATCATACCCAGTGTTTTATTTCATTGAAAGATGGGAAATACCTAATACCCAGTTCAACAATGAGAATCCATCCTTTGTGCCAAAGCCCTCAGCGGTGGGGCTATAGGACCAACAACATCAACATCAACTAAGAGAACTTGTCAGAAATGCAAATTCTCAGGCTCAGCCCCAGACCTGCAGAATCACAAATTCCGGTGCTGTGATTCATTTGTCTTGTTATCAAGTCTTCTGGGTGATTCTGATGGTTGCTAAAGTTTGAGAACAACTGCCTAAAGGTTCTAAGAAGTCCTGGCTCCATTTTGAAATCACTTTTAAAAACTGTTCATGCTTTGAGCACACTTCTAAATATTCTGATTTAGTTGATCTGGGAATCGTGTTTGTAAACGTATCCCAGGTGCCTATGACGGCATCCAGGAATCAGAGCCAGGGCACTGGACACTGATTTTCTTGATGTCCCCCGAGAATAATGAAAACAGGGGAGCCAAAGTTCACACTCAGGTCTGAGCCACGTGTGTGCTGGCTAAACTATACATGCTGAAGTGGCCCAGCAGCCTCCCCTGGGAACTGGCTCATCACGCAGACTCTGAGCTCAGACCTCAGGCCTGTGGCATCAGAATCTACCTTTAACAATCCCTAGACCATAGGTGCATACAATCAAATTTGGGAGGCAAGACCTTAGCAAGGTAAATGCTAATTATACCGTGTAGCCATCAGTGTTGATTTGGTTAACTTCTTTTTCAGTAGAGGAGACAGTATTTTCAGCCACTGCCTAAGATTTCTTCTCCCACCCAATTCCTTTCCCTTCACTTCTTTGTATCAATTACTCTTATAATTCTATTCATCAACAGAAGCAACTGCTTGGTGGGGACGGGAGGAGGCTTACACAGCCTGGAACAAAGAAGTAAACTTGATTTTTGGAACACACTTTAAAGTAGCATAGAGGCAAACAGAAACAAAAACAAAAACAAAAAAATATTGAAAGCAATCACCTTTCAACTGCATGATCCGGAAGACAAAATGTCTTTGAATTCCAAAAGCTAGTCTGGAAGATTCCAACCACCAAATGCCTGCTATCCATGATAGATTGGGGAAGGGTGTGAGATGAGGAAGCAGTCATTCTCCACTCCAAAGGAGTTAAGGATTTGTCAAGCAGGAGAATGAGAAATAAATTGGGTTATATCCAAAGAATGCAACAGTCTATAGCAGTGAAAATGAATAACAGAGCTGCAGATAGCTACCTGAATGGATTTTACAGCTATAATTTAGAGAGGAGAGAAAAGCAAATTGCAGAAAGATATATGGTATAAAACTTTTAAACATACCAAATAATATTTTACATTGTTTAGTAATGCATGCATTTAAAGAACACCACATATGTGAAAATGATAAACATCAAATTCTGAGTAGCTGTTATCTCTGAAAAAGAAGGGATACAATTAGCAAGAGACACACAGGGAGGTTGTAAAGACTCCGAATATTCTATTTTGCAAGTGGGGAGGCAGGTATATGTGTCTTTGTCATAGTATTCTTGCTGTATTTTTTTGCATCTGTTTGCTTGTTTGTCTCATAAGAAGAAAGGGAAAACAATTCTTTGTTCTCTCACTGTTTAGGACTGGGGATTAAAACACCCAGGCTTAACATGAAACTACAACATCTTATATTTAAATTTTGTTCCTAGAAGGAGAGCCCACATTCGTGATGTTTTATGAATTTCTGTCTGTTCAGAGTAGTACTAGGCAGATCAGACTGCACGGGTGTGTATCAACACACAACCACCCAAGGCGTGAAGGTTGAAAAGGTTGGTGGAGTGTTTCCAAGATTAAATTGTAGCTTCTGCCTTTGAAGGGTTTTATGAGTTGCTACCTGGTCAATGAATGCCTGAGACAGGGAAATGAAACACAACTGATGTCACAGGGATTCTACTTGTACTAAAGCCGCACCAATAACAAAATTCCCATTATGTGCTTACTCAGTGCCAGGCATTGTTCTGATCTTATTGGATCGGGGCATGGATTAATGTTACTAAGAACTCACAGTGATTCTATGAGGTAGGTACTATTACTGCCGGGAAGGCCACTCATTTGCTCAAAGTCACAAAGCTAGCAAAAGTCAGAGGCCAGATTCTAACCACGTCACCTGTCTCCAGAGTTCATTCATAATCACCTCACTTCAGTGTTTTCCAGAAGTTACCAGAATAGAGATAGACTTTTTTTTTTTTTTTGAGACACTCTCACTATGTGGCCCTCAGGAGAGTGCCGTAGCATCACAGCTTACAGTAACCTCAAACTCGTGGGCTTAAGCAATTCTCTTGCCTCACCCTCCCAAGTAGCTGAGACCATAGGTACCCACCACAATGCCTGGCTACTTTTTGTTGTTGTTGTTGCAGTTGTCATTGTTGTTTAGTTAGCCTGGGGCGATTCGAACCCACCACCCTTGGTGTATGTGGCCAGCACCATAATCATTGTACTACAGGCACCAAGCCCAGCATAGAGACTTTTGCAGTTTTTGTTTTGTTTTGTTTTGTTTTTTTGCCAGGGCTGGGTTTGAACCTGCCGCCTCCGGCATATGGGGCTAGTGCCCTACTCCTTTGACCCACAGGCTTTGCCTGAGACTGTTGTTAATAACTGAAACTTCTCTCAGATGGCAGGAAGTAACTTTTATGGCAAGAGCTCTGTATTTCTAGAAGAATTCGAATATAAACTGAAAAGCAACTTCACTGGTTAGAAGGTTATTTTAATATCTTGCAACTAGAAGAGTGATCCCTGCTCTGAGTGTCTCGGGGACATGTTAATTAGAGATGAAATCTTGGGTCCCACCACAGATCTGAAGTTAAGCCTAATATGCTCTCCAGGGGAGAAGCACTACTCTAGATCCAGCTTTGAGTCACCAGCTTCCAGGTTCCTGTGCCCTACCCCAAACCTGATAATCAGAATTTCTAGATCTGGAGATAGATAGATAGAT
>NW_003852453.1:4941561-4946516 GCF_000181295.1 Otolemur garnettii
CAGCAGAGTACATAGGGAAGATCGACCCTCACCCTAGGTGGACAGGCAGCATCTAATCTCTTAATAGCAGGATAGCACAAAAAGAATGATAGATTCTTTCTCTCTCTGTCCCCTTGAGGTGAGACATCCATCCTCCCTTGCCCTTGAACTTTGGAGCCTCTGGTTGTCAGGCCTTTGGACTCAAACTGAATTACACCATCACCTGTCTTTGGTCTTCAGTTCTTCATGTCTATAAAAATGTAAGCCAATCTCTATAATAAATCTCTTATTATAACTATCACTCTCTATATATATCTGTATATCTGTTGCATTTATAGGTATACAGATACAGATATCCTATTGATTCTGTTTCTCTGGAGAACCCTGACTACCACAGAGCACATATAGAACAAATGTTCTCAACTGCTTCGGATAAGCAATGAGATTTGTTAAGACAGTGATTAGGTGACTCCTAAAAGAATCGCTCCACTCCTGAGACTGAGTGATCCTGGGTTGCCCCTTTCATGTCCATGGGGCCCCAGACCTGACAGTGGGCAGGAGAGCAATTTCCTAGTCACCTACTGCTGATGATGCACACAGAAAAGGCTCTGACAAAGCCTGCATCTCCCACCACTCACAGGGACCCTAGACCATAAAACCAAGGCCTTGCCTTTATCAAACACTGCAACTGACAAGGTAACACAGTTCCTAAGATGCTCACTCTTCTGAGAAGGCAAGGGAATGGAGCTCTGCTGCGATGGGCTTGCTAAGACTTCTGGGATGAAAGGCTGCCTCTTCCACCTGTCCCCGGAACTCAAACCACCCACAAACCACAGGCATAAATGGACCTGCTGCTCCATCTTTAAAACACCCATCCCCTCAGGCTGATGATAAAGGACAGACTGTCTGTCTTTAGCCTGCATCTTATTAGAACCTTGCCCTGGAAATCCAATGCCGCTTTTGAGAAACAAGTAATTCTGGAATGTTCTATTCCTACTTTCTTCCCTCCCCCCTTCCTAGTTTTTGCCCCCTTTTCAAACATTCTCCGTCGATCTGTTCAGACCCTTTCAACTGCTCAAAGCAGCAAGTAGTAAATGCAATGGCATTAAATGCAAGCAGAAACCTGCTGACCCTGGACTTACTTGTTGACCTGACCCTCCTGACAGACTGTGCTCCTCAAGGGCAGGGCCTCTGGCCATCCGCACTGGAGTCCCAGCATGGAGCATAGAGTCTGAACACACCGGGTGCCAAGGAATTATTTTCTGAATGGATGAATGTGTGAATAATGGAATGAACAACTAAATGAATGGATGAATAACCCAAGCAGGATTAGAAAGAGAAATCCTATTTGGGAAAAGAACCATAGAATATTTTGTAGGTGGGAACCACAGATGCACAGAAGGCCCAGACCGTGAAGCCAGACAGCCTGGGCTTGAGTCTGGGCTCTTCCATGTAATGACCATGTAATTTGGGGCAAGTTTCTTCAATGTGTTCTGCCCCACTGTCATAAAAAAAATGTGATAACAATAGTATTTTCACCAGAGGGCTTCTATGAGAATTAAATGTGCATTATACACAAGGACTTAGCATAATGTCTCATACACTGCTCTACACAGGTGCCCTTATGTGTTTACTGTGTCATTCTATTACCCCTGCATCCATTCTGCTATAATTTGTAAAGATGATGAACACTGAGCCCATATCACACTCTCCCTGATCCATATTGCATTTGCAGGATCACAGATAGTGTATGTCAACTGTCAACTTCAACCTGGGTCTTCAGGACAGAGAAACTTGGCAAATGCACACAACTCTGGTGCTCTGGGAATTGGGAAAGTGAGAAGAAATGTTAGAGGGAAGAGGCATGCTAAGTAATGACTACATGCAATAATATGTGAAGATGAAAAGGAAATCTGTTTACAGGCAGTGATAACACAAAGTACAAAAGAGTGAATTTTTGTTTTATTTCACTTCGTTTTGCTTTCATCTTTGTTAATGTTGTTTTAAAGCCAATTGTAAGCACCCCAAGATTCCATAAATTCACAATCCTCTGAGCCAAGCCTTTGAGGTGGGTGGGAATGTTAATACTGGAAGTCTTCCAGGAGCAACCTCAAGGAGGCAGAGGCCTTGGCTGGGGATGGCCACATGGCCACCTTCACACCCACAGCATTCCTCCAAGACTATAGAAAAGGTCAGACACTCAGGTCCCACATCACTCAATCATCATTGCTCCTTCATAGATTTCAGAGTCTCCCTAATGTTCTTATCTGGATTTAATTCCATGACGAATATAAGGAAAGAGTGAATGAGAAAGAGGTGTTTATCAGGAAAACCTAACTAGAGAATGAGTGAGTTGTCAAGTGTCAGTCTGTCCTAGATTAACATGAACTACAGTCAGTTCTTTAACTGGACTCAAATAAATTAGCACAAATATCTAAATAGGCACCGTATCTGCCATCAGGAAATTACCTTAAGCAAGGAAAAAAGATTAATCTTATTGCCAAGGGAAATATTCTCAAATTTCATCACAAAGACTCAATTTTCATCAGGGGACACATTTTTTTTCTATTAGTTGTATCTCTTCCAATACAATATTCCACTGTTATCTATTAAAGGAAACTAATACATTCTCACTCAGTTTCTGTTTATTTGGAACATGCAATGTGAGCAGAGAGGAAGAATTTTCAGGCAAGGGTTCACCATAAGAAAATCTCACTCATTCCCTAATGGTCATTTCAAGCTCCCATGGCCAAAACTGCCTTTGGTTTAAAATACATCATCATTCTTAGAAAATGGCTCTCGAAAGACATTCTAGCAGATTCAGTGGTTAGCTGTCTCTTCACCATCTGGAAGGAGCCGTGTAGAATCCTCAGATTCCTCCTTTCTTTCTTCATTCAATGGTATCTAGTCAGTTCCCACTAGATATTTCAGATCATAACGTTAATTTGCGGGAAAAAAAATGTTGGCTCTACTGGATGGTATAATACTGCAATCTCTAATCCCCAGTACTGATCCATGGCCATTTAGGCACCAGGCACACAGAATTAATGCCTAGAGTTCTGCCTCCTGTCCTATCCCCATTCCCCACCCCCACAACCACCCATCGATGGAAAAAATTGTCTTATATGAAAACCACCCTGGAAAACTACCCAAGATGATTCTCACTGAATAGTGAGAGTGCCAGGCAATCAAACGTAAGGGCTTTCAGCTCAGGTTCCTACCCTTAAAGCAGATAAGACTTCTGAGGGGTGGGTGTTTCCACAGGGCCCTGTGAGAGGGAAGAGACAGGATCTAGAGCAGTGATTTTCAACTGATGTGCCATGAAAGGCTCTTAAGTGTGCCATGAAAATTTTTTAAGGTGATTCATTTGCAATCCCACCAGCAGTGTAAAAGTATAGGTATATACTGGGAAGAAAATAAATCATTTAACCACAAGGATGTTTGCACTAGATTGTTTATTGAAGCTAAATTCACAATGGCCAAGATGAAGAAGCAACCCAAGCGCCCATGAACCCATGAATGGATTAATAAATTATGGTAAATTATACCATGGAGTACTATTGAGCCATAAAAACGATGATGACTTTACATCTTTTGTATTTGTCTAGATGGAGTTGAAACACATTGTTCTTAGTAAAGTATCACAAGAATGGAAATTCAAGTATACAATATACTCAATACTAATATGAAGCCAATAGAAAAGCAACTACATGGCCATGTATATTCAAGTAGGGGGGGACGGGGGATGGCAAGGGGAAAGAAGAGGATGGAGGGGGATTGGTGAGCTCTCACCTGATGGGCACAATGTGAGGTTGTACAGCACACCCCCTGGGTGAGAGGCTTAACTACAACTTGAACTTTACCTTAGAAACACAGTCAATGTAACCTAATTATTTGTACCCTCATATTAACCTTAACTTTAAAAAATAAAGCTTTAGGTTTATAGAAAAATGGATCAGAAAGTGCAGATAGTCTACATGTTCCCTCCTACATGCAGTTAAAAAAATGACCATTAACAAACTTATTTTTGAAAGAAGTTCAAAGCACAGTAAGTATATTCTTTTTCTTTACTCTTTTTTTTTTGATTGATATAATTTAAGTGTGCCATCAAAGTTTAACTATAGGAACAAGTGTGCGATGAGATTAAAAAAAAAAAAGGTTGAAAAACACTGATTTACAGAGGGTTAGTGTGGCTATTGGGACAGATTCTAATTCTACTCAGAATCTTTGGAGATCCTTGAAACAAACTTCCATCATTCCCAACAATTGAAACAGATGTCCTCACACTCCAAGGAATCTGCTTGGATGAAACTATAAAATAATGTACGCCTAAAGATCTCCCCTCAACCTCAAGCCCAAGAAGACCCCAAGAAATGTGTGTACTGGATACTGAAGCCCAATGCTGCAGGTGAAAGATTCATCATTCAGAGGATGGCAGGAATAACTACCAAGCAGGTGGCAATATGTCCATTTGACAAATGAGAAGCTTGAGGCCCTGAGAGGTTAAGTGCTTTGCCCAAGGCCATCCAAAGAGCAAGTGACAGGAGGCAGAGCAAGATGGTGGATCAGAAGGATCATTCAGCAGAGCTCTCTTAGTATTACTGGGGGAAAAAAAGAGAGAACATAGCCATACCTGGTGTGGGGACCTTGCCTGGAGTTGTATCTCAGGGAACACAGAAAAGAGGTGGTGAGCTGGGTACAGCATGTGATCTGGAGTAGTGGAAATCTGACACTTAAGAGCAAGGACTCCTATATTATTGGTCACAAGAAGGAGTTTGGCTATGTTCAGGCTCATCTGAGACAAGATAATTTGAAGCAAAGGAAGAAGAGAGTAGGAAAAAGGAGGACAAGAAGGTGAAGAAGTAGAAAGAACATATGAGGAGGACTCAACAAAAAAAATTGGGGCAACATAAGAAACCAAACAGAGCAACTCCCCTAAGGGACCATGAAGCAGCTATTGCAGAAGACTCCACCTA
>NW_003852453.1:4946922-4947659 GCF_000181295.1 Otolemur garnettii
CCCTATTGAAAACTACCATCAATTGAAACTTCCCAAGTTTCAGTAAAGATCTCAACATACTCCTTTCAGATGGACATTGAATCCTGGGTCATCTCAACTCAAACAGATCATCTCCCAGACGCATCGTAATGAACCTGTTCAAAGCAAAATGAAAAAAAAAAATTCTGCAAGCAGCCATGAGTAATTGCTAACTGTCCTACAGAGGCAGAGCCATTAGGCTGACAGCAGACTTTTCAACTGAAACTTTCCAAGCCAGAAGAGCATGGTCATCCACCTTCAACATTCTTAAACAAAACAACTTTCACCCCAGAATTCTGTATCCTGCTAAACTAAGCTTCAAAATTGATGGAAAAATCAAATCTTTTGTGGATATACAAACACAGAGGAAATTCACCACAATAAGACCAGTTCTATAGGAAATACTTAGACCTATTCTCAATACTGACCATCACAATGGACCACCAGCAAAGTAAACACCCAGAAGCTAAACATCAAAACTTAGTTTCCACAGTGGCCACAAAGGATAAAACTACACAACAGACTTTCACAATAAAAGATGAATAGAACTCCAACACAATTACCAATTCTCATAATAAAGGTCAATGGATTGGATTCACCACTGAAGCAGCACAGTCTGGCTGACTGGGTAAGAAAAAGTGCAAACCATCCATGTGTTGTCTCCAGGAAACACACCTATCCTAGCCTTGAAGGAGAAATCAAGATTCAGGGTTAAGGGA
>NW_003852453.1:4948337-4949998 GCF_000181295.1 Otolemur garnettii
ACATTTTTCTCTCCAGTCCATGTTACATACTCCAAAATACACCACATCCTTGGATACAAATCTAACCTCAGCAAAATTAAAAGAATACAAATTATACCTTGGATCTTCTCAGACCACAAGGCAATAAAGGTGGAACTCAAATCAACTGCAACAAAAATGTTCATCCCCACACAAAGAGTTGAAAATTAAACAACATTATGCTGAATGATAGCTGGGTTCAGGAAGAGATAAAAGAGGAAATTGTTTAATTCCTCAAATAAGACAACAGTGAAGACACTAGTTGCCAAAATCTGTGGGATATAGCAAAAGCAATCTTAAGAGGAAATATTATCACATTAGATGCCTACATTTGAAAAATAGAGAGAGCATAAACAAACTCATGGACCATCTTATGGAACTGGAAAAAGAACAATCTAATCCCAAACCCAGCAGAAGAAAAGAAATAACTAAAATTAAGTCAAAGATTAATGAAAATAAAAACAAAAGAATCATTCAGAAAATTAATGAAAAAAGTTTTTTTCAAAAAAAATAAGCAAAATCAATAAACTTTTGCCCAGATTAACTAGAAACAGAAAAGTAAAATCTCTAATAACCTCAATCAGAAAAAATAAAGGGGAAATAACAACAGAAACAATAAAGGGGAAATAACAACAGACACCACAGAGATACAAGAGATCATCTCTGAGTACTACAAGAAACTATAGGTCCCAAAATGTGGCAATGTGGAAGAAGTAGATCAATACCTGGAATCACTTCCTCTCCCTAGACTTAAGCAAGAAGAAATATAGCTCTTGAACAGGCCAATTTCAAGAACTGAGATCCAAGAAACAATAAAACATCTCCCAACAAAAAAAATGCAAGGGTCCAGATGGCTTCATACCAGAATTCTATCAAACCTTCAAAGAAGAATTTATACTAGGCTGCAGAAATTATTCCAAAAAAACTGAGAAGGAATCTTCCCCCAACACATTCAATGAAGCAAACATCACCCTGATACCAAAACCAGGAAAAGACCCAACTAAAAAGGAGAACTTCAGACCAGTTTCACTAATGAATATAGGTGCAAAAATTCTCAAAAAAAATTCAACCCAATAGATTACAGCTGCACATTAAAAAAATCATTCATCAGCTTGCTTGCTTGCTTGCTTGCTTTCTTTCTTTCTTTCTTTCTTTCTTTCTTTCTTTCTTTCTTTTTCTTTTTCTTTCTTTTGAAACATTTTCTCTGACAATAAGCACTGCTTGCCTCCTGTGTAACTACTACAGCTAATGGGTGAAGTCCCCAGCATGTGAGCCTTAGGGGTGTGTCATTTTATCTAAAAAAATTCATAAATATCATTCATCATAATCAGGTAGGTTTCATCCCAGGCATGCAAGACTGGCTTAACATATGTAAGTCCATTAACATAATTCACCATATCAACAGAAGCAAAAACAAAAACCATATGATGGTCTATCCTTTCAACAGATGCAGAAAAAGTATTGATAAAATTCAGCATCTTTTTCTAATCAGAACATCTACCCAGAAGAAAAAAAAAATCTTTTATCATAAGGACATTTGCACTAGACAGTTTATCACATAACAGTTTATCACATAAATGTGCATAGTGGCACATTTCTTAAACTGATTAAAGCTATCTATGACAAACACACAGCTAATATAC
>NW_003852453.1:4950601-4952224 GCF_000181295.1 Otolemur garnettii
AAAAAAACCATATAGGCAAGGCAATTCTTAGTAATAAAAATAAAGCCAGGGGTATCTCCCTACCAGACTTTAGGCTATACTACATGGCCATAGTGATGAAAACAGCATGGTATTGGCACAAAAATAAAGACACTGACATTTGGAACTGAATAGAAAGCCATGAGATGAAACTAACCTCTCACAGCCACCTAATCTTTGATAAACAAAATAAGAACATACACTGAGGAAAAGAATCCCTATTCAGTAAATGGTGTTGGGAGAACTGGATAACCATATATAAAAGACTGAAACTGGACTCGCACATCTCACCACTTACAAAAACTGATTCAAGATGGATAAAAGATTTAAACCTAAGGCATGAAACAAAAAAAAATTCTCAAAGAAAGTGTGGGGAAAACTCTGGAAGATATTGGCCTAGGGAAAGAGTTTATGAAGAAGACTTCCATGGCAATGCAACAATGACAAACAAACACAAATGGGACTTAATTAAACTGAAAAGCTTTTGTACAGCCAAGGAAACAACAACCAAAGCAAATAGCCATCAGAATGGGAAAAGATATTTGCATATTATAAATCAGACAAAAGCTTGATAACTAGGATCAACAGAGAACTCAAATTAATTAACGAAAAATGTCCCAACAATCCCACATATCACTGGGCAAAAGAGATGAATAGAACCTTCTCTAAAGAAGACAGATAAATGACTAACAAATATATGAAAAAATGCTCATTGTCCCTAATCATCAGAGAAATGCAAATCAAAACTATCCTGGGTGCTCACTTTGGCAGCACATATACTAAAACTGGAACAAAACAAAGAAGATTAGCATGGCTCCTGCGCAAGGATGACACGCAAATTTGTGAAGCGTTCCATATTTTCTTTTCATTCCTTTTTCTCATTGTGGTTGGATCTAACACTAACTGTATTGTTTTATTACATCAAATAAACATCTTCCATGGACCAAGAAGGAAAAAAAAAAACTATCCTGAGATATCATCTAATCCCAGTGAGGATGGCCCACATCACAAAATCTCAAAGCTACAGATTCTGGTATGAAAGTGGAGAGAAGGGAACACTTTTACACTGCTGGTGGGACTGCAGACTAATATAATCATTTTGGAAGAAAGTATGGAGAATCCTCAAATAACTCAAATTAGACCTCCCGTTTGATCCTGCAATCCCATTACCAGGCATCTACCCAGAAGGAAAAAATCCTTTTATCATAAGGACATTTGCACTAGACTGTTTATCGCAGCTCAATTTATAACCGCCAAATTGTGGAAACAGCCTAAATGCCCACCAACCCAGGAATGGATTAACAAGCTGTGAGATATATATATAGATATATATATATATACACCATGGAATACTAGTCAGTCACTAAAAAATATGGAGACTTTACATCTTTTGGATTAACGCTGATGGAGATGAAACATAGTCTTCTTAGTAAAGCATCTCAAGAATGGAGAAGCAAGAATCCAACATACTCAATTCTGATATGAAGGCAAGGTGGGGGATAGTAACCAGGAGAGGAGAGGAGGGAGGGGGTTGGGGGACATGGTACATGGCATGCCTCTTCGTGTGGAACACAAGTATAAGAAGAACTTTATCTAACAAATTCA
>NW_003852453.1:4952402-4956952 GCF_000181295.1 Otolemur garnettii
TAACAACTCCATGAGGAAGGTATGATCCATTACCTCTCCTTTATTTTTTATTCATTTATTTTTGAGACAGAGTCTCATTCTGTCCCCCTGGGTAGAGTCTTGTGGCATTATCATAGCTCACAGCAACCTCAAACTCTTGGGCTCAAGCGATCCTCCTGCCTCAACCTCCCAAGTAGCTGGAACTACAGGTGCCCATCATGACGACTGGAAAGTTTCTCTGTTTTCTGTCAACATGGGGTCTCACTGAGCTCACATAATCCATGTACCTTGGCCTCCCAGAGTGCTGGGATTACAGACGTGAGCCACCATGCTCAGCCCAATAGCCTTTCTGTTAGATAAAAAGAGACATTGATAAACTTAATCTGGTAGCACTGCTGAGACCCGGAGTGCAGGTTCACCTATCTTGGGAGCCCAAACATTCAAGCCCACCATGCTTGAAAAAGAAGAGGTTCTCCTGAGTGATACACAGCTTGTTTCTATAAGAACACGTCTTTACCAAGAATGTTAGAGGTAGACAGTGGTTGTTTGAGTCTTATATTTTAAGCTGCACAGCGGAGACTGCAGCACAGCATGCAGTTTTTCCATTTCCCACCCATCATCGCTGGATAGTTCCCATGGCATCCTACCAATCCTCGTCTTCTGGATTCATTTCATACCAACACACCCAGCCAGAGAGGGGCGTCATTGTCAGAAGCTCAACCCTCCTGACATGTTAAGGTTTGTCTCTCTGTTTTATCATTATTATTTTAACTAACAATGCGCCTTGGTTACTCCTCATTTAACACTGGTTCAGCTGATGGAGAAAGGCACTTAGCAGAAGAGATGACCCGGGCTGGTGAGCAGGCCATTGTATCTGAAATAAAAATCAATTGCCCACTATGCAGATTGCAGAAGAAGCCGCAAATAAAATTACTGTAAATTTAATTAAAACATTCCAGCCAAGACTATGCATTTGGTATCGATTAGCTGGCCTGCACTCTCAGGGAGTTAATTAACACAGCCTCTGCCTAGATAACAAGGTGCTGGTGTTCCTAGCAACAGGTGGGCAAGAGTAGCTCACTGATTAAATTGAAAGGAAATACAGAACCTTATTGAATTCGACTTAAACACAATGATTTAAAAATATGAAGAGGCAACTTAAAGTTCAAAACCCACTTCATGAACATGAGTCATTGTTGTTTCTAATCGGGCCAGAATGGAGTGTTCGTGCTGAAGGATGGGAAGACAGAGGCGGGAGGGGTGGGGATAGCCGCAGAAAAGCCAGGTCCAGGAGAGAATTCCCAGGCTTACTGTACTGGCTCCTGCAAGAACTCATTTGAAAGAAGAAAACAAGCCTTATAAACAATCCCCTTGACCCCCAAGTACAATGAGTGAATTTCTTTTCCCTTCCATAGAGGACAGGCAATGGGAAGAAAGTATGTTCTGGGGTCCTGTTAATAGGGTGGCCACCTTGTAAACTGCTTGTGTACCTTGTATTAATACGCATGCCACAGGTCGCTTCTGGGCGTGCGCCCGTGGCTCTCTTCCTGGCTTCCTCTGTGCTTCTAGAAGCTCTATAGTTTCCCATAGAAGTAGACTTCTGAATTGGGTGGCCAGACGCAGGATGACTGATGTCTGTGGCCCCTAAGAAAAAGGAGCCTTGTACTTACAAAGAGGTGACATCTTTTGCGCATGGCAAGAACCAACCCCCCTCCATCCCCACAACCACCTACCTCCCAACACGTACCACCTGTTCACAGCCGCCTGAGAGTTCCGTATTTAATCTGTAATTCCAGCTTCCAGTTTTGCACCCTCTTAAAACAAAATGACCTTAGGAGCAGCGATACCGTGACGGTGATGATGGTGATGAAGAATAAATTTCCTAACCGCCCAGTGTCTGCTACATGCCAGAGTGACTCCGGGCCTTTCCTGTATGTTGTTCCATTTCATATTCACAATAAACTCTGAGAAACAAGGGTTTAACGTGGAGGAAGTTGAGGCTCACAAAGATTAGTTAACTCACCCCAAATAATGACACCACTGGTGTGGGGCAAAGCTAGGATTTAAACTCAGACCTGTCTTCCTCCAAAATCTGTGCTCTTTTTACCATACCAGTGATATTCCAGATTTTGTGATGGAATACCACCCCCCTCCTTGATTTTTCATTGAAGCGAACTCCTATGTGGAACTCTGATTTATAAACTATGTAAACTCAGAGAGGGTACCGGGGCAGAGCTCACCACTAAGTCACCCACACACAAACCCCAGCCCCACAGAGGCCCCTGAGATTCCTCTGCAGCAGCCTGGGACTCTGAGGGATGGGTGGGCACAGCTCAAGCCACTACTCTGAGTCCCTGTTTGGCACAGAGCGCAGCCTTGATGGGCAAACCCACAACTGGCCTCTCCGTCCCTCAAACCGGCTATGGAATTCCAGCTGGAGTTGCCTTGGCTTTTTTCTCACTAAGGATCACCAACAAACACATAACCAAACGGAAAAGAGAGAGGGATTTTGCTCCCAAATGTACTTTTGTTGACCTTAGAGAGCACTTCGGAGGGGTTTAGTTGACTTTCCTGGTCACATTTGACTTAAGGTCTGGGCATTAACTGAGCTAAAGAGCAAAGCCCGGGAAGCGGATCCCCAGCCCAGTGTCAGCCCAAGCTCCACGTGTGGTCTTTGTATCTCTGGGCAAATCACTTCCCTCTCTGGGCCCCAATCACTTCCTGTGTAAAAAGGAGAGAATTAAGCGGTATCACACGTCACAGTGGTACCCTGTCTCCGTCACGATGTTTGTAACTCCCGTATTAATACTGGTTTTAACAAACATTATTTTAAGGAAATCTTAATCTTTGCCATAAATAAAAAAACTAAAGTTCTTGTCTACTATGCAGTCACACAACTACATAACCACTAAAATGAAAAATAGTTTATTTTTCTTCTACCACTTAAAAGGATTGCCAAGTACCACCAGTGGTTTATGTACCAGGCCAGAGAAATAAGGAAATCGTTGTGTTTGGATTATTTCAAGGGCCTCTTCCAGCTCTGCCCTTCTGTGACCTAAACTTCTATTCTAAGATGGAAAAGGGACATAGCTTAGCAGCGTGTAAAAGCAGAGGGACATCGGGCAGGTGAGGAAGAGGGCAGGTGGCTACTCATAGTAGAGATGCCTGCCAGGTGGTCACACAGTCATAAAGATCCCACTGCTACCTCTTGACCACCTGCAGGCACTACTGCCTGCCCCTGGGATTTCTCCCATCCTGGAGAGTTGAATGACAAGCCGGCACATGGACCCTCAGATTCATCCCCACATGTGGGCTCCCAGGGCAGACCCAGGACCCACACAAATTCCATACGAGATGCTCCACCACGCTGACACCCACGCGAACGTCTGCACAGAGCCGTCATTGCATCCCTGTTGTCACAGCTATCAGACGTGTGGGGACCTGAGGTTCATTTTGCAGATGAAGAATCTGAGTCTTGGAGGAGGAAACAAGGCACACTGCACACACCGACCTTCCAATCCAGCCCCGTTTCCTCCACGCCGTGGTAATACTCCAGATAAGTAATACTCTATGTGTCTTGAAACGCTAACTGCAGAACTGAACAACTACCATTAACAAACTTGAGAGAGCATGAGAATTTCCCCTGGAGCCTGCTGAAGAAGTCTACACTTCCGGAGTCTGGGGGCACAGAATGCACTCTCTCCGATCACTGGAGGTGTTTTAATAAAGGTAAAACCACACCTAAGTATTCATACTATACCAGGTAGGTTCCCGGAGCAGGGGCACGCACGGGGATCTCAGAGTCCAGACTTCAAATCTGCCACTTTCTCTCTCAGACTTGGCTTCCTTTTACTGCAAATGAGCCCATTTTCTAGCCTTCTAGCATCTTGTACCCCTCACATTCCTGAGCTCCGCAGCCCTCCTTTTGCCTGGAGTACACCATTGGATACACTAATTGGCATGATTAAATGCCTCCGCTCCTTATGCTTACTAGAGTGCGTGTGCGTTGAGTTTGGGAGGCAGTGAGAGTAAGAGAAAGGGATCACTCAAACTGCCTTCACTCAAACCTGGGTCTGACTTGTAAGGACTGTGTGACTTGAGGCAAGTTACTTAACTCTAACTTTTCTGAACATCAGATTCTCCGACTTAAAAATCGGAACGCTCAAACAGCTGATTTGAAATTGCGTGTGCTGTAGCTGTAAAAAACCTGAATTGAGGCCTGGCACATCAGGAACGCCCAGAAAGAGACGAGCCTCTGGTGAGGATGACTGAACGGTTTTGTGCTCTGCTCCAATCCTGCCTCATCCTCTCTGGTGCTAGAGACAGCCCCTACCCAGGGGTGTTGAGCTGTGCCTTTCCTAACAAGACAACCAGCAGAACAGCCCCGTGCTAGACACAGCCCCTACCCAGAGGTGTTGAGCTGCACCCTTCCTAACAAGACAACCAGCAGAACAGCCCCGTGCTAGAGACAGCCCCTACCCAGGGGTGTTGAGCTGCACCCTTCCTAACAAGACAACCAGCAGAACAGCCCCGTGCTAGAGACAGCCCCTACCCAGGGGTGTTGAGCTGCA
>NW_003852453.1:4957262-4961562 GCF_000181295.1 Otolemur garnettii
TTAAAGGGAGTGATGAAGTGAAGGTCGACTATCTTTATAAGGACAAGGAGCAAAGAGTCAAAGGAAGCCAGGAGGCTAATGAAATAGGATGCCCTTTCAGCACCAGGGGAGAAAAACAGGGAATTTTAGGGGGGAGCAGAAACTTGCCAGAAGCTTGTCCAAAATTCACCACAAAATCAGTTCTGATTTTCATAAAGACCTTAAGATCAGAAGCTTCCAGAGAAAATGAGACAAAATCAACAAACTTAGTATATATAATGTTAAACCAAAACAAAGACCTCCTCTCTAAACATGCAAACTTTTGCTGAACACCTACTAAGTCCCAAGACTATAACCAGATGAAAGAAATATGTTATTGAATCACAAATAATCCCACATCCTGGTACTATTTAATTCTATACCTTATCGCTTCATTTATCCAGGAGTATTTACTGAGCGCCTCTCAATGTCCTGACAGGTGTGGAACAGACAGGAATGTTATTTTGACCACCCGCTCTGGGCTTTTCTTGGGGTGACAGAGTATATGCTGGGGCCACAGACGTGGGCAGAGGGTCAGCCCAGTGGCTACCACCCTGTACTCACAGGGATGGCCTGAAGTGGGCACTCGAACACAACCTGACCAAAGCCCTGCTCTGAGGCTTTCTCACTGGACACAGTGAGCGTGTTTCTCTTTATTCTGTGATCAATAGGTGGAGGACTAGGACTCTGTTGCCATCACAGGGCTACGGCCCCAGCAGGTGGAAAAGTCCTTCAGGGGGAGCAAACATAAAAGTGGAGAGTGTGTGTGTGCAGGGGTGTGTGTGCAAGAGCAGGTACACATGGAAATGTGTACAAGAGACGGAGATGAAGGAGGAGTAACTTCTGGATTTTTTTTTTTTTTTTTTTTGCAGTTTTCGGTGGGGGCTGGGTTTGAACCGGCCACCTCTGGCATATGGGGCCTGCGCCCTGTTCCTTTGAGCCACTTCTGGATGTTTGTTGCCCAGGGTCTGCAATATCTGAAGCCACCCCCCCCACACACCCTTTCCTTATCTGGTTACACAAATCCAAAAATTATCTAATTAGAGTTGAGTTCCTAACAAAGAAGGGAAAACAAAAAAAAGGAAAACAATTAGGCCATGATCCCAAACTTTCGCAGAGCTTAAAAGCGAGTTAAAGAGCCAACTACAGCTATCTGAACCCCTATCACAAGTATACACCCGTATCCCACAAGGATATAAAAGGCTCCTCTCAGGGTTCTGCCCTGCGGCACTAAATGATAATCTGCTATTCTCCCTTTCAAACGGCTGCATTTGGTCCATAAATCAGTTCTTGAGAATAGGAAGATTAAGGCACAAACCCCAAAGAAACCTATTATTCCAAAGCAAATACAATGGGCCAGGGCCACATTTCCAGGAGAGGGTTGGTGGAGATGCTCGCCCTTGGATCCATGAGGCCCGGTCCACCGTTGTCAAGATGGCAAACTCTGAGCGCAGCAGAGGGCCTGGAGGGCGGGAAGGACCAGATGAACGTGGGTTAAGTCAGTGAGTGAAACTGCAGCGCAGAGCTCCTGTGTTGTCAGATAGGTTTGGGAAATGCTCCGTGTTTTATCTCCACTGAGATCCCCAGTGTGAATGAGAGAAAATAAAGGCTTGGAGAAGTTCCGCGAGGAAGAAACACGTGTCCCCTTTTTAGCACACTGTTCCCTAGCCCTTTGTCAGTAAGGAGTCCCCATTTTGCTGCAGGACGCCAGTGAGCTCCTTCCACACCACGGATCTGCTATGTGAAACCCTCGTGGGAACACCAGACAAGTGTCCCAGAGAAGAGCAAACTTTCCCACAGCCTGCCCTGAGCACGTCTAGAGCTTCCCAGAGCCACCTTCTCCATATCCCGCTGTTTGCATTTCAGGATGTCTTGTTTTCAAAAGCCCAAGAGCAAGGCAGCTTCTCAACCTAGACAGAAGGCTGTCCACATGCCCACCACACACGTCCATGCCAGCTCGGACACGCGCGCTGCAGGCCGGGGTGAGCTCAAAGAGAAAGAATTTTAAATACCAAGGCAAGGGGAAAAGCCTCGAATCGGAAGGTAACAGGCTGGCACAAATTAGGAAAGATTAATGGAGTCCGACTTGGTCTTTGAGTCACTTTTAGATAATCAGCAGGTTCTCACTGGCGTTATCCTAATCCAGCACCACAGTAGAAGAAAATTCACTCAATGGCTCTCCTGGTCAACTCCACAGGAACCCAATAAGCTGTATTAATGTGTGGAAGAGATCGAGGCCAGGGCGAAAGGGGCAGAGAGCTAATTCTAGGTATGAAATGCTGCCAGAATTCAGGAGCTCTGCTGCTTTTAGGAAAGTCTGACATCCCCCACAAGAAAATTAAATAGTTACAATGATTAATTACATCCCTTGGAATTAGTCTTTGCAAAGAAGGCCCTAAGAGCTTTGCCCAGGAATTGAGGCTTGGAAGTTCTCAGCCCAAAATACAATAGGAGGAGAAGCAAAATCAAGCCAAGATGGCTCTGACCTTTTCAGCAATGGCTTTTTTTTTTTTTTGAAATGTGGAGATAGAAAATGGGATATACCCACTCTTTTAAAGAAAAGGGGAGTTCGGAGGAGTGATCGTGGCAGACTAACTTAAAAAATTTGTTACTAAAAAATAACATTTTGTTATAATCTGCAAAAAAAGTTTTGTTATAATCTGCACGCAGAACCCTCCCTGACTTTGACTGCCCTATCAATAGTTGATCTATCCCACATGCTTTTCTTCATTCTTCTACTTAATTCTCCCCCTCATTTGAATAATCTCATCCGTGGTTCTTGCAAGGCAGCCAATCACTCACCCTGAGTGGCCCCCTGTCCGCAAAAGCTGATCTATACCCTCATAATAACCAATCATACTGCCGGATTCTCTTTCTCTCAATGATTGGTCCAGGCATAAACATGTGACCTAAGTCAGCCAATCAAAACACTTCTCACAATAGTCCTATAAATTATGGAAGAGGAACTCATTCTCACTGCTGGATGAGCCGGACTTGTTTTTTTCTAGACGCTCTGGCAGCCATCTTCCCTTTGTGAAGTAGGAGAGAACAAGGCTAACACAGATGGAATCAGAACGCAGAGAATTGGAATTGATGAGCCAGCAAGACTAGTGAGAGAAAGAAAAAGAGAAAGATTGATTTGATGACCTTACCTGAACTCCTTGATAGAGGCATACCTGGAGATGATTTGTGGTAGTTTTTCTAGCACAACCAGACAAATCCTAACTTGTGTATTGGCCACACACCCAAACTAGAGCAATTTATTTAGCTTATAACAAGCATATCATCTTACAGTTCTGCAAGTCTGAAATCTAAAGTCAGTCCCACAAGATTAAGGTCAAGGTGTAGACAGGGCTAGTTCCTACTGGAGATTTCGATGGGACAATCTGTTTCCTGGCCTTGTCCAGCTTCTAGAGGCCACCTGCATTCCTTGCCTCCTGCCCCCTTCTTCATATCACTCCAACCTTCTGCTGCTACACATGACTTTGACCTTCCTGTCTCCCTCTTATAAGGACCCTTGTGATTACATTTGACCCATCTAAATAATGCAGGATAAGCTCCCCATCTCGTGTCTTTAACTTAATCACATCTACAAAGTCCCATTTACCATGGAAAGTAGCATATTGGCAAGCTCCAGGGACTAGGATGTGGGCGTCTTTCAGGGGCCGTTACTCAACCTACCATACCTGGTGCAACACAGTGTTGCTACTATGCAACAAAGGTTTGTAGATAAAAAGTACGTGAAATATTGAGTCTTTCCAAAGCCCCAAGTTGCCAGCATCTGTTCAGTATAAGGGAAGGCATGGAATTATGGCAGAGGACAAAAAAAGAATATAGCCACCAAGTACTCCCTGTGGGAGTTGGGAATCTGTCTCTATTCCAGCAATTCTCAACTTGTGGGTCACAACCTTTTTGGGGGTCAAACGACTCTTTCACAGGGGTCGCCTAAATACATCCTACATGTCAGATACTTACATTACGATTCATAACAGTAGCAAAATTACAGTTATGAAGTAGCAATTAAGATCATTTTATGGTTGGGGGTCACCACAACATGAGGAACTGTATTAAAGAGTTGCGGCCTTAGGAAAGTTGAGAACCACTGCTCTATTCTGTGTGATAAGTCTGGACTCCTACCACGTTAAGCATTGCCTTTGTGCAGGGCATGTTATTAATTCATCAATAAGAAAAAATTTTTGGAACCCAAAGGAACTTCTCAGAACCCCCTTAAGCCACTTGGATCTAGGCAGTAGCTTGCTTGAGAAGGAGAACATCACAGATT
>NW_003852453.1:4961788-4979487 GCF_000181295.1 Otolemur garnettii
GATGCCACATAACAAATCTTACAATGCACAGAACAGTCTCCACAAGTAAAAATTATCTGGCCCCCAAATGTCATTAAACCCTCGGATTGAGAAGTTCTGCTCATATCATCACATATTTGTAGCAGATCTAAGGACAAGGGGCCTGGCCTCCAGAGGCTGCCCCACCAAAAAAGCTCTTGAGATTGACATGAAACTTTTAAAATTTAAGAAACACAGGGCTTTTATCTTTCATGCAAAAGGCAAATTGTCAAAGCACTTAACTTACAATGGAAACTATTGCCACAATAAAAATATATTCTTTGGAAATATGACTGCAAATAAGCAGAGACATGCATCACGCCAAGAGTTGGCTTCAGCTAGAATAGCAAGGGGCAGTGAGGGTGGGTGCCAAAGGGAATTGGGAACATTCTTTCTCTTTTTTATTTTTGGTTGGTATCAACTGCCGTTGGCTCAAGTGCTATATGAATACTTCTCCAACGTGGCTTTGGCAAAATGGTCAGTCTTAACCACAATTCTTAATTTGTTTTGTGACAACACAGATGAAAACAAGATGCTTCTTGCGGTAAGAAAAGTGGTTTTACTTTGCTAACCCCTAAAGCTCTCCCTCCTAGTATAAGGAGGTTCATACGAAGGCGAGAACAATTTCACATGGCTTTGGGCTGGGGAAACTGGTTTAAACCTTGTGTCTTCCATTTCTCTAGCTTTGTGACCTTGGGGAAATTACACTTTGAGTCACTTTTCTTACCTGTGATGTGAGGGTAACAAAGTAGTGAAGATTCAACGGGATAACGTGCAAAGTGATCAGCTCCGAGCCTGGCACACGGTGAGCCCTTGAACGTCAGCCCGTGACAGCATCATTGTTATCAATACTGGCAGAGCTCCAGAAAAAGAGAGTAACAAGGGGCTCAGGCGGGTAATAACGTGCTAAGCTCTGGAGGTGGAATGTCCCCATGAAGACTCACCATGGCTGTCACAGAGGTGACAGAGGTCCAGTGTTCCTCCTTGCTTAAGGTGACCAGACGTTCCGCTTTTGGTGGGACAGTCCCAATTTTTAACAATTTGTCCCATGTCCTGTGGCATTTTTAAAAAGTCATGATTTTTGGAAAGAATGCATGACAATCTAGGGAATGGCGGGACAACGGGAAGGGAATATATGGTTTTCGGCTGCTGAAAACGTTAATGTAACTCCATTTGGGAATGAAGAGTTAATGTAACTTCATTTGGAAATGAAAAGGCTAATGTAAACTCCCTACTCCCCTCCTGGGCAAGGTGGCCCAGGTGGACCGGTGCCCTACTCATTTGGGCCACAGGTGACACCCTATACATAATTTTTTTTAATGTATTATATTTGTAAATTGTACTTATGTTGAAATTAAATATATATATATTACAATACTATTTTTGCATTCTATGAAAATTTTTGTTGCTCCATATAGACTAAATTTTTAATTAAGAACACCACCACCACCCCCGTCAATGGTGTCCTGCTTTACCAACATTAAAATCTGGTCACTTTATCCTTGCTATTACTATGAAGCTGGCCACATCTATGAACAGCCTCTGAGCCTCAACTTACCCATCAGGGAAATGGAGATTATTAGCCCTGTCAAGGCAGCCATGGGGGAGTGGATGTGTTGGCAGATGATGGAGAGGACAGACTCCAGAGACAGACTGCCAAGGTTCCCATTCATTTATAGTTGGCCAAGTGACCGTGATTCTTCCACCCCCCAATTCCTCCTCCTGGGGATAATAATAGTCACTATGAGGGTGTAAGAAATGTAGGGCAGGAATCCTTTTCTATTTTGTTCATAGCTATAATCTCAGTACCCACCACTGGAGTCTACAACACAGCGGGCATTCAACAAGTATTTGTTGAATAAATGAATGAATAATGGTTCCTATCTAACAGGATTATAGTGTGGCTTAAATGGGACTTTACCTGTGAGGGACACAGAGAGGTGCCTGGCCATGGTACACACACAGTAATACTGGCTATCAGAACACTACCAATAAGCCTATTCAAAGGCAGGATTGTGAACTCTACATATGCAGAGGGATGCGCTTAGGTTGGGCCCCCAGAGCCAGGAGCAGTCACAGGTGTGCAGTCCAGGTAGTCCAGAGTGCTTCTCTTTCTGAGCCTGCTTCTACTCCACAGTTTGCTGCCATCCCCAGGGCCACCATTACTTGAACTTGATGTTCCCCTATGCTTGCACCCTCGGGGATCTTCTGCCCTTGCTGAGCATCCAGGGTTCGCAAATGACTCCCTAATGCAGAGTGTCTGCCCCTCCATGGGTCTCTGCAGCTTTGCTCCAGTAAGATGGGTCCATCTGGGGAAAGTGGTTAGCAGAGATATTGCCCATGAGAAACCTTGCGTATACTTTAAATCTTAGCGAGAGTGGACATTCCTAACTGGGCCCTCTATGGCAGTGATGAAGATGACCACTCAACTTTCATTTCACCTTCCTACTGGCTGCAGATGCTGTGAAGCTAAACACTCTGTGTCTCAGACTCTGCAGGGTCTACAGGACTCTGCAAGATGTCATTCATTTATCTTTGGCCACTCAGGTGACAAGATCTGGAGAAGGCAGTGAGGAAGAGACCCTGCTTCCGCTGCTTCTACAAGAACTTGCAGACTTGGGTGGCCTTGCCATAATTCCAGACACAGGTCCCATTGGAGAAAATCACAGCCACTCAAACTTGGCCAGTTCCTAAGCACAGTCTGGGTGTACAAAGCATCTCAAACATAAGATGTCTTCCTTTGTATGGAGGCAAAGTAGTGGAGGAGAAAATACTAAAACTTGGCGTGGCCTCCTTCCTCCTGCAAACATCCAGGGGCTTCTTCTGTTCCACCTGCTTGGTGCCCTTTGCTACCTGCTCTTCCAGGGCCCTTCTGGATCTCAGGTCTTAACCACTCCTGCATCAGGACCAATCCACTTTTGTTTCCATTGATGATCAAACAAGAAACCAATGCTGTGTACATCTGTGCACCAACATAGCAACCTTTACCAACACTTTATATATGGTACCCTCCTCTTTGCATGCCAGATTCCAAAGACCACCTAACACTGGATCTACAGGCTACGTGGAAGGTTGTTGTCAAAGAGAGAGTTGTCACAGGGCCATTGTCTTATAGCACAGAGAGGAACCTAGTGCTTCCTCTAAGATAATGAAAATGAAAGAAGTGTTTCTGAAATAATATCTGATGCTGCTTTATATTTATCTAGCATTTGACAAGAACCCTAAACTTTGGCTTATAAACCCCTCTCCTGGGATATTCCTAATAGCTCAGAAAGTTTGCAAGGCAGGGGGTTCTCTCTGCCCCATTGTGCAGGTGAGGAGATGTCCGGGCACAGAGATGTCCGGTGACTTCACAAGTTCAAGTAGTAATTGTGCAGTGGAGTCAAGGCTCAGGTTCAATATTTACTTGATGTCCAGGCACAGAGATGTCCGGTGACTTCACAAGTTCAAGTAGCGATTGTGAAGTAGAGTCAAGGCTCAGGTTCAAAGTCTTCAATATTTAATCAATGCACACTTCTCTGTGGTGCAAGGCACCCAATTCTTTACGGGATTCACTGGCATCTGCCTGTCATAGTAGGAGGATCCATTATAATTTGGATAGATGGCTTCAGTTTATGACTATCTTGTTGTGAAGTGACTAAGAAAATTTAGCGATTTGACATGTCGAAGACCAGCAGGATATTCAGCAACATCTTCTCCCCTTCTTGTTAGCCCATCACCAAGAATTAGGGATAAACAAGGCAGAAAACAGTCATCTCAAGCTTGAGATCACCTCCCTTCGCTTGCTCCTGGGCAGAAGCGTCCAGATGCTCACAGCATCTCTGGAAACCAGCAGTGACCACCCTTCACTTTCATGGTGTGATACTTAGAGTGAAGACACACTGGAACCAGAAGACACTGGGATCTATATGCCATCCTCCTGAGTTTGCAATTAAGGAGAGTTATAAATGGTGACACAGGCCATCAGGACCAGCCACAGAGAGAAGTCTTAGAGGTAAAGACAGACAAGTTGTGACCAGCAGAAAAGACGCCTACCAGGAAAACATGAGCAGAACCATGTGATCCACCATCTGTGATATCCTCACCCTCTCTGGGGCTCGCATTGCCCAGGGAAGGCTTCAGATGAACTAGATTTAGTTAAAACACGCAGGGACACCCAATCAGCGTGCTAAATGAGTCGGCTCCCACACCACTTACCTTTCCCTCTCCACTTGCTTTCAATATTAAGATTGAGTCACTGACGGGCGTTCTTCCTGCAGGATGGAGCGGAATATTACAAAATGCGTTTGCAGGCAGGCTAAATCATGATTGACAAAACGAAATTTGTTAATACAATGGTTTGAGGCACTTGACAGAAATTTTTGTCAACAGTGTAGATTAAGGGATTCAAAAAAAATGAAATTTGCAGATGAAATGGCTTTGATGTTTCTCGCAAAAAGCATTTTGTTGACAGACTGGATCAGAGTGAAAAAATGTGCATTTTCTCAATGCATGTGTTTAAGTCTTTGACAAAACACGTATTAGTTCTGCTGTTTTTGTTCATTTTTCATATACTGCACTGGCTTTGCCTTCAGCCATAAAAGGGGATCAGATGGGAGTGGAAACGGTGGAAGCAGACCAAGTGTCTGACTGGTCCCGGGAGTCATGGAGTACGGCCATGTCGTGCTTCCATGTGCCTTCCCACCAGGTCTCAAACACAGTCATTGATCATATTGTATTAATTCATTTAAGAGTAAGATTCACTCCCATTTAGAGAAGATGGTCCAGTCAGGACAGTTGGGTTATAAGTAAAGAATTTAAAGTAGACTTATAAGCCACTGGTTCTTCAAGTGTGGTTCCCAGGCAAGGTACATCAGCATGTCCTGGAAAATCATTTGCAATGCAAGTTCTCAGGCCCCATGTTAGCCCTCTGTGCAGGCAGCACCCAGTAAATCCTTCCATCAAATCCTTGGTGATTTGATGCAAACCAAAGTTTGAGATCCTGGACTTGAGCAAAAGCCAAAAGATTGGTTCACGTAACTGAAAGGTGCATGGAGAGAGAGCTGAGGCTGCAAAGCGGGCCATATTCAGAAGCTCAACCAGTATCTTTAAGACCCAAATATCCATTTCTCTACTTTCCACTAGAAGGGATGCACTCTCAGGTAACATCTCCCTCCATGATGGAAAGATGGCAGCTGCTCCATGCTATACCCCATCTCCTTGACTGCCCCAGAAGAAAAATAATGATTTCCCCTCTTATCACTTCAATGAAAGTCCCAAGATGGAGTCCCATTTGCCCTGATTAATACAACCCAGGTGTTAGTCCCTTTAATAAGGGAAACTTGGAGTTTGACACCCTCAGGCCAGTCAATGGCTTACATATCAGGGATAGTTTGAACTCTAAAGCCAAAAGGACAGAGAACAAGGAGGGGTGGTTGCCCCTAAAAACCCAATGCAGATGCAGAAAGACGAGGAATGGGTGCTAGAGAGATGCATTGGCCTTCTAATAAATTTCAGATTAAGGTAAGAATAGCTTCCCTAAGTCCACACACAGACCTCTTACACTCGTGTTTCTCTAGATTCCGGAAAAGGAACTTTGCTAACCCCTTTAATCTTATCTTCTTCCTCAGATCCACTCTTGATACTTGGTTAAGATTAGTTCTTAATAAATGCAATCCAGGAACTTCTAACAAAGGGACTAAGAGAGAGGATTCGGAAGCAAATTCCCCACGTCCCTAAATAAAGAGGCTCCTAAAGATTGGTAGTAGGGAGGAGCCCGGGAGTGCCAGGTACGGGAGCACCAGGTAGAGCTCTGCACAGATGGGAGGAGGCGGCCTCCTTTGACTCTGCCTCCATTCACTTGGGACGATCTCTCTCAGTCCAGCCTTTTATTTCCCTGTACTTCACAGAGGAATTTGTTTTGCAGAGGCATAAAGAACTGGCGTACACGATTGGTCTTTCATCTTCAAACCAAGACTGCAACTTTGAGCTGTCATAGTTGTGCCATCTCAGCAGCCTAAATTCAGTGTTTTACAAAAGAGAGAGAAGAAAGAAAACTTTACCCATTCCCTGTATCGTCACCTCTACCCGGAACAAGAAAATGTTTTCCCAATTTAGAACAAATGAAAATCTATGAGTCATCTTGTTCTGACTTGAGAATAACTATCAAGAACAAATAAATGTCTTGTCAATGCCTTTTATGCCGCTGTTCCCAATATAATTTGTTCACTTGGGATCTTCCCAAGGGTCTGGGTCGTCTTCAATTCCTCCCTGTATCTCCAAAGCTGCACACAGAATCTGTCATGAAGTCAGGGCTGAATATATATGAGTTGCATTGAATTAAGTAGAAACAGTGGCCTGTTCCCCCGCCCCCCAAAAAATTTCTTTTCTTTTTTAGGGAGCCCTATTGCAGCATAAGCTTGTTTTCTGTGAATGTTTGCTCCTTCATCACTAGACAGGGCTGTTGGCAAGATGGGTTGCTCTAAGGGCTATACCTAACACCACCTTCCTCCCTTCTCCAATTTAGACGTGTTAGCATGACCTTGAGACGGTTTTCCACCAACGCCCTCATGGGACCACTAGAGGGCAGCAGAGAACACAATGATGGCAAGATGGCCATTTTGTCCAGCCTTTGTCTCCAGCTTTCCAATTCCCTCAATTTTCCCAGCTTTCATCCTTTTGTTAACTTTGGCTTTACAGGCACAAGTTTCGGTACAGAACAGCCTGGTTTGTTTTACAGCGAGAAAAACCATTCGTTTTTTCTTTCTGTCTTTTAATGTGATTCCCCAGAAAAATAACTTCACGGATGAGCCAAATCACTTGAAGTTTACAAAAAATGCACTTGTTCTTTAAAAAGAGGCCTCCCCTTTAGAAAAAAATAAGTAAAATCTTATCATTAGACTAGAGCTTTCCCTTCTGAGCTCCTTTTCTGTAAGATCTTTAACTGAGCTGTTCGATCACTCCCTCGGCCTCCATTCTTCTTGTGATCCAAAATCCAGTCTGGGAAAAAGCTCTCATTGGAAGGATAATTAAAGTAGATGAACACGTCCTTCAGTCCCAGTTAATCCCAGTAAGCCTAATTCAACTTCTATAGATGGAAGGATAAAAGTGTTCTCTCATCAGGGGCCTTCATAGATGGACTGCAGCCTACACCAAGAAATCAGTCCCTGGATAAAGACAAGGTCATGAAGACAGAGTTTCTACATAAGTAAGATTTAATTTGCTCTAGGCTTGATCCAATTGCACAGATCAAGGAATCACCCCACCCACACACATACACAAAGAAGGCTACTTAGAGCTAAATTTCAGGACAAAGCAACACCTTGAATCTTTGCCTCCGTACAAAATTTCTCTTCAAGTTCCAGGAACATAACCTCAATTTGGTGTGCAAATGGAAAGAGCCTTTTAAAATAACTATTTAGCAATAACTATTGAAACAAATGATGCCTTTCTAGAAATTATCCTACATAAATGTACATATTATACATATGACTATGCATGTGAATAGAAGAATATTCATTGGGGCAAATAATTGAAGACAACCTAAATGTCCATCAATATGGGATTATTTTAATATATTCTAATATACCCATACTATGAAATACCATAAAACTAAAAGAAAAGAAAAGAAAGACAAATCTAAAGTAGAAGCTCTGTAAGTTGACCATCTACAGGACTATAACAAACTGGTCAACATACAGAAGTGGTCAACATAAAGAACTTCCCTTCAGTACCTGCGGTACATGTCCAGTCTCTGAAAATTAGGTCAACATGGCCAGGCATGGTGGCTCACATCTGTAATCCTAGCACTCTGAGAGACTGAGACGGGTGTATTGCTTGAGCTCAGGAGTTTGAGACCAGCCTGAGCAAGATCGAGACCACATCTCTACTAAAAGAAGAAAAATTAGCCAGGCATTGTGGCCAGCACTTGTAGTCCCAAACACTCGGGAGGCTGAAGCAAGAGGATCACTTGAGCCCAAGAATTTGAGGTTGCTAGGGACTATGACACACTGGCACTCTACCCGGGGCAACAGAGTAAGACTCTTGTCTCAAAAAAAAAACAAAAAAAAAAAACCTTAGGTCAACTTAAGGAGGTGGTCAGGGGAGGGCGGTGGTCAACTATGGAGGTTCTACTATATTTTTAATGAAAGGGAGGGAAGGATAGCTAAAAATTGTTAAAAACAATATGCAAAACAATTTTAGGTAGGTATTTTTCATTTTAAAAACCGTATGTATATGTATGTAAATAAATGCAAATACAGCTTATACTTATAACATATACCAGGTCTGGAAGGATTCACATAAAATTTGTTTGAGGAAGCACGTATAGATTTGAGAAGAGTAAAAAGGTGGAAATTTTATTATATTCCAATATCACTTGTGCAGTTACTGTTTTTTTAAGTCTCTAAAGTTGCTTACACAATTTGGCCCGAATTAGCCAATATCGTGCTTGGTCATTTGTCATTCTTTATTCATTAAAACCAGATGTCAGGCACCATCTAGCATTTGGTCTTCATATCCCAAGGACAAAGCACAAGTTTTATGTTTTCACTTTTCAAAGTCTTTTGGAAACCAATGTAACTCTGCTAGGATGAGCAAACATGGGCTGCAGAGACACAAAAACGCACTTTCTCAGACTGAAAGTGAGTGAACGCCCTCCTACCGTGAGCTCAGCCCAGAGATGTGCACAGCAGAATTGGAGTCTCAAAGCCTGGAAGAGAGCTGAGAGCTTTGCTCAATGGCCCCTCATTCACAGGTAAAGAAAGGCAACCCCAGTGAGATTGTGTGGCATCCCTAGTCCATCAAAAGTATCGCCAGTTCTTGGGTTCCCTGGCCATGTCACAGAGAAGTCATGTTATTTATACTTTATTATTTTTTATTTTTTTTATTAGATCATAATTGTGTACATTAATTCTTTATACTTTAAAACCAGAATAATTGCAAGGGAAACTAGAGGAAAAAGTGGCTCTGTTCATGATTACTCTGGACAACAGTTGTAAATCAGACTGTCCTGGGACAATTGAACACGGGTCACTGTACCAATCCCCCTCCCTCCACACTAAGTCCCAAAGGACCTGTGACTTTGCACCCAAACTCCTCCCAATGTGAGACCTCAGTCAGAGGCTTTACCCTACAGAAGTCATCTAAAGTGTGGTGGTGCCTTTTATCCTAATTAAATATTCACTAACAATCATCATCTTCCTGGCTCCTCAGAAGAAAAAAAATAAAACTAGCAAATAACTTAATTAGTCCTGGGAGAAATTAAACTAAATCAAGACTATTGTTTTTCACTAATGCTCTCTCAATTAATTTAAGAGTCCTTGCAAGATGACACCGGCATCTGGTGCTGGCATTCCAATCTTCCTGACAAGGTTTACCAGATTTCGCAAATAAAAATACAGAAAACCCACTTAGGTTTGATTTTCAGATTAACGTGAAACATTGGAGACAGGCTTACACTAAAAAAAATTATTGTTTGTTTATATGAAAGTCAGACTTAACTGCACACCTTATATTTTGTCTAACAGCGCTGCCCCTGAACTCACATCTGCCTCACTTTTCTGAAGATCTGAAACATTCCAGTGACCTGTTGGGTTTTAGAATTGCAGGTTGGTGCCAGGGGAGAGAAGCCACTTTGGAAACATATAGAATAATTGTGTGAAATATTTCCTCCTACCTGCCTTGCTTAAAGCCCTGTGGGAGTCACCTGGGGCCAGTGGGCAAATCAAATTTCTCTTTGGCATTCAACATCACTCCTAGGACCTGGCATGGCACCTGCTGTTGTTTCTGTTTCCTGGCTCATTGTCAGGCATTCCCTCTAGAATGGAAGCTCCATGGTCAGGGGTTCTGCTGCCCTTGGCCACCTCGTGTGTATCTGGTGCCTAGAAGAGTGTGCAGTGCTTATAAACAGCTGGGGGGCGAATGCAGGGCAAGTAACTCCCAGTGGGATGCCTCGCCTGACCACCCTCAGGAAACATTAATGACTTTCCTCTTGGCGACCCCACTGCCCACTGCTTCCCCTTCATCTAGACACACGTCCAAAAAATAGCTATTGAGCACCAACCATGTACAAAGAATTTAGCACATCACAGAGCTGAGTTACATACTCATCTATCTCCGCACTAATTATTGAATTTCTTGGGGGTAGAGACTGACTTATTCATCCATTGAATGGCCCCAACAATTAGAACAGTGTTAAAAGGTACTTATTAAGTGGGCTCATTTAAATTACTAGACATTCAGGGCCACATGGTTCAAGGAGTGTTTTTCCCCTTAGTTTATTATAATTGAGACAATATTTTAAAATTGCTTTTATAATTGATATGTATACTTTTTAAATTAAAAGATCTCACTGGGGTGAGTTGTGGGTAAAGGGGCACTTTCATTCCCTGGGCATAGGTGAGGCCTTTCTGGAGACTGCCTGTCTCCTAGTAAAGAGAGCCTGACGGTTTAGTGCACTTGGGCACCACAATTCTACCTCCAGGAATTTGTCCTAAGGGAGGAGAAAGGGCACAGAAGAGCCATCATGTTTATAATAATTTATGAACAGAAATAACATCATCAAATGTTTCATGTAGAACTATGCAGTCATGAAAAATCATTTGTGAGAATGTGTAAGAGTGTGAAAAATATTCAAATGGTATTCTCAATGTCATCTTATTTTAATAAGAAAAAAGAACACACACTTACATAAGGGCACAGCGTGCGTGCGTGCACACAGACACACACACAAAAGTGATGTACATACCAATATGTGACCAGTTGGAGTTTGTGGGACCTCTGTACTTTCTGCTCAATTTTTCTGTGAACGTAAAATTTCTCTAAAAAATAAAGTCTACATTAAAAAATGTATCTTACTTTGACAAAAGACCAAATATAACTAACTTAAAGGAGGAAATAAAAGTCTTGAGAACTGGAAAACATCAAGTAAACCCAGATGAGTTACTGGAGGACATCAGAATTCAGCCAGGCTGAGAGAAGGTGGCCCGACACCCAGAGCTCTCAAGTCCTGGGAGGGGCTGCTTGTTTGCTCTCCTGCCGGGGAGAGTCATTTCCTGAGTCCCTGAGAGGATCGAGGACCTTTGGGAAGGTTCATTTGTGCACACGCGCACACACACACACAGATAGCCATGTATTTCCCTCGACACATACCTCCCCCCCTTATTCACGCCCCCAAAGGAGAAGCTATCCCCAAACCTTCTCTAGAAACCCTGTTTTAAAAACCAGTTCAGGGAATTCTGTGTCTCCCAGAAGCCTGATCAGGAAGACACTTCGGGGATTTTCAGGTTTCATTTTTTACCAGTGTCTAACGCATCCCTTTATGAAGTGTTGAGAGTTTGGGGGATGCGGAGGGAATATGCCAGGGTTTTGATTGGATCCGGAAATTATTTTACTACTGAGAATTCACTCTCCTGACCCCCCTGAGAGGAACCAAGAGGGTTTCAGCTTCTTATTAAAACAAAATAACAATAATCAATTCTGGGAGCCCAAATCAAAGAAGACATATGGACAACCATCAGCTTAAACACTTTCAAAAAGACCCCTTTCCCTCTCGTTTACGTCTGTTATCTTGCTTCAAATCAGGGACTTGTAACCCTCCAGGTCTGTTTCCCAGTGGGAAGTAGTAACAGCTTCCTGCCTCAGTCACTCACTTTTCCTTGGAAAAACACATAGAAATGTCATTAAAGGGAGTTGGTTGTGTAAGGCGGTACAATGAGGCCGGTTACTCTGGGGAGCAGAGCAGTCATAGCTCTTCAGCGTTCTTAGAAGGATGTAACAAGTGATACCTCTGAGGCATCCAGGGGGGTTCAATAGAGGCTCACAGTAGGCACACCTGTTGAGTGGTAATTGCAGACACAATTGTTATTGATTACGATATTGTCATCATAATTAAGGAATGCTCATGAAGTCAGGATGAAAGAGACCAGAGGTCACGTGCTTGGTCACTGGCTAACTGTGTATTTGCCTTATTTCATTTTACTGCCTGTAAAATCAGAACGCTGAGCTAGAGTTAATCTGTTCCCAAATCCAGCTTTAAAATACAGATTCCAGGCCAGGTGAGGTAGCTCACCCTCTAATCCTCGTACTCTGGGAGGCTGAGACAGGAGGATTGTTTGAGCTCAGGAGTTCGAGTCCAGTCTGAGCATGATCAAGACCCTATCTCTACTAAAAATAATTTAAAACACCAGCCGGGTGTTGTGGCAGATGCCTATAGTCCCAGCTACTCAGGAGGCTGAGGTAACAGGATCATTTGAGCCTAAGAGCTTGAGGTTGCTGTGAGCTCTGACACTACAGCACTCTATCAGGGCTACCGAGGGAGACTCTGTCTCAAAAAACAAAATAAACAAAATACAATACAGATTCCAGGATCAGACCTCACCTTTCTAAATGAGAATTGTGCTATGCGGGGAGTCCTAAGTTCTATATATTTTTAAAGAGCCTCAGGCATTTTGGCTTGGACACAGTCAACACGAAAGAGTTTGGGCACTGCTGAATTATGTGTATCTCTGGCCGTTTCCACTTCAAACATCTCTTGATCCAAAGGACCACCGTGTACAGAGATGTGATCACCCAAACCTATGGATTTTAAGTGAGGAAATACTGAATATGGCTCAAGGTGCTAGACAAAGTTGACATCGTGCGTACGCCATTACGAAGCTTAGACCTGGGGTTCAGAGGAAATAAATCCCTACCAGGCTAGCTGAACTAGAAGACTGACCTTTCTGTAATATTTACAAAACATTCCATTCTTTCAGTTGGTGAAAAATAATCTACTTGTTTTGTGCATTTAAAAATCCAGTCACCAGAATCTCAAAATCATCCAGCTATGTTAATGTCAGATATATTATAAGAAGGGTTTATGTGGCATTTACATGAAAAATCAAAACTTTCGTCCATAATCAACCCCTCTCAACAAGGTTATTCCGATCAGCCATTCTCATTCTACATGACTATCACAAGGATTCAGACAGAGTCTTTGAATGATACCCCTGAATTATTCTTTTCAAGGAAGAATTTTTCATGAATATAGAAGTTGCCACCATAACTAACTGGAAATTAACAGGACTGAGCACAAATCTTCAAGGAAGACTTCCTCAGTCATTGGGGTTACCTGCCATGTCAATTCTGTGGGAAGTGAGGGTGAGGAGCCCAGTCTATGAGAATGTCTGGCCTCTTCCTATTCCAGTTCACAGCCCTTCCCAACCCGGGGTCAGAGAACTTAACATCCTTCATGCTTGATGGTGAAACAGTGAACTCTCTTACGCGAGCCATGACACGGAAGACGGGACCTGCCCTGCTGAAAAGATGGGCACAACAATACAGTCAGATGGGAGGAATACATTCCAGTATTCAATAGTACAGTAGAGAAATTATAGTTAATGATAATATAGCTGGAAGAGCAAAATTGTAATGTTCCCCACACAAAGAAAAGATAAATATTTGAGGCAATAGACTAATTACACATTGTATACATGTTCTTCAACTATCACAGGTACCCCCACAAAAATGTGTACAATTGTGGGTGGTGCCTGTGGCTCAAAGGAGTAGGGCGCCGGCCCCAGAGGTGGTGGGTTCAAACCCGGCCCTAGCCAAAAACTGCAAAAAAAAAAAAAAATGTGTACAATTCTTATATATCAATTTTAAACAAAATTTAAAGAAAAGAAACAGAAAACTAGTAAATTGATATTGTTACAAGTGACCACACCCCAAAGGAGGAGGTCGCTGAATCTGTTCCGACATCTTCAGGATTCGAAGCATCATCTTGAGACCTTGGAGTCGCCTTGCCGGGATTCTTTGCCTGTGAGAGAAACTGATGCCGCACCTCGACCCTGCTTTTTGACGATTCCCAGACAACCGAACACAGAATATTCAAGTTGTCTAGTCTTGCGTCTAGGGGAAGCCAACCTTGGAATGAAACAAGAGCTGAATAATTGGATGTTTTCCTTTTACTTCCTAGTTCATTGGCTGCATTCACTTGTTAATTAATTTAAAATTTCTTGGTCGCCCTCATGTGCCAGGAATTATTCTAGGCCTCAGAGGTAAAAGGGGAAGAAGGGCTGTGCCCCCACCAAACATTACCATCTAGTAGAGGAAAAGAAAATTAGAAAAGTAACAAATAAGGCAATTTAAAACAGTTGTAAGTTGCAGAAGAACAGGACGGCATTGCAGAGGCTGATGGTGAGAGGGCTACTTTAGCTAGACAGTCAAAAAACTCCCCTTTAGAAATACTGCAAAATTTCAGTGACGCGGGCCCTCAGCTTTCTCAACTAATGAGCACATACTTGTTATGGCCAATTCTGAAAATTAGTATTTCTCTCAAAATCCAGTATTGAAAATGCCTGGAATCTACTCACCCCCACTTCTATATACAAACCAGATGCTCTCACCAAACAAACAAAATTGTTTGAATTTGGACTTTGGCAGAGATGTGGAAAATATTCATTTAGAGATTAGCTGAGGACTAATCAACAATTATGCTCACTGGGGCATCTAACCAGATACTGTATGGGAGATGAGATGCAGACCGGAAAGTCTAGAGGTTGAAAATATCGCCTTCAAGGAATTTTTTTTTGAACATTGGGAGGTGTAGAGTCTGTTGATTGGCGTATTTCTAGACCACAAAGGCTATTGAGGAGTGAGCTTTACATTTTACAATATAATGCTCACTGCAACCTTAGGAAGTCATTGGTATATCCCCATGTTGTGTACAAGAAAATGGAGTTTCGAGGGGTTACACTATTATATGTGACTGAGGCCACTTGTCTAAGGACTGTCCTGAGAAGCACGATCTAGACATGGACTAACATTTTCTGACCTGAGTTATGATGTGTCTTCCTCTCTCCCACCTGGCACTTACCTAGCAGAACTGGACGGCAGGCAGGCTCATCTCTCACATTGTCATTAAGGGATATGATGATATAGAACAGACCTATTATCTTAGGGTGGATGTTAGTTGCTTCTGACAAAGGGTTCAGGAAAAGATGAGGCCCAAGGCACCTTTGTGAGGATTTTGTTTTACATACACCATCTTAGGTTCATACTCACCCAGTGAGATTCTTTAAGACTCAACTTCAGCTTCTCTTCCAGAACATTCTAGGCCGTCACAGCCTCCAAGGGCAAGAAGTACTCACTTTCGAACTCAGATTGTTCTATGGGAGCTACCCTCACTTTGATGAGTTCTTGTGTTTTTCATGGTAATACCCTGTGTGTCCCCAGCTGGATCCTATGGACTGCGGGGGCAGAAATAGGCCTCCCATTTTGATTCAGAGAAGGTGATAAACTAGAGTCTGTTCATCAGAAAGAGGAAAAATTACTATCATAATCTCCATTTCACAGATCAGTAAGTAGAGGCCAACAGAGGTCATGTGGCTTCTGGATGACTAATTAGAGAGAGACCCATATCCGGGAGCAACATCTCCAAAAAGATGGCATATATCCATTTCCCAAGATGCACACGTATTAGCCATGTTCCCCGTAAATCCCATCTCTCCCAGTCAATCCTGGGCATTGAGAACTATCGAAGGTGTAGCAAGCCCCAAACTGGGGATCAGGAGGCCTGGAGTTACAGATCTGGCTGTACCGTGGAATAATTCAGAGAAGTTATTTTGTTCAATCAACAAATACTTATTCAGCGCCTACTACATGGACCCCTAAGTGTGTGTGTGCACAAACACACACACACACACACACACAAATTGATTTAGGCCCTTTATGAAAAAAATCCTGTAATTATTAAACACATTGTACGAATCTGGCACTGTGCTAAGCATTTTCCATACATGTTATTCATCTTGGTAACAAGTAGATACTGAAACCTAATCTCACATGTAAATAGAGTAGCTTGCCCAAGGTCACACAGGTGGCAACTGGCGGGGCCAAGATTGCTTAATTTCTTCGGGGAATGTCTGCTTGTGCCAAGCACAGGCCCAGCCCTAGGGATACGGCAACGAGCAAGCCCGGCTGTAATCCTCACTCTCTTGGAGCTCATGTTTCAGAGAGAAAAACAGATGATAAACCAATAAACTAATAAAATTAACAAGATCATTACCGTCGGCTATACCTTTGATACAGTCACTTAAAGTAGGGTAGGCAGAAACACCTTTCCACGTGACCAGGCAGAGCTGAGATTGCAATGACCAGGGGACAGCCGTGCCAAGGTGTAGCAGAAGAACCTTCCAGGCAGAGGGGACTGCCAAGTGTAAGAGCCCTAAAACAAGAACCAAGTGTGCAGACTAAAGGGACAAAAAGAAAAAAAATAGACCTGGAGGGAAGTGAATGAAGGCAGGGGAAAGAAATGAGGTCAGAGGGGTGGGCTGTGGGGTAAGAAATTTGGATTTTACTCCAAGTGTGACAGAATATTATTCCAGGCTTTAGCTTTACACATATGATTTTTTTTAAAAAACTGCCCTTGTCCTATTTTTTTTCATTTTCAATACACAGGTTTTTTTTTTTAATCTAAATGCAATATTCAAAAAGGAAAACAGAAAAAATTTCTAAGAGACCAAGATTCCACATGCTCCGATTAGGCTAATTTAGTTTAGACTTGCCTTGGAATGAGATATTTAGTTGCAGGAAAATATGTTTTACCCTGTGCACCTTTTAACCTACACTAACAATGCTCCTTAATTACTTCTGGGAACAGAAGTCCAGCATTGCAGTGAAAAACCAGGCATACGATCGAGATTTCTAATTTTTTTTTAGCGAACATATTTCATTTTTTCTTTGAGGTGGACCAAGAACCTGACAGGGGGGCTTTAAGCAGTGGGGTGATGAGAGGTGAACGCCATGCCAGGGAGTTCCCCGCCTGCGTGTGGTGAATGGTCTCCAGGGCTGGCAGTGAGCGCGGCATGGAGCCTCTGTGTCTACAGGAGGGTGTGGGGGCCCAACTGGCTGAGTCCTGCCCACCCAGGCTCTGAACCTGGGCTCTGTCGAGTGTGCCTGGTGTCTGAGAGCAGAAGACACAAAGGGAGAAAGGACTAAACAGGCATTTCGGTGCCTACAGGCACCCTCTCCCTGCCAACGCTCGCCACTTTCCACCTGCGGGATATTCACGTCAGTTCTTGTCCTCAATGATCTTAGGTTTCTTTGATGTGAAGAGGAACATCTGGCTATAGGGACTCCAGAAAGTTCCCTTTCACTTGACCCATCTGGAGCTGGTCAGCTTTACCGATGATCCTGCCCCTGAGCTGCCCGAGTAGCTGTGGCCACGTACAAAGGATAAGCAGAGGTTAAGGCACCCACTCAAGAGGTCACACCCTTCTCACATGGAGGTGACCAGGGGTCATAGAAAGGACCTGAGGTTGGAATCAGATGTCTCCGCACTGCTGTGTACCAGCCACCTGACCTCGTCACCTTTAGTGAGAATCCTGGATAGCAAAGGGACTGGAATTAGCAAACGGGGCGAGGGCAGCAGTGAAGGGTAAGGTCAATGTGTAGGAGCAGTTCTTCTCTGTAAGATTCCGCCTGACACGGCCTGCACAACTTACCGGAGGAGAAAGACACGTTCATTCTCTCATGCCCACATAAGCAGAGTTAGAGAACCTTCCAGTACGAAGGCTGTAGAAGTCATCTGATACGACCCCTTTATTTTTCAGATCAGAAACTGAGTTTTGGAAAAGGGAGAGCTTGTTCAAAGCCACACAGGAAGTTGGTAGGACAAGAATCCAAGTCAGTCTACTCAACATAAAAAAGAGTCCCCAGGA
>NW_003852453.1:4979711-4984047 GCF_000181295.1 Otolemur garnettii
TGGGGAGAAAAGAAACATATACATGAAATAATGATTCCTCACAGTCAAGGACAACATACTCAACATGGTGAGAAGCCAAATTGTCTATATTGGGGAAAAGAAGGAAGAATGTGTTTCAAGAAGTGAAGGAATTCTTTCCAGACAAGGTAACATCTGAGTTGGCCCAGAGAACAGGTCTTCCCTAGAAGCCCACGCTAGTGGGTCCTGATTGGTGGTAGTTTTAAAACATGTCTAAAATTTCTCCCTTCCAGAGGTAGAGTTTAGTCCTCCCCTTCAATAGGACTAGGATTCCATGTCTCACTTTTAACAACAGAATATGGGAGAAGTAACGGTGGATGACTTCTCAGGGTCAAAGGCCCTGGGGCTTCCTTTCTCTCTTAAATTGTTCTCAAGGAAGCCAGTGGCCATGTAACAGGGACACTCAATAACCCTACAGAGAGACCCATACGGTGATGAACAGGAGCCTCCGTCAATTGCCTACCAGGAATTGAGACCTCTAATGACCGTCTTTTGGCAGAAGAGCCTCCATCCCCACCCGGACATCAAGCCTCTTGTTGACTGCAGCCCTGAATGACATCTTGGCTATAACTTCACCAAAGACCCCAAGGCATAACCACCCATCTCAGCTGCTCTCAAACCCCTGACCCTCAGAAATGGTGAGACAATAAACATTTGTTACTTTCACCTGCTAAATTTGGAGGTCCTTGGTTACAAAGTAATAGATGGGTAATCCGGAGGTAATGCCTGTATACCTGTATGTGGAACCCGTGTGAAAGATAAAGACCATGAGGGAAGCACAGTAAGTGACAGAACCCAAGTTTTCACACTCTAGTTCTAACGATCCAAGACCTAGTTAAAAGTGAGACGTGGAATCCTAGTCCTATAGAAGAGGAGGACTAAACTCTCCCTCTTGAAGGAAGAAATTTTAGACACGTGTTAGGCAGGTTAAGCCAGAGTTAAGCACAGGGAAATCATTTCTCTGAGTTAATAGCCAGGAGCCAATTTCCTGAACGCTCAGTTAGTAAATTTACCAAGCAGCTATCCAGGGCCACTATGTGCCACCCAAAGTGGCAAATGCCAACCAATCTTTCTCCTGAGGGGAGTCAAGTGGCTCCAGAACAGAAACATTCCTCTCCAACGTACCCATGGGCAATGGAAAAAACCCAGGCTTCTCACGTGCGATCTGACTTTGCAATTACAATTTCAGGTAGCGAGCATTAAGCACACACTCCACCCTTTAATTTACAGATAAGCATCTACCTATATGCAGACACACCAGCCAGCAGGGCAGGATTCATTACCAGTGCTGTGTCCTTCCTCTGGGTCAGCCATCACAGAGACATCGCCACACCAGGATCTTAGAGAAATTATTACCATTTGTGGTTCTAAATAGGACCACATTATTTTCTACAAGCGTCAATTTTCCCCTGCAATATTACATTTTCCAACATTTAGTTTTCTAGCATTTTGCCATGACTATCTGTGTAGATTAGAAAGGTTCTTAACTGTTATCTGTAATAGATTTTGCCTGTAGCAAAATTCATGCAGGCATAATAGAAGAACAAAGTGTACTCTGATGAAATTGCAACCATAATTTCCAGATGCCTGACATTTATTGCTTATTGCTATTAGAATTCAAGTGCCTATTTGTTTTGTACTTTGCTTTTTATTCTTGCATCACAACATATAATGGAAAAAAGATATTTTAAATGTTGGGTTAAGTATCACAGATCAACGCGAGGCACCAACATAATCAATACTACTTAAACATACTTCTAGGCAATTAATTTTTAAAGAATCAAATTGTTGTACCACATCAAAATTTATAACGGTACCGTAAAGGGTGTTGCATTCTTTATTGTTTAATTAAAAGCGACATTTAGCACACATGCAGCTAACTGTTAAGACATCACGACGTAAAAGATTTTCCTTATCATTATGGAGAGGGAGGCACGGTTGACTCTTTACAGCACACTTTTGATTACTAAATGCTAATTGTATTTTATTATTAGCCACTGTGTATTTATCAAATTAATGGAAATAATCATACTGAGGTCTGTAAGAAGCACAGCGAAATACAGCCATCCTATAGTGACTGGTGCCTTGGTGATACTTGTATAACTAGGTAAATGGAAACATTTCAAAGAAGAGAACAAGTGGGTTTGCGGCTACCACGTTGTTACAATTCCATCTGGGAAATGTCATCCTGCAAAACACAGAAAATGTATGCACAGAACAGGAAGAAGAAACCCAGGGAAAAAAGCAAACACAGAAAATTCTGCTGACAGGTCCAAGCTTAAAAAAAAGAGAAAAGGCAGGGTGGGTGGGGAGCATTTCCCAACCTTCTAGGTTTAGACACAGAGGCATCAAGGGTTGAGGTGGGTGGACCAGGCTGTTAAACTCAAGTCAGAGCACTGGCCCAACACAGAGGCACCACCCAACACAGAGACTTCGCCCAACACAGAGGCACCGCCCAACACAGAGGCTCCACCCAACACAGAGGCTCCGCCCAACACAGAGGCTCCACCCAACACAGAGGCACTGCTCAACACAGAGGCACCGCCCAACACAGAGGCACCAATCAACACAGAGGCTCCGCCCAACACAGAGGCACCGCCCAACACAGAGGCTCCGCCCAACACAGACAAGATGGTGTGTGGGCTCCGGAGAGACAAGTGGCTGGTGGAAGGGGACTGTCTCCCCCACCATGCTGTCAAGTTCACCGACCAGCTGAGCAGCACTGAAGAGAGTTAAGGGAGCCCAGAAAGTACATAGAGACCAATGAGGCTCCGCCACAGACGCCTTTGCTTAATTTCCCTCCACAAACTCCATATTTGGGAAAATTCCGTCTTAGCAAATTACATTTGCTCCAGAGTAGCTAATGGGGTGCTATCGCAGCCAAGTGTACAAATTCTGTTTGGCCTGTTGTCATTTTTTTTTTTCCCTGTTGTAAGTTGAATGTAACTTTTGGACTCCTTCACTGCTGTTCAGACCCCAATCCAGGAGACCTCAAACTATGGCCCGCAGGCCACATGCGGCCCGCTGAGGACGTTTATCCAGCCTGCCGGATGTTTTTGCTGCCACTGCCTGTCCTTTTAAACTATAGTCCTGCCCTCCAGAGGTCTGAGGGACAGTGAACTGGCCTCCTGTTTAAAAAGTTTGAGAACCCCTGCCCCAATCTAAGCATTTTATGTTATGGTTGAGAAAATGATGCCTTCCCCATCCCTGAGGACAATTGAGATCAGCTCCAAAGACGGTGGTCACTGCCGGGAAGCTGCAGGCCTTGTCCTGGTCTGCAGAGGCACGCCAGCAAGTGTGCACTTTCCACGGGGAGAGGACCTCAGCCTCAGAAGCTACCCAAACCTCCGCTTCCTGGCCCGAGATCCTGCAAACTTACCCATCTTCTGTGGGGTAAGCTGAACAGCCAAGTAACAGAGAAAAATCTATCAGTCAATCCCAGCTACCATTTCCCAAATAACTAGATGACTTAACACAATGGGAGGGTAACTTTTCTTAAGAAAATATTTTAGACATTAAAATATATATATATGGAGAAGAATAAAATCAATTTTTGTACAGATACCAGAGGATCAATTTCAAAACATACGCTTTGAAGAACAATTAATTTAAGGGCAACACTGTGCCAGATACTTGCCACCAAATGCAGTGTTCCTCATCAATAATCAAAAACATCTGTAAGGCATTTTCTGAGACTATTTTATTCTTTTTTTTTTTAAGTGATTCAGCAGACCCTGAAACTGCCATCATTTATTACTCAGTTAAGAGAAATAGCACACAAATGTGGTCTAAATGCGAAATGTACATATAGATATAAAATTTAAAAGTACAGGGCGGTCCTCTTCCCCAACCCTTTGCCTTCAGCAGGTAACTGTCATTTACTCATTTATACTTCCAGGTTAAAAGGACGTACAAATATAAAAACACATTTATGTTTTCATTTTCAAACTTACTCAAATGCAACCACAGAGAGCCTTCCATGGCTTCCTTATTTCACTTGGTAACGCCTCCTAGGAGTATTTTATGTCTGCAGATATCCATCTAACACAGTGATTTCAACAGCCGGCCAGATGTTGACATAAGGCCAGTACCTTTGGTTAAGATGTAGGTTTTACCCAGGCTTTGGTTTTACACTCAACACTCAAGTGAACAACCCTCATGTATGCCTTAGTATGTTTATTAGAATGTAACGTGAATTTCTCAATATGGGATTTCTGGGTCAAAAAGGTATTTGTTTAAAATGTTACCAAATATTAAAAGTATATGCTAGATTACTCTTCAAAATGGCATTAACAACTTACATTCTCATCAAAAGATA
>NW_003852453.1:4985035-4989813 GCF_000181295.1 Otolemur garnettii
CCCGGCTGGGGATTCGAACCCGCCACCTTAGGTGTATGTGGCTGGTGCCTTAGCCGCTTGAGCCACAGGCGCCAAGCCAGAGATGATTGATGTCTTCATGGTGAGATTAATGTTAGGATGCCGTCTGCAGCGTAACGGAAACAGAAATGCGAGTACCAAGAATGTATTGCACCTGTGCTTCACACACAGCCAAGTTTTTGAAACAGTTCTTTTTATGTTCCTTAAAAAAAGGGAGGGGGGAATGCCTGAATGGTCTAACTGACATGATACCTTCAGCAGATGTAAGGACACAGACGTGCTAAATTCAGGTAATCTCACCTGTAATTAAAGGGACTCAGTCTGTTAATGTCTCACTCACCCTGCACATGGGACTCATCGGAGGACCTTTAAAATCACTTCCATACTTGGGATCTACCCCAGACCCACTGAGTCAAGACCTGACCATTGTTTTTCTGTTTGTTTTTTTAATTCTCCTTGGAGTAGAATCTCCAGATTTGAGAATTTCCTCATTAAGTGGATCCTGGGATTAAGCTATATTTTTCAAGACCTCCCTGAGGTCTTTAGCTAGTTTAGGGACCCCCTTTGTTTAAACCTCGTAACTATGCCTTGCTGTGACAATCTGAAAGTCAGTATTTGGCATGATGCCTACCAGCAAATCTTGTATACGGAAGAGGTGGCCACATCAGATAATGGAACACGATGATTGTAAAGTCCCTGTGAGTCCTTAAAGAAATGAATGTAAGCAAACAAACAAACTAGCTTACTCTGTGCATGGAAATAATATGGAAATCAATTCAGCAATTTGAGTTTCTTAAAAATGTGCATATATGTTGGCCCATAAATCCTGTTTCTAGAAATCATGAATAGGTAGAAAGCAGTTGGCATGGGTTAGGATGTTTATTGCTGTGGTTGTTTGTATCACAAGGTTGGAAAGAACTCATATGATGAACATTCAATAAATTCAACTTCACCTACACAGCCGACGACTGCTATGTAGGCGTTTCAAACAATATGCGTAAAGTTAATACGGTGGGCAGCTCAAACATGCAATGACATCAAATGAACGCTGTGAGCAGCCTTCAAGGTATGTATATTTTCCAAGAAAAGCAAGTTGTAAATTTTTTTTATAAATGACATAATAGTACATTTATCAAGGATTTCTTTCATTTCTGGCATAGTTCTAAAACTTTGTAAATAAGATGGTGACTTTACATCTTTTGTATTAACCTGGATGGAGTTGAAACACATTCTTCTTAGTAAAGCATCACAAGAATGGAGAAGCAAGAATCCAATGTACTCAATTCTGATAGGAGGACAATTGATGCTAGTACATGGGGTGGAGGGGGATCGGAGTAAGGAAAGGAGGAAGGGAGGTGGGGGGTCACCGTGTGTGACACACTTCTTGAGGGCAGGACACAGTTATAAGAGGGACTTTACCTAACAGATTCAAGCAGTGTAACCTGGTTCTTTGTGCCCTCAATGAATCCCCAGCAACAAAAATAAATAAATAAAATAAAAATAAATAAATAATTTTGTAAATATTAACTCATTTATCCTTAAAACCTGAGTAACATTGCTATTGCTACCTCCTTTTAAAGGTGAAACCACTTAGACCAGCAAGGCTCCCAATGTGTCTGAAGCCACTTAGCCAGTACGTGGCAAAACTGGGCTTTCAAATCTGCAGAGTCTGGCCCAGAACCCAAGCTCTTACCACTACGCCACACCACTGATACCGTGTTCATGTGCCCAAAAATCTCTGGAAGGATACAGGCAAGTTTTATTGTCTATCTATTTCTAAAATTGGTATCTATTTTTCCCTGTAATCGCTATATGTCATACAGAGTTTTTAAAAGTTGATATATTATAAAGGCATTGCAAAGCTTTGGACAACCCTAAATAAAAAATAAAAAGTGACAAGGGGCAGGGACGGCGATTAGTACAGAGCAACTTGGCATCTGACCCAGGGGGGAAAGCTGCGGAAGAAGGAAGGCCAGGCTCTGGGACACTGCCCGTGTCCTTGGCCTGGTGGGTGTTTTCCCTGCCCGTTCTGATAGAAGATGCAAATGTACACGGTGCGGGAGGTGTGAACTTGTGAATCCTGCAAGTCAAGAGTTCTCTCAGTGTGGGGAGAAATTGTAAGCGGAGCTGTGCAGGACGAAGGAGCAGGTGAGGGCACGGGAAAGCACACGAGAAGGAAGAGACCGGGTAGGTCTGAAGATTAGTTAGCCTTCGATGGAAGGAAGGAAAAGCACCACTCATGTAACACTTAAGGAGGTGGGGGTTGAGTAAGGGCCATCCCTCTGTCCCCACCCTGTCCCTCGTGAGGGCTGAGCACCTGGAGCTCAGCAGAGAGAGGCCAAACCTTAAAACTTTGCAGCAGTTGACTGGGTGACAAAGGAACACAGTTCCTCAGAGACAAGCGCCTCTTCAGAGCAGTGACTTGGAGCTGAGCAGAAACCAGACACCAAAGTTCTGCGGTGATGCTACGTGGCTCAGGTGCCCTCCTACAAGAGTCATTGGAAGGAGGAGAGCACAGTACTCATGTTTCTGGCACAACGCCCCTCCTACTGGCCCAGTAGCCAGGCCTTCTGGCTACTGGTGGTCATCACATGTCTGCCAGGCAATGCTGCTGGCCAGGGTCCTCCCACTCCAACCACAGCTTCAATAGGTAGACCTGCTTGGAAAAGTAGGACATCTGCACTGGGGATGGGGAACAGTCCTAGAAGATATTTAAATACATGCATCTGGCTGTATTCCTTTCAGGAGCATACAGCCATTCAAACTACGATAACAAGTTCAAACTATTGCCTAATAAAAATACTTTTGGAAGAAGAGACTGATTTATGACTGATATGTAAATGTGTGCTTCTAAAGTACTTGAAGGTGCTAGAAAACAGAAATTAAAACAGATTCTATCCGGTATTTTAAGTATATTCCTCCATTTTATTCTCACTTCCAGCTTCTATTTTAAGAAAGACTCTTCCTTTCTTCATAGATTCCCCATCCTCATTACTGACAAGATAAGGTTAAATAAACAAAGTTTCACTCTGCATTTTGGTTCCCTTAGCAGATGCACCCAGTATTTTCACAAGTTCACACTTAGAATTACAGCACAAGACTGCATGCAAGCCAAGAAATGATTGTCTCTCACGATCGTTCTACAACCAGAACTCTGAAATTAATGAGTTTAATAGCAGATTTTTTTTCCCTCTTTTGGACACTAACCCCTTTCTGTCTTTAGATAAAACATATGATACCTGAGAAGCATGTGAAAATTATGCACGGGCACACACGCAGATAGTAAAAACCTCGTTGTAGAAATAGCTGTTCCTACGGTGAGTACTCGTGTGACTTTTTTTGCCTCCTTATTACTGCACCACATAATTCATTCCTCTGTAAGTTCCAATTTCATATCACAGTACATTAATGTTGCTCTTCCTTTATAGCGACCTATCATCTGGTTAGCATTCTCATTTATAACCCAAATTACTTTTATTTCTCCAGCCATTTCACCTAACTACTTTGAATCAAACAGGAAAATGATCACACATCCCAAGTTGCTGAAATACACAGTAGGAAGAGCTGGCTGGAGTCCATTACCCATTTGTGTGGGTGAACCCACCTCTGAGGACGGGGCCCTCTGATCCATTGATTGCCAACGGTAGGAAGAATCAAGATCAACCATGCATTTACTAAATACTCTAGCCAAACATATTTTTTAAATTTTAATTTATTTACTTTTGAGACAGTCTCACTCAGTCACCCTACGTACAGTGCCATGGCATCGTAGCTCACAACAACCTCAAACTCCTGGGCTCAAGCAATCCTCTTGCTGGGACTACAGTAGCTGGGACTACAGGCAACTGCCACATCGGCCAGCTGTTTTTAGAGACAGAGTCTCACTCTTGCTCAGGCTGGTCTTGAAGTCATGAGCTCAGGCAATCCACCTGCCTCGGCCTCCCAGAGTGCTGGGATTACAGGCATGAGCCACCATGACCAGCCCCAAATATATTTTAAAAGGGAAGGAAAAAAGGAGGTTAGAGCCCTTCAATAGCTTCCAATTTGCCCTAAGATAAGAATGGAACTTGGTCTATCCGAGTCTGGCCATGCCTGTCCCTCTGGTCTGTCGTGGACCCCTCTGCTTTGCTCACTGCACAGCACGTCCACTGGCCTCCTTGCAATTCCTTGAATGACACCTGCTCCCCTCTCCACAGGGCCTTTGCACATGCTACCCTACCTCCCAAAGCATTCCTCCCTCATACCCTCTGCCTTACCTAGTCAATTCCACCCCTTCTTCCAAAAGTCTAAGGTAATCAGTTCCTCAGAGAAACTCTACCCAGCCTAACCTCACCAAAACACTTTGTTCTAGCAAGAAAATTGAAATACTTTTATCGTGTCTACATATGTGTCTCCTTTTTTCTTTCTTACACTTCAGGGCTGCAGCTTGTGAGTTATTCTGGATATTTGTGGAGTACGTGGTGGACAGTGTTGTGCATATACTCCCCATTCTGTGGTTCAGCTTCTCTTTTTTTTAATGGTGACTGATGAGGAGAAATTGGGTGAAGTCAAATTTACTCTTTTTCTTTTATGATTTTTGGCAATTTTGCATTCATTCTTAAAAAAAGTCTATCAGAAATGATAAAGGAGAAATAACAGACACCTCAGAAATTAAAAAAAAATCCTCAATGATTACTACAAAAAACTCTTTTCCCAGAAATATGAAAATATGAAGGAAATGGACCAATACCTGGAAGCATGCCACCTTCCTACACTCAGCC
>NW_003852453.1:4990578-5001308 GCF_000181295.1 Otolemur garnettii
AACCCTTAAAAGTGATCAAGGAATACAGCAGTGTCTCAGGATACAAAATCAATACTTACAAATAAGTAGCTTTTATATATGCCAATAATAGTCAAGCTGAAAATATAGTCAAGGACTCTATTCCTTTTACAGTAGTGCCAAAGAAGATGAAATATCTGGGAATTTACCTAATAAAGGACATGAAATTTCTCTATAAAGAGAACTATGAAACTCTGAGAAAAGAAAGAGTTGAAGATGTTAACAAATGGAAAAACATACCATGCTCATGGCTGGGAAGAATCAACATTGTTAAAATGTACATACTATCCAAAGCAATCTACAAATTTAATGCAATCCCTATGAAAGCACCGTTGTCATACTTTAAAGAGTTTGAAAAAATAGTGCTTTGTTTTATATGGAATCAGAAAAAAACCTCAAATCGCAAATACATTACTCAGAAATAAAAACAAATCAGGAGGTATCACATTACCAGACTTCAGGTTATACTATAAATCTATAGTGATCAAAATAGCATGGTACTGGCACAAAAGCAGAGAGGTAGATTTATGGAACAGAATAGAGAACCAAGAGATGAACCCAGCTACTTATTGTCATTTGATCTTTGACAAGCCTATCAAAAATATTCCATGGGGGAAAGACTCCCTATTTAACAAATGGTGCTGGGTGAACTGGCTGTCCACCTGTAAAGGACTGAAACTGGACCCCCACCTTTCACCATTAACAAAAATTGATTCTCACTGGACAAATGATTTAAACTTAAGACATGAAACTATAAAAATACTAAAGAGAATGCAAGGAAAACATTTGAAGAAATTGGCCTGGGAGAATATTTTATGAGGAGGACCCCTCCAGGCAATTGAAGCAACACCAAAAATACATTATTGGGAGCTGATCAAACTAAAATGTTTTTGGACAGCCAAGAGCACAGTAAGTAAAGCAAACTCTCTCAGAATGGAAGAAGATTTTTGCAGGTTATGCTTCTGGCAAAGGTCTGACAATTAGAATCCACAGAGAACGCAAACAAATCAATAAGAACAAATAATCCCATTTCTATATGGGCAAGAGACTTGAATAGAAACTTCTCTGATGAAGACAGGTGCATGGCCTATAGACACATGAAAAAATGCTCATCATCCTTAATCATCAGAAAAATGCAAATCAAAACCACTTTCAGATATCATCTAACTCCAGTAAGATTAGCCCACATCACAAAATCCCAAAACTACAGATGGGGTAGATGCAGAGAGAAGGACACTTCTACATTGCTGGTGGGAATGCAAGCTAGTATAACTTCTTTGGAAAGAAGTTTGGAGAATACTCAAGAAACTAAAAGTAGACCTACTGTTCGATCCTGCAGTTCCTCTGCTGGGTATATACCCAAAGGATCAAAAATTATTTTACAAAAAAAGGCATTTGTACCAGAATGTTTATTGCAGCTCAATTCATAATTGCCAAGATATGGAAACAGCCCAAGTGCTCATCAACCCATGAATGGATGAACAAACTGTGGTATATGTACACCCTAGAATACTATGCAGCTATAAAAAATGGAGACTTCACATCTTTTATATTTACCTGAATGGAGTTGGAACATACTCTTCTTAGTAAAGTATATCAAGAATGGGAAAAAAAGTATTGAATGTACTCAATATTACTATGAAATCAATATATAATCGCCTACACATTCATATGAATGGTAAAACATAACTATAGTCCAGAAAGTAGAAGGGAAGAGGAGAGAGAGGGGAGTGGATGGGGGAGGTGGAAGGAGGGAAGGTATTTGGGGGGACCTCACCTAATATGCATGATGCAATGGTACATTTTAAAACTATTAAGAAATGAGTATAATTGTGATGGATGTGTTGCCTAGTTCAATGTAAGCATTTCACATTGTAGATCAAATCAGTACACTGGACCCCATAAATGCATCAACGTACATGGTTATGATTTAATAAAAATAAAAAACAAAGTTGTAACAAAAAACTAAAATAAAAATGCGGTTAACAAACGATTTTAATGTTTTCTGTATTTCACCATTAAGAATTATGCCATCTTTTTTAGACACCCCTATGCAGTATTAGATAAGGAAATTCTTTTTCATTCCTAATTTTCTGAGGTTCTTCTTCCTTTTTTATAATTATGAATGTGCACTGGATGTTGCTTTTTCTGTACTTCTTAAAATGAGTCTATGATTTGTCTCTTTTACTCTGTGAATGTGATGAATTAAATCCGTTTTTAAATGTTAAAACCACCAAGCATTCCTGGAATTAAACCCAGTTGGTCATGATGTACTATGATTTTTATATATTGCTATACTAATTGCTAATATTACATTAGGGGTTTTGAGTCTATTTAATGAGGGATTATGTCCTGCAGTTTTCTTGGCCTGTAATGTCCTTGTCAGGTTTTACTAAACTGCATTTATAAAATGAGTCAGGAAGCCCCTCCTCCCTTATTCTCAAAATGACTTTGTATAAGATTAGAACTATTTCTTCTTTAAACATGTGACAGAATTCACCACGGAAGGTGTGAGAGACGATGTTCTTTGTGAAAGCCTTTTAATTATGACTTCAATTTTAACTGAATGTTTAAAGCTATTCAGGTCATTTATTTCTTTTTTAATCAGTTTTGATGAGTTGTATTTTTAAAGAAACTTGTCCATTTCATCTATGTTATAAAATTTGCTGGATGGAAGGTCTCTGGTGGCTCCTTCTTTCATTCTTAATGTTAGTTTTTGTATTTTCTCTCATTTCTTGATCAGCCTTGTTAAGAGTTTATGAATTTTGTTAACAGTTGTTAAAAATAGGGCAGTGCCTGTGGCTCAAAGGAGTGGGGCCCCCGGCCCCATATGCCGGAGGTGGTGGGTTCAGACCCAGCCCCAGCCAAAAACTGCAAATAAATAAATAAATAAAAGCAACTTTTAGACTTGATATTTCCCTATTTTTAGCTTTTTTTATTCATTTATTTATTTATCAGGCCCAGGCCAGGTTTGAACCTGTCACGCCTGCTACATGGGGCCAGGGCTCTAACCACAGAGCTATGAGTGCCCCCCCTTCTTCTTTTTTAATGTGGACATTTAAAGACGTGACTTTCTCCTAGCAGAACTTTAAGTGCACCCTACAAATTTTGGTATTTGTGTTTTCATCACCATTTAGTTTAAAATATTTTCTGATTTCTCTTATAAACATGTTTTTGAATCGTAGGATTTTTAGGGGTGTGTTGCTTAATTCCCAAGTTTCGGGAATTGTTGATATATTCTTATTATCAATTTCTAGTTTAATTCTATCATAAAGAACATATTTTGCATGATTTTAATGTTTAAAATCTGAGATGCTCATTTCATGGCCCAGAATCAGGTCTATCTTTTTGTTCTTCTGTGTCCTTGAAAAGAATGTCTATTCTGCATTTATTGATTATGAGGATTTTTTAGTCATATAGACTACATTAGGTCATATTGATTGATAAGGCCCTTCAAATCATCTATACTCTTTATTTTATCTTATTGGAGGGGGGCAGGGTCTACTTTTCAGTTACTGAGAAAGGAGAGTTGAAGTCTCCGACTCTGAAACTCTGTGAATTGATCTATTTCTCCCTTTAGTCTGTCAATTTTCATTGTCTGTATCTCGACACACTATTATTAGATGCATATACATCTATAATCGTTATGTCTTCTTGATAAATTGGCCCTATTATGATGAAATGTCCCTCATATTTCCTATTTTGAAGTCCACTTTGTCTGAGTTACATACACCATTTTCTTATGAGTAGGGGAGGAGCCAAAGGCCTGGGAACCAGCAATGGAGGAAGAGGAGGAGGTGGGGAGGAAGGGACCACTCGTTTAAGTTCCAGAGTCCAAAGGCTCCAAAGTCCATGTCTGAGAACAGAAGATAGAGGTCCCAGCTCAAGAATCAAAAGGACATTCACCCTTCCTCTGTCTTTTGTTCTAGTCAGGCCTCTCAACAGATTGGAGGATGCTGACCACCCTGTTGAGGGTGGATTTTCACTTGGTCTACTGATTCAAATGCTAATCTCTTTCTGAAATACCCTCACAGACACACCCAGAAATACTGTCGTGTCAGCTATCTGAGCATCCCTTGACCTGGATAAGTCAACACACACAATGAACTATCACTGTGTGTGTGTGTGTGTGTTTTCTACAGTTGCTCACGGGAATCATAGCACGTATTTATTAAATGAGTAAGTAAAGTAACATAGCTTGCATGCACTTACAGTCCACCCTACTAATCATTCCCCGAGCCGAGTAGATTACCATGAGTCCCAGCACAAACAAAATCAATGGCAAGACAGTGAAAAGGAAATTCTTTAAATTAAGCTTCATGTTATGATATTAAAGAATTCTTATCTCAATTCTAACACAATTGCTTTTTAGTCTAGTTTTCACATTTACTCCTTCCTTAATTCAATTATCTTTTCACCTAATAAATACACATTTCCTTCTTTGGTTATGTGTCAGAATTGCCTTTTAACATTTAATAACTACGGAGGCCAAGACCCTATCATGCCACATCCCGGTCTTCATTGAGCTTGCGATACATAGAGTTGAGAACCACGTACTGGTTGACTGTCTGCTAAGTTCTGGACACGGCACTAATCTTTTCATGGTCCCCCTACATGCCACAGAGCAGGTTTCCTAATGATAATGAACAATATATACAAATTCCTTCTCTTTCCTCCTGATTATGTACAAGGCCAGAAACGAAAAAGGAAAAAGAAATCAGAAACTGGGTTCATTAGTTTTCTAATAGGTTTTATTTTTTCTCTTTCCCTTTTCCTTATTTTTTTGGAGACTGGCCCCCCTTGAGACACATCCCAACTCAGACAAACTCCCTTAGACAAAGGGAATAAAGGAGCATTGAAACTACAAAAGCAGAACCTGATAGCCGCAAAAGAAAATAATGAAAAACAAAATAAAACAAAACTAAGGAGAAATAAAGAAATAACTTTACCGATAATGTACTAAGAAAGACTTTTTATTTTTCTAATAGGAATGTTATCCCTTCATGATTTTTCCTGTGTGCTCTGTGGAAATAGCAGATGATGGCTTGTGCATTCTTAGAATGTCTGAATTGTTACTAAGCCATTGGCCTCATCTTTCCTCAGGATCTGCTTTGTCTGGTCCATCATGACCAGTGAGAAGCTAGATGATACTCCAGCCTTCACTGGAGTCTTGAAGCCCCACAAGGCCATGGGGCAGATCTGGAACCCCAATCACACTCTTCAGTCCAGAGAATGACTTCACATTTTCCATGCGGCAGATGGTGCTTGGGGTTTACCATTTATGCTCAAAGCTTGGTTTGATGACATAGCTCAGAGGCCACACCGGAAGAATGCAAGCTTATTGCTTTGAAGAAGAAACCCAAAGCACTTTTGTGTTCATTTCTGTTGCCCTAGAAGTTGTGTGGTCCAAGAGTAGGAAACAAAAACAGAAAGCTGTGTCAAGGAGTGGTTCATGGAATGGATAAGTCGAATGTGAAACCGTAGTGGGGGAATATGTTCATGTCCCTGATAACAGCTTAGCCTCTCGCTCCTCTCCAAATTACTAGTGTTATGCGTGCAGCGCAGAAAGTGTTCATAATGCATCACTTTACCCTGCTTTTGTTCATATTCCATCCTTTGGAATGATCAGAGTCACACGATTAGATATCGGTCGCCTCCTAAAACATCAGGGGATGCTGTAGTTCACATAAACAAGTAAATAGCACCAGGTAAGTAGCATCTATTTAGAAGGGATTTAGAAGGCCTGTCAGCACCTTCTTCACTGCCCCCACTATGGGTCTGAACCCCAGTCGTTGGAAGCAGAGCTCCGCACGCAGGTGAGAAGGGCTGACTGCCTTCACACTAGCTGTTCACACTGGCTTAGAGGGAGACCTGGGAACCGAGAATACAGCTGCTACTGACACAAAGCCTTCAAATCAGAGGGCTGGTATGACCCAGTTAGGGCTTGTGTGACCCTATACTCCCCTCTGTATGAATTAGAAAGTCATCCCTCCCTCTGGGCAGACCTGCTCTAGAAGCCTCAGACAAAACACATCTTACCCGATTAATCATACAAGGTGGCTCTGGCTGCCACTTGCTCTTATTTTGCCTGGTCTTTAAAAAATCAGAATATTTCACCAACCACTCCCCCAGATTTACATTTTCCATTGAAAAGTTGAAATTTTGGAACATGGAACTCACATCCCCACGTGGCAGCTGTCAGTGAAGATGAATGGCCACTGCCCTTTTGAGAAGGGCCACGTGCTCTTCCGCTCACCGCAGTCCACTCCACTCCCTATTGCCCCTCACCTGGCTCACTTCCCTCACTGATTTACCTTGCTGGGCCCTGTGGACCTCCAGGTTTTCAGCTACTGTCAAGGTCCACAAAGACTTGTTCAGTATCTCCCATCACGGTATGGTTTCTGTCTTGCCTTCTTACAGCAGATAAAAGAGATTCAACAAGGCCAGAATTGCCTATGCACAGATGTTTAAATGGTGGGATTCAGAGTAAGTTTGCCCTGAGTTTAAATACATTTTCTGTCACTTCCTGCCTAAATGACTCCACCTGAAATCTCATTCTCACTATCTTCTGTCTTTCCTTTAAGGTTCAGTTTGAGCAATACCTCCTCCAAGAAACTCTTTGGGGCCTCCACCTGCACAGATTAACCTAAACCTTAATAGCAAAGGTTCGTGCCCTAAATGCTGAGCCAATATTCCCATATAGCAGCTGTCAGTGGATATGAATATCAGCTGTCCAGCTGAGATGGGCCGTGTGATCCAGACAGTCTTCAGGGAGTCAGGCCATGCAGCCAGCTGAAATGGAATGTGAAATACTGTGTATCTGTGACTTTCTGCAGTTGGAGAAGAAGATGGTTGATGGTGTCCATCAGCTCTCCAGATGGATTTATGAACACAGACCACTTTAAGAATCACCATTCAAAGCATTTATCTATACTATTCATTGTCCCACAGGATTTTACTTTTTTATATTTTAACATTCTTATTCTGTTCATTCATATATCAGGCAAGATCATAGCCATCTTGGAATCAGAAGCAACTCCAAAAACACAGAAAGCTTTAAAAAAAATCGATGTTTATATAAAATCTACTGTGAGTCCAGATTATTGTTCCAGGCTGCTGTCTCATATGTAATGAGGGAGTGAAAACTTTTGTAGTTGCCAAAACAGAGGAAGAGAGGGCTGAAGCCATGAAATGTCACCTGAAAGCAACATGTGTCACCTTCTATTGAATTTCATTGTTCAGAGCGAGTAATATGTTTATATCTAATCTGGTGAGGACAAGGAAGTTCAAGCCTCCCAGGTGCCAAAAGAAGAGGACTGAAATTATCAGCGAACAGTGCCAATGTGGACCACAATGCACCTGCTTCCCTGTTTAATGTATTCATCCTTTAAAAGAGAACAGTGCTGACCTTAGTAACTTGGAAAAATGGTGCGTTGACAGGAAGTGATAAGGATAAAGACAAAAAGAATTGCATATAATTATAGCACTCTAGTTGATGACTTGTTTCTCCCAGGGGCATAGGCGAACAACTCTGGAGGTCCATGCATGCTAGGGTTGAACAAATATTTAAATAAATGGGGGATAATGAAAGCCAGGTCTTTCACTGCCAAAGAAAAAAATCTGCAAATAAGGAAGGGAGGAATACTAGAATTATATCGTGGTGCTGAATTAGCTTCAGAGACATCAGTATAAACTTATGTAAATTTAATTGATATGTAGGTAGATACATACAGAAATAATTACCAACGTGTACATGGTGGTCATTATATACACATCACATATGTTTCCAGCTCTGTCCACTGAGAGGACCTAGGAGCAATGACACACCAGGCAACTGTGAACACACCCAGTACTCAGATCTTGGTTACTAAATACCATTCTTCATCAGAAGAAAACAGGGCTCTTTGGGTAACAACTGATTCTAGGGATGGGGCACAGAAAATACAAGACCTGTTTGGTTATCTTGTGTGCCACAAAATAAGGAAGATCTCAAAATACAAAAAGGATGAGGGCATCTCAGGATGACAGAGAGCCAAACTGAAAGCTCTCACTGGCCTAGCCAGAGTGATTCGAGCAACAGAGTAATGTAGTATTGGATTATAGCACAAAGGATATAAGTATGTACACATATGTTCATACAGATATAAATAAATGCTTCAATACACAAATACATGGGGAAATGGAAAAAATCTTCTTTATTAAAGAGTTTCAGATTAGATATGTAAATACTCCCCACCTTGGAGGTGGAGATGAATTCTTCTTCCTTTGAGTATGGGCTGGATTTAGCAACTCGATTCCAAAGAATAAATTATGGAAAGGGAAAAATGGTCGAGAAATCCAGGATACACTTTCTTAAACAAGTGGTCAACATTATTATAACCAGTTATAAGTTATGTTGATATTATATATGTCTGTGATATTATATGATAGTGACATGATATGATATGACATAAAATATGATGTTAAGATATGATATGTAACAACATTTAGATTTCTTGTGCTTTTATTAATTTATTTATTAAAATGGGGTCTCATTCTATTACCCAGGCTGGATTGCAGTGGCATGATCATAACTCACTGTAACCTCAACCTGGGCTCAAGTGATCCTCCTGCCTCAGCCTCCCGAGTAGCTGGAACTACAGGCATGTGCTACTATGCCTGGCTAATTTCTTTTTTTTTTTTACATTTTGTAGAGACAGAACCTCACTGCATTCCCCAGGCTGGTCTTGAACTCCTGGCCTCAAACAATCCTCTATCCTCAGTCTCCCAAAGTGCTAGGATTACAGATGTGCACTACCATGCCCAGCTGAGACTTAGACTTGAATCCCAGTCCCACCATTTATTACATGTGGCACTCTGAGTCTCTCTAGGCCTCAGTTTCTTCATTGTAAAGTGGGAGAAATAATAGCTCTCTTCCCCTAGGATCACTGTGAATAAATGTGATAGGCAGAGATATCACAACAGGACCCGACCCCAAATAAGTACTACTCAGTGCATACCAGATTTTATTATGTATAGTTCTTTGTCCTTCCTAGTACCTGGCACAAAGAGGAGGACCCTAATACATTCCTTAGTCCCATGGAATATTTACTAGTGCTTTAAACTAATCGTTTCAGAGTTTAAGGATTATATTTGGCAGTTCCCAATGCTGCATATCTGGGGCATTTCATCCCTGAGTGGGTGAATAGGAGTATTAATTCTGGCATTTAAATGTGAGGGTCATCCTTTGGGACACAAGAAAAGACATGATTACACAGTGGTTAAAAGCACTGGCTCTGGATTTCAGATCTTAGCTAGACCCTCAGTAGCTGAGGGATCAATTTCTTAACCACTTTGATCTTCTGCATATTTATAAGCAAAATGGGTATAATGCCAGGATTTCATTGGTGATTCAGTAATCCACTCTCTGTAAACTTCCTGGCACATAAGATGTACTAAATAAATATTTGGGTTTTTTGTTTGTTTGGGGTTTTTTTGCAGTTTTTGACTGGGGCTGGGTTTGAACCTACCACCTCCAGTATATGGGGCCGGCGCCCTACTCCTTTGAGCCACAGGTGCTGCCCTAAATATTTGTTATTATTATAATAAAAAGAGGAATCTGGTTGCTATTATGGACAAATTCCCGTTGATCAAAAGTACATTAAAATTTTCTTTCTCCTATCCTAGATGCAAAAGTTTCCCCAGGGATTTTTATAGGTCCTAGAGGGGAAGGGAGAGACAAAGCTTCCTCCTTCCTCCACCCTCCTGTTTGGGACAAGGACAGGGATGAAGGCTGGAGGTCCTAGCCTTGGAATCTGGGCCCAGTGCCTCTCAGAACAACTGCTCTTCTATCCCCCGCCAGTCTCAGGCTGGAAGGGTTAGGGGAGGTGGGTCTGAGCAAAGGACCCCTGAGACTCAGGTCAAACATGGGCTGGGCAGGGGATGAACCCAAGAAGCAGCAGCTGCCACTGCCCTACTGAGTTCCCTGGGTATTATGATTTTAAATTTCAATAAGGTGATTTTAACATAATGGATCTATATTTTATGTTTAGTATTTTCAAGAGAAGATTTTCTACCTGCAGTTTATTTCAGGAAAGATCCAGCCCACCCCCTTTGGGGTTGTTAATAGTCATTTAAGTACTCAGTTATTTGATCTGAGAACAATTGTTAGGGGTCACAGACCTGACCAGGGGATCCCTACCTCAACCACCAAGACACTTCCTTCTGGTTTTGCTATTATTATATTTCAGCCCTTTTAACAAATAATATAGCTACATCCTTCAAAATCCTCAATCTACCAAAGAATTTTCTCCTCCTTACCCTCATTCCTTAGGTCATTTCATAAAGGCAATCACTTTACCAGTTTCTGGGTTTGTTTTTTGAAGCTTTCAAAAGACTTTTTATGCTCGATCATGCGCACCTGGGAACATACCCACTTCCTGGTTGTTTTCTGGAGCACTTTTTAACAGAGAATATTTCTCAGATTCCCGTGCTATATTCTTGCTGTCATCTGGTAGATGCTGAATTTAGTGGCACTCTAATAAAATAGTGTTTTATTAATAACATCTCTATTCATTTAGAACACTTCTTCTATGGGTGTTTAACATCACACTATACTGTATCACCCAGCATTTGAAAGGCAAGATGCAGCTCTATCTGTGTTAGCACTAACAGATCGACCAAAAGAAACAACTTCAAGAATAGCTACTTAGGCTCGGTGTCTGTGGCTCAAG
>NW_003852453.1:5001617-5012684 GCF_000181295.1 Otolemur garnettii
ATTCACTGGGCACCCACATACAAGCATCCAACACATCCCCAAAAGTTATATGCCCCGGGGAGAATAATGGAGAAGGCAATGAAATGGTTGGAGTCAGGGGTGGGTAGTCAAAGGGGTCATTAGGAAAGTGCAGCCTGCACTGGGACAAACCATTAGGCAGGGCTCGTCATGAAAGGCTGGTGTCCACCTGCCCAGGTCAAGTGCACACACTGAACTGCGTGAGGCACTTTGAAGATCATCCTGGGTCATTAGCCTTATTTTTATTGTTCAAATATTTTTAGCAAATGAATTCACATAGTTCTTTTGAAATGAAAAAGTTACATGAAAGAAAAGATTATATGCACAAGGCATATATTAATTTTACCCACAAAAAGAGCACAGAGCATGTGGCTTTGTAGTACAGGGGCTGTTATCCACTGATCCACTCCATAAATCCATAACTTCCCAAAAGTTAAAGGATGCTTCCTCAGTTCCCTTCAGTTAGACTCCAAATACATCAGGAACGCTACCTCCAGCCTGGGAAATGGGCTTTCGTTGTGCTAAGCTGAACTAATTTCCTATTGTTCAAGTCTAGGTCCAATCTTCCTTCTCAGCCTGAACCACTTGGACACTGAGAAGTAGAGGGAAAGGGTCCCTCTTAGGTAATTCCCACCTAACAGGCTGCAAAAGCAAAGATTGCTCGTAAGTTCCTCTGACAACTTATAAGGATTGGTGAACTTCATGAAGAGCCAGGTAGTTAATATCTTAGGTTTTGCAGGCCAGATGGCCCCCGTGGAAATTGCTCAGCTCTGCCATTGTTGCAGGATACTAACCATACGGAAATGAATGGGTGTGGCTGTGTTCCAGTAAAACATTCATTACAAAAACAGGCCTCTGGCAGGCGGTGTTTTACAAACCCCCAGGGCTGACAACTAGATTGCCAATACCTTGTCTCTCTTGAACTCATCACTGGTCCGAGAGACCAAAAACCCAAAGCCGAATGGAGATTCTCGATGCTCGATAACACCTTATACATTAAGAGATAAAAATGAACAGAGGAAAAGACTCCAAAGTGATTCCACCCCAGCATTGCTCCCTGACTCCAGAGATGATGACTGTGGAATTACATGATGTCCACCTGCCCATATTCAAGAAAATTCAGACCCTCACTGTGCACAAACTCACCTCAGACCCCTGAGTGAGAAAGGACACAAGATCTGGGTGGAAGAAAAGGAAGTTTCAATTTTGGTACTTAAATCTGTTTTTTCCTATCTCTACATTGAACGCTTGTCTCCTTAATTTAAGTAGAAGTATAGAGAACTGAAACTCAGAAGTCAGTCACAAATCCTACCTGGGTTAGGCAGACTTTCCCTGATAAGACCCTATCTATTGTAAAGCTCCCACATCACACGAGAAATCTATCTTTATCTTAAGTAATAAGCATTATGCCAGTCAATCTTTCCATGGCAGGTTGACACATCATTAAACCAAGGCATGAGGATTTAAAAAGGGGGGGATGCCCATCAAACCATCGCAACCCCCATTTCTTTTATATGTAACAGTACAATAAAGGCATCTCTTAAAATTACAGGACGGCCTGCATTCAGCCTGATCAGATGGGTAACAACAGCAATTACAGTGAGAATTTCAAAGACCTACTGAGTAAGGAGCTCAAGGAACAGAGAAATAAAAGTACGAAAACGCAACAGAAACACTCGCTTTTCGCTTTTCGAGTCCTCCTAGAAACTATTGAAAGGTTTTTTGGGTTTTGTGGGTGGTTTTTTTTTTGGTTTTTGTTTTGGTACCCAATTACAGATGAGGGGAGGTGGGGAAAGATCTAAAAATTGTGATTAGCGTGTTATTTTTTCTCTTCTTGTTCCCAATTAAAGAGGGGTTTCTTCTCTCACTAGAGATGCACAGTTATTAAATCATGATGTCTTTCTTTTAAAAACCAATTTATAACAGAGGGCTCCTCCATGCCGCTGCCACTTCTGCAAGGTTGCTTATAATTGCTCCATGCAATGCTTTGACTAATTAAATCACACAAGAGATTGTTTCTTAGTAACACACCTGGTCCACGCTTTGTCGTTGGCTTTCATTAAAGCTGGGTCTCTCGTGCTGTCTTACAGCATGAAGGGATATTAATCAGGTAAATGGCCATTAAAAGTCATATCAATGTTTGCCGTGCAGTGATTGTTTCCCTAAATCTTGAACAAAGGAGGTTTCTTTGAAATCTCAGGGCTGGACTCCAACCACAGGAGAGAAGTAGCAAATGAAAGGTGCAGCAAGAAGTAAGATTATGTTCTTTGTTCCACTGGGCTATTTGGGGCAAGGAGAGGCAAGGAGGGACCAGTTAACCAACTGAAGTCATTGTAAGGCAAGTGGGGACAACAGACAGGAAGTGCCCTGTAATGGCCCCCCATCCCCTAAGAGAGAAAAGCTCCTTTTCGGAGGCAGTGCTGCTAAATTCAGTTGCATTTCAGAGCTGTAGTTAGAAATAAGAATGGCCAGAGAAGCCAGTGCCCCCTGCATATTAAACTGTAACCTAAAAATACTGCTAAACATTTCCTTCTGTCCACAAAGCACCCTTTAGGGTTTTGTTGATCAGGTTCTGTATACAGAACTGGAACGTGGTCAGGCCACTTTTGTTCCTGAGTTACTCTGTTCTTTACCTCTTGGGGCAGTTCCCCCCCTCCAATCAACATACAGTTACATAACCAAGCCCACGTTAAGTCGAGCAAACATTTCATTCAGAGGAAGGAGAGAGGAGGCAACCTATATAGACACCTGAAAAAACTGACCTGCTTGCCAAAGGCATCCACGGAGAATCCTGGATCCAGCAACCTCTCCTTCGGCTGTAAATGACTGTTCTGCGTTAACCAAGTGGCCTTGTTGAAACTGGGATAAAGCATTCTGCTTTAAAACACAGGCTCTGGAATAGAAATTCTGTAGTTGGAATTCCTGGTCTGCAACCTCACGACTCTGTGACTATAGTAGGTAGCCAAATTAATTAAACTCTCTGTGCCTTGGTTTCTTATATATAAAATGCACAAAAAAATAGTGATAGCCTCCATATGAGTAACAATTCTCCTAACAGTGACAACAAAGTGAATATGTAGTATATAATCTGAGATACAAACACACACATATATGTGTGTGTATATATACAGTGTTTGGTACATAATTATTTCTCAAAAAATGTCATAATACTCTTGATAGCTGTTATAATACTCTTGATATACTGAAAAGCTTATACAGTATATATAATACCTATATTTTATTCAAATGAAGCTTCCAGCGGAAACTCTGTAACTAAATACCCTTCAGTGGGTCACCCTTTGTGACCCTATGCAAAGGGTGAAAGGCATTCGAGACTGAATTCGTTCTCACTGTAACAACTGGGGAAACGAAATCAAGGCGGCTCGTTGTTGTGAGGCCCTCATGCAACTTTCCCAGCAGGATGCCCAGAGAGTGGCTTCTGCTCAAAACCAAGCGCACCGCGCACGGGCTGCCCCCGCCCCTCACACCACCACCCGGAGGCCGGTGGGGGCTGCACGCCAGCCAGCGCCCCGCTCTGCACTCGTGCTGCCTGGCCGCGCCCAGTAGGCCCTGTCCATGGAGGGGCTGCCGGGCACCTTCTGCCTTCAGAGAACCCCCAGCTGCTCCCACAGGGCCCCACTGACGTGTCCCGGAGGCCTGCGGGCAAATTGGTCTGGACACTCAGCTGCCAGTGACAGAAAGGCCACAGCCAATTGGCTCAGGAAGGAAAGGAGGCAGAGAGTTTCCATAACTGAGAAGTCCTGGGGGGCTGTAACTTGAAACACAATTGGCTCACTATCTTCCCTCACCGCAGACTCGCCTGGTGCAAGGCCGGCTCCCTCACGGGCTCTGTGCGGCAGCGCCTCCATTGCTCTAAAGCGCCTGCACAGCCGTCTACGTCAGAGATCTTGCCTCTCATTGGCTGGGATCCCATCCTGTATCTATTCCTGACCCAATCAGGAATCAGGAGTCAGAATGAGGAGAATTCGTACTCTGATTGGCCAAGTCGGGCTATTTCGGGCACCCTGCGTTGAATCCCGACCCTCTGACCTTCTTGGCTCAGAGTTGGAGATTACAGGAGAGCTGGTTATGCAGAGGGGCAAGGAGGTTCTGCTGCTGGGATTGGATTGGCAGGAGAAGGTGCTGTGTGGCACGAGGAGACAAACAGTATATTAAAAGGTATCATGATTTTTCTTCTGGCTGTTCTGCTTTCACATTACTTTCTCTGATATAGTTTGATCTGGTCTCAACAACTATGATGTCATCACATAAGTTTACAAAACAAATTGATGAAAAGGTGGAAGTTCCCAGAAATGTGCTCAGAGGAAGAAGTTATTTTCCTGCCCACCAGTTTCATTTATGTCCCTTTTCTTTTCTTTCCTTTTTTTTTTGGGGGGGGGGGAACAACCTCAAGCTGTTTTCCTGGGTAGAGGGCTATGGCATCACAGCTCACAGCAACCTCCAACTCCCGGGCTTAAGCGATTCTCTTGCCTCAGCCTCCCAAGTAGCTACAGGTGCCTGCCTTGTACAACGCCCAGCTATTTTTTGGTTGTAGTTGTCATTGTTGTTTGGCAGGACCGGACTGGATTAGAACCCGCCAGCTCTGGTGTAGGTGGCTGGCATCTTAGCCGCTTGAGCTACAGGTGACAAGCCTATGTCCCTTTTCTACAGAGGAAATAGGGTTCCTTTTTTCTTTCATCTGTTGTAAGAACAGTGCTGCCATTTAAGAAGCTAAGTTTCTAATGAGGAAGTGAAAATAACCAACCTGCATATTAACTGTAAACCATTTCCAGTTGTAGATTAAATACCAAGAAAAGATACTGTCTCTGCTGGGTTTCTAATGTCCTTTGATTCGCAATGAAGTATGTTACGGGCATGAATACTGTTACTAAGGTAATGTCTTGGTTAATCAGTGAATACATAATTATTCCATAGCATGTCTTTTAATGGTTTGACATATCACATGCCAGTGGACTTCCCTGATGGCTTCTGCTGTGGTTTGAGTATGTCCACCAAAGTTCATGTGTTGGACCTTAATTGCCATTTTAACAGCATTAAGAGGTGGGGTCTTTAACTCATGATTAGGTCATGAAAGCTCTTCCCTCCTGAATGGATTAATGCCATTGTTGGGGGCGGGTTTGTTATAGCAGGAGTAAGCTCAGCCCAATTTTTCTGTTGCCTGTATCCGTTCTCACCTGCTGCCTTCTGCCATGGGCTGCCCTCCCAGGATGCCAGCGTTTGTGATTTTGCTTTCAAGGTCATGTTTCAAGGTCATGTTATAAAATGAATCAGGAAGTATTCTCTCTGTTTGAATAAGACCGTATTACTTATTCCTTCACTGGCCAGTTCACTAGCAAACCCTAGGGAGGCCAGAGTTTCTTTGTGGGAAGCTTTTTACTGGGGACTCTTTTTCTTTACTAAATGTAAGACTAGTCAGATTTTCTCTTTCTTCTTAAGTCAATTTTAAGAAGTTATTTTTAATGAATTTATCCATTTTATCTAAATTGTCAGGAGTTTCTACTTAGATTTGTTCATCCTTTTAAAAGCCTCTTTCTGCTGTTTTCCACTTTTTTCCTCCTCTTTGTCTTGAACCACTTCTGAATTGGAAATAGCATTGTGTGGGAAAGTGACTATTGGGCTTCTCTGTGCTCTTTTCTCTCCAAGATATTGACCCCCTTCAAATCTTCCTACCAACATGTTGGAAAAGGTGTCTTTTAAAGCTTTATTTAGGAGGAGGAAGATTGCTCTGCTCATCTAAGATAGCTCCAAATGGAAATATTCTCCATAGTGTTAAAACAAATATCTTACTGATAAATGCAAATAGTATTTGGCAATTAATCTTGTCATATGCAGATATTTTTAGGAACATTTGTTCTGAAGGACAAGCACCTTTGCATCTTATATTGGACTCTGCCTCTTCCTCTACTCCACATAGACAGAAATCTTTTTAAAGGCAGAGACCATGCAGCTTTTTTTTTTTTTCACTTTGAGACAAAGTCTCACTCTCTTGCAGAGGGTAGAATGCATCAGCCTAGCTCACAACAACCTCAAATTCCTGGCTCAAGTGATCCACCTGCCTTGGTTACCCCAGTAGCTGGTACTATAAGTGCTCACCAGAACACCTGGCTAATTTTTCTATTTTTAGTAGAGATGGGATCTCATTCTTGCTCAGATTGGTCTCAAACTCCTGACCTCAAGCGATCCACCTGCTTCAGCCTTCCGGAGTACTAGGACTACAGGCATAAGCCACCATGCTGGGTAAGACCACAGAGCTTTGAAGAAAGAAATAAATTTGAGTCCAGCTACTAAATGCTTACTCATGCAATTTGAAACACTAGAGTCATCATCACTTTCAGCATATTAGGAGTCCTCAATTTAGTCTGTTATTATCACTATGATTATAAAAAGTGTATTATTACATGTCTGCAAAGCAACCCTCAACAAAACAACAAAGAAAACTGTCAGGGTAATGGAACTGGTCAAGAATAGCTTAGCTATTTATCAAATTCAGCAAACTTAGTTTAACGGACAAAGCAATTATCATGTAAAACTAAATGCGTGAATATTTTCTTACCTGAAAATCTTAGACTATAACCATCACTACTTTCCTTATTAAGATAAGAATGATCAAGGTTTATACCAGACATCCACATAAAACAGTGTGACACAGTCATGAAATATGCTAGCAAAAGAACGTGTATACAGACAGATGAAAAAATATCTGATTAATTCAAAATTTAAGCAAATTTTCCTCTTTCTTCATCTAAGTATTTTAGAGAAAGGTACATTTTGGAGGATGTAAACTCTTTCCATTTTTTCCATGTGTCTAAATGTAATCCAACCTCATCAAATGGTTTCCTGAGTTTCTATTTTGAGATCCTACAGTGTCAAAGAGTTAGTATTAGTCCAAATGGCCCATGTCATTAGAGAGAAATTAAATCATCTGGACCAAACATTTCGGGAACAACCATACTTTGAGGAATTAAGATAGATTCCGGCTGCAGATGGAAATGAAAATGATAGCAAAACTTCAGCTGCTTGTTAACCTGGTTAAACTCTGCTCTGAAATGTCTTTTGTTAACATGATCTCTCTATTTAGACCTCCATTACCCTGTGTTTAAAACAAAGGCACTCCATTGAAAGTAGGCTATAATTGCAGTCTTCCAGCAAAACAGCATTTACCAAAACATGTCTTTTAGGATGTGGTACAATTTATCACCCCCATAGTGCATGACACACAATTGCATTTGTCACGGCTTTAATTGGATGTTACATGTCAGTAATGACTCATCAGCCCCAGAAGTTATGAAAGATGAATTCCTTACCACGATACTTCAGAATTTGCTTCACAAATAAAGATAAAGAATAGTTTACTTCTCACTCAGGGTAGAAGCCACATTTGGGAGAAACACTAATCCCTGTTTTAGAAAAATAACGATGTATTTCATTTATTGACAGCAAGATGATTGCCTGCAATGTTTCTCATTACCCCCAGATCACAAATGAGTAAATCACTGTCAGACGAACCAAGGTTAAAACTGAGTGTGTACATTTAACAAGATGCAGGAGAAAAAAAATTAAAAAAAAAAATGCTATCACTGAAAGAGAATTGTTAATTCGAAGAATTTTTCAGATTCTGTGATCCGATAAGCTCTGCAACCCAGTCATCACTGAAATTAAATTAGGTTTCGGAAAATGAATATTTCATTTTTAAGATTCTGTTGCTTGGAGACCTGGAAAGAGAAGACTGGTTTAGCCCAAGACGGGAGAGATGCTACGAGGGGCGGCATTTTCTACTCCTGGAAACTGCCGGAGAATGTCTAGGGAAAATGACACGAGGGACGCGAAACAATGACGATGGGGACAAATGGATTCATTAGAAATGCCACAAAGCATGTCATTTCTTCTAAGCTACCAAAGTCTTTCTCCAGCCTGCACCAGTATTACTCAGACTTAAATTGGGCAAAGAAGAAAAAAAGAAAGCAAAACAAAATAACCTCAGTGGCAGAGCAAAAGGTGGTTTTTCTACCCAGGAAGTTCACCAAATCATAGAGAGATATAAAATCAATTGCATATGTTGGCAGGAACTACACCGACTGACTCCATGCATTTTAATTAGCATTCATGAACTGTGAATACACTCATTTCACCACCACTGAAGTGATTTTACAAGATCTCCCACATTTGGGATGTGGTAGAATGCTAATTGTTTCCCAGAATCTACAACAGCAGAACCACCTGGGTTTTACCCAGGCAGAAGATTACTCATCTCTGTCTTGGTTGTAGGTAGATATGGCCATTGAAACCATGTTCATAACATGCAGATCACAGTTTTTACGAGGTAGCTCTCGTAAAAGCTTCTCCCTTTTTCCCTTCCTGTGAGCTGGAGCTGAAGGTAATGTTGTCAGCCAGAACTAACCATGTGGAGCTATACCCAGGGCATGGCAGAGCAACAATGTGGAAGTAACCTGGGTCTTTGTGGGACAAGGCAATTTAATTAACCTGCACCTCCTGTCCAATTCTAAACTTCTCTCTCATGAGAGAAGTAGTTGGGGGGTATCCTTTTTATAACAATATTGCCTTTACCCTAACACATTAGATTTTAATAGACACAGTCTATTAAAGAGGTAGTTTTTTTTTCCCAATCGTTTGTTCAACTTCACCACCGTCCTCCCCACTCTTGATTCTCATCTTCCCTTCTCAGTTCATTACAGTTGATACAAACTGAGATTGTAGCCTAACTTTCCAAGGCATTGTTTGTGCCACCCCTTTTTCTGGGTGCTGCTACCCCCAACCCACTCCCCATGCAGACACATCTGTGACACAAGCTAGAATAGAGTTCTTTCTTAGGATCTTCCTGGAGAAGAGACACTTTCTATCTTGTGAAGCCGATTCCTTGTCTTGTGACTGCAATGGGAAAGAACGAAATCAATCTACAGATGGGAAGAAGATAAACTCCAGGTTTTATCTCCACTTATCCCCAGCTAGGACCCTAAACTTCAGAGGCTATATGAGCCAAAAGAAACAAAACCAAAAAAAGTTATATTGATACAGGCTGATTTGAAATGATTTCTGCCATCAGCAAATAAAAGATTCCTGATTAATTCTTCAAATTAACCTCATTGTTCCAACATTCTTCTATTATACTTAAAATGGACCTTTTCTTTTTCACCCCAGAAGCATTAAGAATCAAACAATGAAAGATTAAGGAAAAGCAGAGCCATGTGTAATATATGGCTTTAGATCCACGTCTTGTATATGGTCAAATTTCACTCTTCAAAGCACAATTTTCTTCTTCCAGACTAAACATGAGTTGCTGGAATCCAAGAATGCTGCTCTAATTTTGCTCGTGCCATGCTACGCCAAATGATTAGTTCAAAGCAGCAATGAGATCACAAGAGAAAAGTATTTTTCTGTTACACTACTCAACACACAGCATGGAGATTAACCACCTTGAAAAAGAAAAAAATTATGATACTCAACCTCCAAGCACATACCACAGCACAAGAATGACTGCCCTTTTCAGTATATCTGGATATTGGAAAATAGAAAGGTTGATCAGCTATCTGTTCATAAAGTGAGGGCCACCTGACAGGCCAGTTTGAGTAAAGAATCAATCTCAGTGATCTAACTGCATCATTTAAAAAAAGAAATTGAAGGGGGAGAGCAGTGGCCACTTCTAACTTTAGAGCCGGGGACACTCTGGGAATCTTTCAGGAATGGATGTGACCGACTGCCTTAATGGTGAGTGGGTCATTTCCGTATTACCGGTGCTGTGTGATCATGTAAGAGAAGAAACTCTCTTGGAGTAACTGATGAACAGTAATTCTTCCTGCCAGATGGAGACTTCATTTTAACCAAATGAAGCTACTTGCTGGAGAGGGTGCGGGAACCATTTCTCAGGTGTGCCAGCGCACGGGCAACGCACATTTAATGAAGAATTTCTTTCATGTTCTTTGGTACCAGAGCTGCTCTCAAGAATCAACGTGGAGAATAATTTCTATGATCAATTAGGGGCTGACAAGGGCCACCACATCAGAGTTGTCCCCTCTCCAGCTGCCACTCATTGCTGATTGACAGAGTAGACAGTCCCTGTTGGTAGAGTTTCTAAGAGGAACTTGTTTTTAATCTCTTATCCAGTAGGGGTGTGGTCTAGCCTTCTCCTATGATTTCTAAGCACTAAGAAACACCTGTAAGGAAGAAAAGTAGCAATAGGTAAGTCACGGTCATGTATTTCATTTTTATGATAATTCTTAATTGTTCTTCACAGCATAACTATTTTCCTCTGGATTGTATCTCTGTGTGCGTCTGCCAATGGGCAAAGCTGGATCAAGATATAAGTTACTTTCTTCCTCAGTCAAGTAATGAACGATTATTGTGTAAATGAATCCATAGAGCTGTTAGGGTAGATAGAAAGCAGAAAGGGAGCACCAGACATCCTTTTCTGGGAACTTAATGACCCATTTGAAGGGAAGACAGGACTCTGAGTAGAAAAGCAATTTGCAACTCGAAAGACAGCAGTCCACCGGAGTGTACTTCCACGTAAGTGGAACAGAATGGCATTTCTTAAATTTCACTCACTTGCATGATATGCTGATGTGGTCTTCCTCCTGCCATTTTCCACATGCCATTGGAATTATTATTTATTCAATATCTTTATGTAAATGATACCACTTATGTTTTTCCCAAAATTGCCTCATCATCAAAGGAAACTTTAGATTACTATCATAAATGAAAACACAGCATCATTTGCCATCGGTTAGAAAGTATGAAAGCAAATATACCAACGTAAAACAATATTATAAAATTTCAGCTATTTTGTTCCTGCTGAAGGCTGAGAACTTCTACGCATCTGTATAATCTGTGTAATCTTAAATCGTTTTTCTTTCACCCCAAATCATCATGGTACTCTCAGTAATATGTGTCCTAGATTAGGAAGACATAAGTTAGAAATAACAGTGAAAGGAATTCAGAGGAAAGAGAGGGTTCTAGGGGCCTGGTGGTCTGCAGGCTTTGAGTAGGGCTTGAATCCTTAGTCAGGGTTACCCA
>NW_003852453.1:5012900-5015595 GCF_000181295.1 Otolemur garnettii
CTAATAACATCCTCCTAATCTCCTCATTTTATACATGAGCAAATTGACTCACAGAACAAGGTAACATAGCTTTGAAAGTGATGGCACTGGAGATTCCAATGCAGTCCCTCCTGTGTGCCTAAAGCCCGTATTTTCTGCTTCATACTGTGTTTCCAGCAAAGCTATGAGATGACAGCCATGGTCATATAGAGCAGTTCTCATCTAAGAGCTCTGTAATGGCAGCCAGGCATGGAGAAGAAGGGAGTGGGCTTCTCCTCTGCGAGTTCCTTGACGGCCCTGAACAACAGTGGCGGATAAGCACGTGGGTGGATGTGTGAGCCTCCAGCAGTTCCTTCTCTTCTGGAATGTCACAATTTGTCCTTCAGCAACAAAAACAAGAACTTCACGTTAGGCCTCCCCACTCTGAAACTGGAAAATATCAGCTGTGCCTATCAGCAGCATCAGTGACCAAAAGCTGACCTTGCTGAGTTAATCAGTAGAGAAACTAATCAGTTGGAAAAATGCAAATTTGTTTTCTGCATGGAGTTGGAAACTCATTACCCTGAACCACTCCTTAAATTAAGTTCAGAGTAGTGACTCAAAATCTGGGTCAGATAAAGAACACTATAAGGCTGGAATTAGCAGGCTTGCGAGCAGTGGCATTCTTTGAATCTATCATCGAAGGCATTTGTGTTAATTTCTCCTTAGGCCCCTTCACTGTGTCTACAGAACAGAAAATGGGCAACTCGGTTTGGATTGTCTTTGTCTGGCTGTCACATACTTATGTGGATGAATTTAGAGCTTTAACAGGGCACCTGATTCTTCACTCCAACTCTCAAACCTTAAGCTACCTCATCTTTCTAAATAAACATTGGATTGCTATAATCTATTATTTGGGCCACAAGATTTCCAGGGGCAAACATCTCATAGACTAACCCTGTCCCTTGCAACTTGGGTCACAAAGTCTGAGGAACCAGACCAACAGAGTGGTGGTGTTTGTTTTGTTTTGTGCCAATTGTGGTTTGGAACCAATGGCTGTCATCCAGCATCCCAGAGGGGCAAGCCAATAACAGGTACTTCATTTTCTTTCTTCACTCCTCCAGAAAGGACAGAACAACTTCAAGAAAAGTGACCCTGCACTCTGCACTCTTGCTAACCTCCCTTCCAGTGTGCCTTGGAAAAGTCTTGTGTGATTGACTCCCATGCCCAAGAACTTGGAAGGCACCTGCTATAAAGTGGCATTGAGGCACCAAGTGGCCTAAATGTTTACCCAAATTAAAGGACACTTAACAAAATGCACAGGGTTCATGTGCAGTAGAAGATTCTCTAATTTAGCACTTCTGTTTTGTGGTTTAATAATCACCAGCAAAATCGAGTCATCTAGAATTTTAAAACAAAATACCTTAGGGTTCAAAATGAACGTTATTTTGGTTTATGCATCTATTTGTTTATACACGTACCGTGCTCCTAGCATTGGCCCAAATTGCTAGAAGACATACCTCCAAAGCTCGTGAAAGGTCTGGGAAGTGAGCAGATAAATGATGACCAAGCATTTAAACACCTTCTTTTTTTTCCTCCCTCAAAAGTCTTGAAATGAACAGGAACATAGGCAAGACTCTTGAACCTGGAGGAGGGTTGTTAAGGGAGGATGTGGATATCTGCAGTCTTCAGATCGCTGAAGAGCTACCTCAGAAAGTAGAGCTGTATTTCCCTCTGTTGCTCAAAAAAACATATCCAATCGCATACACACAAGACACATTTTGATTTGACACCAGCAAGAACTTTCTCCTAAATATTGTGTTCTTATAAGAGACTAGCTTCTTCAAGAATTATAGAACTGTCCTATTTTTAGGCCACAAGTGGCCAGTCTTGCATTTTTTAACCTTTGTGAGCATGTTTCATGCCTTTGCCACCAGCTTACTTTTTGTCTGGGAATTCCGCCTCTCCTGTGCACTGTGAAGAGACAGGCTCACTTAGCCGTGGAGTACACATAATCCCACCCCTCCCTAGCTAATGGATCCAGCATCCCACATCTAACCCGAGGCCAGGCAGTGAGCTGGCTAGCAACCTGTTGTGCTCTCTTCCCTGAGAACTTGCATGAAAAGTTTCAGAGACTGTGGTTGTTTGGCTGCAGGCCCTAGATGTGTCCGGTTTGCAGACTTGTGACTTGTGGCACTGTTGGGCTGTGCATAGCCAGCTCAGAAAAAGGCTGCCAAGAAAACAGAACTATGCAGACCACATAGCCATTGGGGGAGAAAAACAGGACCAAGGAGTTCTGAAAACTGAGGGTCGAGCTTTAGTTTCCTCTGGCTTCTAATTTGTAGTTCCTATCAGGCTAGCTGTGACTCAGAGTTGGCCTGTTAGGTTCTTAAAATAACCTTCTCTTCCTTCAGCCAGCTCCAGTGTGTTTCTGTTCCTTACAACCATCGATCCCTACTCTCATGTTAACAAAGAAGTTAACAATATAAGTTTATATTTCTCTGTCGAGAATCAGACAGTATCTATGCAAACCCTGCCTGCAACCTCAGACAAAATTAAATTCAGCTGGACATTGTCTCCTGGAATTTGTTTGTACAATTATTATTATTATCTTATCTTCCTCTTCTTTTGTTCTTACACATGGAGAATGATTTAGACCCCAAAATGCTGAGGTCAGAATCACTTTCCTCCAGAATTTGGGAATAACTATTCCTGCTAACATTTTGATATCATACAC
>NW_003852453.1:5015744-5144812 GCF_000181295.1 Otolemur garnettii
CTTGGCCCTCAGTATGCCCTTTTGACCTAAGGACTCAAGAATTTCTTCCTCTAAGGCAGCAGTTCTCAACCTGTAGGTCGCAACCCCTTTGGGGGTCGAATGACCATTTCACAGGGGTCACCTAAATATATCCTGCACATCAGATATTTATATTATGATTCATGACAGCAGCAAAATTACAGGTATGAAGTAGCAACAAAAATAATTTTATGGTTGGGGGTCACCACAACATGAGGAACTGTTTTAAAGGGTCCTGGCATTAGAAAAGTTGAGAGCCGCTGCTCTAAGGGATGTTATCCACTTCTTGTGGATTATCAATTTTTTTTTTACTTTCTCATCTATAATCTCATCTATAATGCTCATTAGATATCTCATCTCTTAGATCTGTCCTTTTTTATCCGTGATTTTAATTTTTTCCCTTTTTGGTGCAAATTTTGAAAGAAGGTAAACACACTATGTATCATTTCACCAGTTTGTTATTTCACTGTTCAGATATTTAGTGTTTATGTTCTATTTTTAATTTGGGTAAGCATTTGTCTTCTATGAACTCTTTCTCATTCTCCAATTACTTCTTTCCAAGTACATGTTGCTCTTACTTTTTAGAACTATAATGATATCGATAGTTTAAATTCGAATTTTCATTCCTATTTCTTCCATTAGATCAGTTTCACCTAAAGATAGAGCATGAGAAGTAAAAAAAAAAAAAAAAAAGAAAGAAAAAGATATAGTCAGAAACAAAAACAAGATTAACATCTCTTTGGCAGAAATGGAAGACAAATGCAAAACTCTTAATAAGGTGAAATGAAGAAAGTTTACAGCACTAGCTGAGATTTTAGTTCTCATTGGGTTTAAATGCAATCCATGCGGGTGGCAGCCCAGAGTCAGACAGGGAAAGTGGACCACTCCTTTCCTCAAGTGAAAAGAAAAAGTCAACACACAACATGCAAACAATTACTGTCAACCTAGAATGTTATATCTTGCTAGATTTTTTTTTTTTTTTTGAGACAGAGTCTCACTTGTTACCTTCAATAGAGTGCTGTGCTGTCATAGCTCTCAGCAACCTTAAACTCTTGGGCTCAAGAGATTCTCTTGTCTCAGTCTCATGAGCAGCTGGGACTACAGGCACCTGCCACAAAGTCTAGCTATTTTTAGAGACAAGGTCATACAGGGGTCTCACTCTTGCTCAGCCTGGTCTCGAACCCATAAGCTCAGGCAATCCACCTGCCTCAGCCTCCCAAAGTGCTAGGATTATAGGTGTTAGCCACTGCACCGAGCCCCTCTTGATAGATGTTTATTCAAAAAGGAGGCCAAAATTCATATATTTTCAGACATATAAAAATTAGAGTGTCCAACCTGCAGCCCACTGGCCACATGTAGACTATGTGAGGACCGTTTTGCTGATCTGTGCTGTTGGATATCTGGAAAATTATACACGTGCTGACTTTTTTTGTTGTTGTTGTTCATTAGCTTTTGTTAGTGTTTGTGTATTTAATGGGTAATCCAAGACAACTCTTCTTATTCCAATGTGTGGCCGGGAAGAAAAAAGTTTGGATACCAGATAGAGAGTTTGCTCCATTTAGAATAGTGATTTTCAACAAGTGTGGATGAGAAGATCTTAGGTGAGCTGCAAAAATTTTTAAAGATCATTAATTAAAACTTATTTTTTTATTTTTGAAAGAAATTCAAAGCACAGTAAGCATATTCTTCTTTTTATTCTTCCTTTAAGTGTGCCGTAGAAATCTCCTTTTAACTGGAAGTTCAAGTGTGCTGTGATATTAAAAAAGGGAGAAAAACACTGTTCTAGAAGAGAAAGTAACAGACACTGTAATGGGGTTTAGGGCTTCACATGTATTTAGAGAGGCTCATTCTTCCAATACAGAATGTTTGTTAATAATGATTTTAGTTGGCTTGGTGCCTGTAGCTCAAGTGGCTAAGGCGCCAGCCATATACACCTAAGGTGGCAGGCTCAAATCCAGCCCAGGCCCGCCAAACAACAATGATGGCTGCAACCAAAAAATAGCCAGGTGTTGTGGTCGGTGCCTGTGGTCCCAGCTACTTGGGAGGCTGAGGCAGGGGACTCGCTTGAGCCCAGGAGTTGGAGGTTGCGGTGAGCTGTGATGCCACGGCACTCTACCCAGGGGGACAGCTTGAGGCTCTGTCTCAAAAAAAAAAAAAATAATGATTTTAGTGAGTGTGATATGTAGCCTGTTAGATATATATACACATTATACATATATGTGGGTGTGTATATACACATATGTGTACACAATTATGTTGCTTACATAGGAAACAGGAAAGATCTGAAGAAAATATGGCAAAATGTTCATGCTGATTAGGACTGTCTGTATGATGGTATTAGATATACCAATCCCTATGTTTCTTTACATTTGAAATATTCCATATGAAATATTTTTTAATAATTTCAAAATGGTAAGTCAATATAAACACGGCTTATACAGGAATAGACTCCGGGCATCTGAGAATATCAGTAGCTGTTTTCTCTCAGGCTGGTAATATCATTGGTGCTGAGGCCGTCTTTTCTGTTTATCATAGTAATGCCACCTACTTGAGTTGTTTTAAAAAAGACAATTTTTAAATCAGCACGCCTCTTTGAAAAATATTTTTCCGCTATTTGAATTTAGCTTTACTTGAGTTGTAAGTCTTTTTATTTGAGGAGAGAGGCTGGGTTCGGCAGGAGGATTGTTCCAAGAAAATGGCGACAGAAAAGCAAGTGCTGTCTCCCCTGGTGAAGGGGGACTGTCGTTAACAGTCTCTTTCCTTGGATTCATAAATGGATTTCTGCCTCATCTTGCAGTAAATCTGAGACCAGAAGAATTCATAGGGCCTCCTAATGCACATAACGCGGCATGACTGATGAAATGTGGCAGGCACAACCCAATATCTAGTTTTCTGAAAGCCACACTGAAATGAGCCATCCTGGCCAGAAAGTTAAAACAATACACGGACTTGAACAACCACCAAAGTTATTTTCCTTGATTCAGTCATATTCTCAGGCACTTTGCAATTTGGATTACAAAGCACTGTGTATTTTCTGATGGCGGGTGACAGCTACTGTTTATTCCCAGAAACTCAAATTAATGGTTTTGTTAAATCGACTTTCACCACTGCACACATAAGTCATCCCCTGGGGATCCGTCTAAAGGTCTAAGCCAGTTTCATGTACTTCGAAATGAGTGCTCTTAAGCAAACAGCAAGAAAATTGGTTACCTGAATCTTGAAAGTCAATTGAGGTGCTGCCTGCAAGGACATAGGAGGGTCAGAATAAATAGGTATAAAATAGTAACCGACTTCATTGGTCCTTCCTTCGCATAATAATCATGTCCGGGAAATGGACCAGGGACTCCAGCATGAAGGGAAAGGCTGGGGTTAAGAAGACCTTCAGAAGCTCCAGTTTAGTTCTTGTCAAAGTCTCCCTCAGCCTCTGTTGTCCCATCTGTAACACCTGATTCCAGCTTTCTGCTTAATGATTCTATAGATGACGATGAAATGGAATTACAAATGAGAAAATATTTTGTAGATAGTAAAATACCACACATACGCAAGAGATTAGATTACCTTCTAGACAGCTGGACTCAGTGAGTGCAACAGATTGAGCCACCTTTGAGCCTTAGAGGGTCCTATAAAAATGAGTGTAACCATCCCAAACACAGACTTATTGTTGTTGTTGTTGTTGTTATTGAGACTGAGTCTCACTTTGTTGCCCCTGTAGAGTGTTGTGGTGTTGTATCTCAAGTAACCTCAAACTCTTGGGCTCAAGTCCTCTTGCCTCAGTCTCCCAAGTAGCTAGGACTACAGGTGCTGCCCACCACAATGCCTGGCTAGTTTTTAGAGATGGGATCTTGCTCTAGCTCAAGTTGGTCTCAAACTCATGGGCTCAAGCAATCCACCTGCCTCGGCCTCCCAGAATGCTGGGATGACAGGCAGGAGCTACCCCACCAGCCTAAACGCAGCACCTTTTGAAGCTCTTGTGAGAAAATAGATGCAAGATCACACCACAGAGTTAAAAAAAGATGGGACCGAGGGCGGCACCTGTGGCTCAAAGGAGTAGGGCGCTGGCCCCATATGCTGGAGGTGGCCAGTTCAAACCCAGCCCTGGCCAAAAACAAAAAAAAAAAGATGGGACCGATATCAAGGGTGGCTATTCTGGATGAGCATTCTGACTCATCCGAGTATTGACTTCTGTAAACAAGCACCCTTCTGTAATATGTTGATGAAAGAAGTCAAGAAATGCCAGTTCTTAGCAGCAACACCCCCCCACCCCCCCCACCCCCCACCCGGAACCACTTTAAGTCTCACCAGGTGAGTCAGAGGTGTCTCAATTATTTGGGTATTTTATGTAGAAGTTGTAGGATTTTTTTTTTTTAATTTTATCTGAGTTGGCTAGAAAATTTCTACTGTCCTAAATTTCATTTCTTATTGGGAGTTCTGAGATAGACCAATTGATTAACATAGGAATTGCCTGCTCTTTTGGGGGGATTCTGAAAACAACACATAAAGGAAGCTACAGAAGTGATAGCAAATGCTTTATTTAGGGTGAAAATGGTGTGTTTTCTTCATATATCAATTTTCCATATACCGGCTTGTCTAAAACACCTAAAATCTATCTCAACTACCCAGAGATCATAAAGAACAAGGTGGATTATACTGAAGCCACAGGTCTACTTTAAGTACTTGAAAACTAAGAAGGAAAAGTCAAGGTTGACGGGATTTGATTCAGATTCAAATAAAGCTCTTGAGAGAGCAATTTAGCAGCGGAAGTCCAAGGTTAGGGATCTCTGGCCTGGGGGCAGGCACTTAACGCCCACAAGGTTTATTCTCCTGTAAAGTGGAGATAGCACTATAGTACCTGCACTTTGCTATACAAGTCTATAGACTGGAATGTGGTTTCAAGAGTATAAAACCCTGGCCAGGGGCAGTGGCTCATGCCTGTAATCCCAGCACTCTGGGAGGCCAAGGCAAGAGGATTACTTGAGCTCAGGAGTTCAAGACCAGCCCAAGCAAGAGTAAGACGCCATCTCTACTAAAATAGAAAATGTCAGCTGGGCATTGGGTGGGCACCTGTCTGAGGCATGAGGGTTCTGTGAGCCCAAGACTTTAAGGTTGCTGTGAGTTATAATGCCATGACACTCTACCCAGGGTGGCAGAGTGAGACTGTCTCAAAAAAGGCGGGGGGGGGGCAGGAACAGTATAAAACCCTACGGAAATGCAAGTTATCCTGGTTACAATGACATACAAGTCAAGGAATTCTTTTCCTTGCTCTGTTCTGGCCATTACAATCATGAGGCATTAATATCCAAAAGCAAAATTTAGTATTCCCCCCCCTTAAAAAAGACTAGGTAATATGCAATATTTCCCATGCTTTAGTGCAAAGTCTGCAACCTGGTGACTACAGTCCCCTGGGGAAGGTCCATGGATTCACTTCAAGGGAGTCTCTGTTTCCTTTAAAGTTTTATCATGTGTGTGTATTTATTTATATGTTTATGTAGAGTGTATGTATTCACATGCCCACACAGGGAGTCCTATATTTCATCCAATTAACAAAAGGATCCATGCTTCTCTTAGTGAAAGGTATCACCTCCTTTCTGTAGTTACGCCTCCCCTACATAATCTGTATTTCATTGTAATTGTTTCCATTTTTAAAAGGAAGAAAGGCCTGCAATATTTTTAAACCGAACAGTCTGTTCTCAATGTATTCCCTGAACACATTTATTTCTACAAAGGTTGCCGTTTCTTGAAGTTTCTATTCTGTATACTCTCATTTTCTGGCAGGCATTGACATGCGTATGTTGATAATGATGGCAGGGGTGACTCTGAAGGCCAGGATCCAAAGATGGCAACCATGAGGTGTTACCATTTTGATAAATCCTGAGCCATTCTTTGATGGAAAAAGGATTGTAAATATGATCAGTAGAAAAAGCAGTGCTGTACAGATTTGAGAGGTAAAGGCTTCCGTGTAGTCTTGATGTGGACTGACCAATGGGCAATTTCTATCTCTGAACTGCCTTATTGCCTAGTTGGTTGAGTGTTTCCTTATATGTAATTCTCAGAATGTGACAGTTCTCCCAGTGATGGCTATGTGCCCTCGGCTGGGCTGCTGCTCTAACGATAGACAACCATATCTACTTTTAGCAAAAGACTCTACCCTTATCACAAACAAATCTCAAACCGAATCTGTTGAAGTATGGCATTTGGTTCATGGGTTCTCCATTCAACTTTAATGATGCCCATTTTCTCCCAGGGTCATCAAAATGATATCTAAGACTCTTTCGACTCTCAAGTTCTAGGATTGCCATGTTGACCACAAGGAGGTATATGTTTCCTTCTATCAGCCACTTGGTAATGGTTCGTTTTTGTAAACCAAGTCTGATTGTCATGGAAGAAGCTGAGCCCAAGTAAAAGACCTAAAGCTGGAAATGTGAGGACACTGGAGCTCTAACCAGCAGCAGCTTATTGAGTAGGTCTTGTTCTTAATCACAATAATCAAAAGGGACCTCGACAATGCTGCTTAAGGGAGAAAGGGCTGGAAAAAAAATACCATCATCTGATTCTTTTTTGTTATAAGAGTCTATGCAAAACCTTCCGCTTTTAAAAAAAACTGTAGATAAATGCCCTCAAAACTCAACCCTTTGGCACAGAAGCATGACTTTGCAGTGTTTTTGAGCATTCGGTATTATTGACAATAAGTCTACTTCATTTTTTTACAGAAAAATTAAGCTTTTTCTTTTACAAAACTTTTTGCCACAATTTATGAGTAGGATAATTTTCAAGAAGAAAGAGAAGAGTGATGGTTAATGATGTGTCTGCATTAAAGCTTAATAAAACCAACTTCCCATCGAGTACCTCTAAGTCAATGACTAACCCAACTTCTGAAAAAGTCTGCTAGACACAGATTTTTACATATACATCATAACAAGCAATAAGGAGGAAGGAATATAAAAATATGTTTAATCATGTATTTCTTAAATTCCATCGTGTGTCAGAGTTTGATGTGCAAATACAATGGTTTGTTGTGAAAATACGACATCCGGGGTTTGAAATCATGGCCAAAATAGCAAACAAATGGTTACTTTCAGGTGACCATTAAATGTGCAACCGTAGTGTTTATTTTCTTTAAATGCAAATACACGTCTACAGAAGCGCGTATACGTATGTGAATACATGCATATACATACTTCTGAAATTCGCATACGCTTAGAGATAGATGTTTTAATCTTGAATCTCCTTTTGATCTTATTTAACCCTGAAAAGTTTAGTTACCATCTCAAGTTTCAGGATCAGATTTTTGCAGCCAGAATGGAAACAGCACGGGGGTTAAAAACCAGTGGCTCCTTGCAGGGATCTGCCGCCAGAGCATCTTATGTAGCCCTGACTCCATCGGCTGAAACTGTCTTCTCTCCGGCATTGTGCTGGATTCGGTGTGTCACCTGTCTCTTGTTTGTCGATAGATTAGCACAAAAATGTCATTGCAAACTAAGTGAATAGGGCACAGCCTCAGCACCTGCCACTTTTAAAACTCTTTAGAAGATTCCCTTGTTTATTTTACAGGCAGCCAGGGGGGCACTTAAATAACTGCATTGAAATAAACAATACTGGTGATGATTAAGGAGGCTTTTCACATGAAAATTCACTTCAGAAAAATGTTTTGCAGATGTACTGAAGAAAACTGTATCACTAAGAACCACTCAAAATACTTTGCTGGACCAAAACACCTTTATATTTCTTCTGGCCACCTGCCAAGTTCACTGCCAGCTTGAAAAGAATTCTATAGCTGGAGGCTAGAGCAGAAACTGCAATGATTTAAAAGAGAATTGGCTACAGTGAGAACGATAATGCCCTATATCGTTAAAATGCAACTGGCATCTCAGCCTCCCTACAGCTCTTTGAAAATGTGCTTACTCTTCAACTATTTACAAGGAAAAATGCGGAGACAATTGAAATCACAGGAAATCAAAATTATTTTAAACGGGCTGAGAAGTATTTGCCAAATGATTTATCAGTAGTGCTTATAAAATAATGGCATGTTCTCAACTGTTAAATGAGTCAGAAATCCATGCAGAAATGCTGGTCATTATGGAACTCACCCACCAAACACAGACCATTTTCGTGATGCCCTGAATTAATTAATACAGACCGTCAACACAAAAACAGTTGTCTTAAAATTAAGATGTGTATACAAACAGACAAGATCCTGGTGTTGCTGGTTTATCTCAGCATTTGACAGAAACAAAGAGACCTTTGGTTACTTTTCTTTTCTGGGTGATTTTGGGGAACGGTTGGCAAGCTAAGGAAAATCAGAGATGCCATCAAACAGATCAAAAGGGATCTCCTAGGTGTTTGTACAAAAACCCAGAGGAACATCTGTCCAGTGGTTCAAGACCCTAATAAGCAACAAAGACACAGCTATCGATTTAGAATTCAACATGTTATACAAGAAATTCTCATTTCTTTTCTTGTATAAGAATGAGTGAAATTTTCCTTTCTGGTTGAGGTTGGATACAAACACCCCTCTGTTTAAATTTGCTCTCGTGAATACATGAATGCAGTGGGGAAGCCAAGACTAATTTGCTGGAAAACTCAACACGGGAACGGTGGAGAGCAAGCACCCCACTCAGCACATCAGATCTTTGATGCATGCCAGAACTTGCATAAGCCAAGCTGGTACCCGGCCTTGAGGGGCTTAATATATAGGGTGCAACAGATGTGTAAATATATAATAGCAGCCAAGGTTAAAAAGTATGCTGATGGAGGTGTGTATCAAGTACAGCAAAAAGATGGACAAAGGAATACTTTCTAAAAAACATAAACATGTATAATGAGGTTTAAAATGGAAGGATTCAGACTCTGGTAATTCTAAGTCAACCTCCACCTGTCCATCCAACAGCGACAGCCCATCTCTACAGTCTAAAAAAGAATGGCTTCTCAGTTAGACCCGCCACAAGCTGGGGGCTTCTTTCCCTACTGTGCAAACACAAAGTCACCAGGGAAATGTGAAGAAGTCTGAGACTAAAGGAACCTGACATGGAGAGTTTAATTCAACAGGCATTAATACTCCACCCCTTCTGATGGTTTCAACTCCCATCACTATGTTAACTCTGTATTTACAGGCTGGACCTGAATTCCAGACCTATAAATTTGACTTTCTTCTTGATTTCTAATTGTGTCGCTGGAACTCCAGCTCAAGATGTCCCAAACTGAACTCATGATCTGTTCATCTATTAATTAACAGCACGGTTACCTGAGGCCAAGCCCAGGGCACCATCACTCCCGGCTGTCTGTTCTCTCTGACTCCCACTCTGGTGTTTGATCAACCTGTCCAACCCAGTCTTGTTGATTCTTTCATCTGAGAACCTTCCAAATACACCCTCTGCCTCCACCCCCTCTAAACGGAGTGTCCAGCCCCTATTGTCTTTGCTAGATGGCCACCGTGGTCTCCTAACTCCATTCCCAATTGTTGCCTTGTCTGCATGTAAACAAATCTACAGTAGCCAAAATGATCATTCTAAATTCAAATTTTGGCTTCTCTACTGCCCTGTTTGAAAATGCACAAAGGCTGCCCGCTGGCCATGTGAAAACACGTTATCATAATGTGGTTCCTAAAAACCTGTCCAGGTTCAATTCTTGCCAGAGCCAGGGTCACAGTCTAGAATAATCAATTTTTTTTCCAGTCTCACAAAAGCACCACTGCCAGACAAAATCCTTCCTCACCTCTTTGCTGATTTCTCTGGTTTTCAGATAAAGCACAATTGTTACTTCTTTTTGGAATTCTTTGCTGACACCCCAGTGGCTGGCCTAAGTCCTATTTTCCTGTGCTCATTAAGACCTTAACATATCTGTTATGGTGACCTGTGATGGGTGACCTTTTATGTTACTATTACGATATTACTATTATTTTGGGAAGCCTCAGTCTGCACCCATACACGGTGGCAAACTTAATCAGGAAAGAGTGTGTTCTGACTACTCCACTGACAGGCTGTGAGTTCCTGCGTCTCTCTTCTCCTTGGGTCTCCCTATTCTCCGAACCTGTAGATTAAGGAATGATTTTGACTTTCAAGTCTTATTATTGTAAAAATACATTTCATAAGATTATAGCTGCCATAGATAGTGATTCCTCATTCTGTGTGCCATTAAGAGCATTCATGAGTCACAGAAGGAGGTCAAAATACTAATATTAAAGGCTGAGCATGGTGGCTCACACCTGTAATCCTAGCACTCTGGGAGGCTGAGGCAGGTGGATTGCTTGAGCTCAGGAGTTCAAGACCAGCCTGAGCAAGGGAGAGACCCGGTCTCTAAAAATAGCTGGGCAATCTGGTGGGCACCAGTACTCCCAGCTACTTGGGAGGCTGAGGAACTTGAACCCAAGAGTTTGAGGTTGCTGTGAGCTACGATGCCGCAACACTCTACCCAGAGTGACAGAATGAGACTTTGTCTCAAAAAAAAAATCAATGTTCATAGGAGTTTGGAAGAAGTTGGTTCCAAATCTCAGGGATGACTTTGAGGGATCAGTATTTCAGTGTAAGAAATAACTGCAGATGTGATAATAACAGCAGGAGAACTAGAATTAGAAGTGGAGCCTGAAAATGTAATTGAACTGCTGTAATCTCACAATAAAACTTGAGCAAATGAGGAGTTGCTTCTTAGGGATGAGCAAAGAAAGTGGTTTACGCTTGGAGAAGCTGCTGTGAGCCATGCTGAAATGACAACAAAGAATATTCCGTAAACGTAGCTGATAAAACAGGGGCAGGGTTTGAGGGGATTCTAAAACTTCATTAACTTATTTTTCCTATTTAGGAATACGTGTGGTTTTTAGTTACCTGGATGAATCGTATAGGGGTAAAGTCTGGGTCTTTAGTGCCTTCATCACCTGAATAGTGTAAATGGTACCCCAGTGGGTATTATCTCATCCCTCACCCACTTCTGGGTCTCCAGTGTCCATTATTCCACTAGGCATGATCCCGCAGACCTGTAGCTTAGCTCCCACTTATAACTGAGGACATACAGCATCGGGGTTTTAGTTCCTGCTTTACTTTACTTAGGATAATGGTCTCCTGTCCCTCCTAAGTTGCTTTCTCATTTGTTGTCCAGTGTCTTATTAGTACTCCGTGGTGTGTGTGTGTGTCTCTCTCTCTGTGTACAACACATTTTCTTTATTTACTCATTGTCTGAAGGGCACTTAGGTTGATTCCATATCTTTGCAATTGTGAATTTTGCTGGGACAAACACACGAGTGCCAGTGTATATATTGCAAAAAGACTTCTGTTTCTTTAGGTAGATGCCCAGTAGTGGGATTGAAGGGTAGATCTTCTTTTTGTTCCTCCAGAAATCTCCACTCTGTTTTTCATAGAGGTTGCACTAATTTACATCCCTATTCACAGTATAGGAATGCTTTCACTGCATCTGTGCCAAAGCTGTTTTTTGACTCTGTAATAATGGCCATTCTGACTGGAATAAGGTGGCATCTCTGTGGTTTTAACTTGCATTTCCCTGATACGGAGCATTTTCCCATGTTTGTTTGGCCATTTGTATATCTTCTTTTGAAAAACGTCTTTTCGTGGCATTTGCCCACTTTTTAACATTGTTGTTGTTGTGTTGTTTCACTGATTTGAGTTCCTCAGAGACTCTGGATATGAGTTCTTTTTTAGAGGTCTAGTTTGCTAATATTTTCTCCCATTCCGTAGGCTGTCCAATTACTCCTCTGATTCTTACTTTTTCGTTTTAGTTTAAGTAAGTCCCATTTATTTTCACTTTTGTTGCATTTGCTTTGGGGATCTTAGTCATAAATTCTTTGCCAACATCCAAAAGAGTTTTTCCTGAATGTTCTTCTGGAATTTTTGTGGTTTCAGTTGTACATTTAAGTCTAATTCATCTTGAGTTAATTTTTGCACGTGGTGAGAGATAGGACTCCAGTTTCATTATTTCACATGTGGCGATCCAGTTTCCCTAGCACCATTAATTGGATAAGGCATTAGTGTATGTTTTTGCTTGCATTGCTGAAGATCAGTTGGCTGTAGGTGTATGGCTTTATTTCTATTCTGTTCCATTGGTCTGTGTGTCTCCTTTCATTCAAGTGTCATTTTAGTCACCTTGTGGTATAATTTGACATCAGTTCATGGGATGCTTCCAGTTTTTTCCCCCCCTCAAGATGGCTTTGGCTATTTGATATCTGGCTATCTCTTTGATATCTGGCTATTTGGCTATCTCTTTTGTTCCATATTAATTTTACATTTGTTTGTTCTAATTATATGAAAGATAATGTTGGTATTTTGATAAGAATTCCATTAACTCTATAGATTCCTTTTGGTCTTATAATCACTTTGACAATACTGACTCTTCCAGTCCATGAGTATGGGATGTTTTTCCATTTTGTTCGTATCATCTATAATTTTTTGTAGCTCTCCGTATAGAGATCTTCCACCTCCTTGGTTAAATATATTCCCAGATTTTCTTTATTTGCAGCTATTATAAATGGAATTGAGTTTTTTATTTGCTTCTCAGCTTAGTAATTATTGGTGTATAGAGTTCTATGTTACTGATTTGCATACGTTGATTTTATAACCTGAGACTTTACTGAGTTCACTTATCAAATCTAGGAGTGTTTTGGAGGACTCCTTAGAGTTTTCTAGATAAACAATTACATATCATTAGCAATCAGAGCATTTAACTTCCTCTTTTCCAATTGGTATCCCCTTTATTTCTTTCTCTTGCTGGATTGCTTTGGCTAGGACTGCCAATACTCTGTTGAATCAGAGTGGTGACAGTGGGCATCCCTGTCTTGTTCCCGTTCTTATGGGGAATAATTTCAACTTTTCCTCATTCAGTGTGATATTGGCTGTGAGTGTGAGAAGATTGACTCCAATATTTTTTTTTTTATTTCAGGTAGTGTGAGAGTACATACAATTATTTTATATTATTTTCATTTGTCAGTTAAAGTCCAAAGTCCAAACTGTAGTTGAGTCCTGCACCCAGCACGTGTGTCACATATTAGGTATCTACCCAGACAAAAAAATATTATTTTACTAGAAGGGTATTTGCACTTGAATGTTTGTAATAGCTCAATTCACAATTGCAAAGATGTGGAAACAGTGCACAGGCCCACCAACCCTTGAATGGCTGAATAAACTGTGATATATGTACACCATGGAATATTATTCAGCAACAAAAAACAATAGAGACTTTGCTTCTTTTGTCTTTACCTGGTTGGATTTAGAGCATTCTCCTACCTAAAAAAAAGTATCTCAAGAATGGATTGACTCCAATTTTAAAAGTCCTACTATGAATAAAATTCTATCAAACAGCATCACATGCTACAGAGAAACATGGCAAACTTCACTGTTGTCTTATTTTAAGAAATCGCCGCCAACTTCAGCAACACCACTACTGATAAGTCAGTAGCCACCAACAGTGAGGCAAGACCCTCCACTGTCTTGAGCAAAAACATTATCACTTACTAAAGGCTCAGAATGACTAGCATTTTGAGCATGAAAGTATTTTTTAATTAAGGTATGCCCTTTGCTTTTTAGACAGAATACTGTTGCACATTTAATAGATTGCAGTACAGTCTAAACATAACTTTTATATGTGCTGGGAAAACAAAAACATTTGTGTAACTCAGTTTATGGCCATTTCTGCTTTATTGCAGTTGTTTGGACTCTAACCTGAAATATCTTGGAGGTGTGCCTGTGTACGCCACTTCAAGGGTCCTTTTATTGAGTTACATTCCCTACCTTATTATTAATGCCTCCAAGTCAGAACCACATCTTACTTTTGTTTGTTTGTTTAGTTCTGAGCACACAGAAGATGGTAAGGTTTATTTCGATGTTGAACAATCTGTAACATGTTGTGTGGCTCAAAAAATATATTTTTACTCTATGCTTCATCCATTCAGATTTTGGCCTCATAAGTCAAAGCTGTAGTTTTACATACAAATAAATGCTTAAGTACATTTATATATGTACTTATATATACATGTGCACTGTTGACCCTTCAGATTTCTGAGTTCTCAGTCTCAGATTCAACCAATGAAGGATCAAAAGCATTTAAAAAAAAATACAAAATAATAATACAAAATTTTAAAAATACAGGATAACCATGATTCATGTAGCATTTGCATTGTATTAGGTATTATAAGTAATCTAGAGATAATTTAAAGTATGGGAGCATTGCATAGGTTATATTCAAATATTGTGCATTTTATGCAAGGTACTTAAGTATCCATGGATTTTGGTATTCACGGGGGGTCCTGGAATCAATCCCCCTCCAATACTGACAGACAGCTCTGTGTGTGTATATATGTATGTATATGTGTCTGATAATTAAGTTCGTGACCTCATCACAGAAAAAGTGCTACATGCCTCATTGCTAAACATCACTATAGTCAAGTCCTCCCCTTGGGAAGCTGTGCATTGATGCCACCATCTAGTATACCTTTGCAAGCAATTTTAAAAGTCTTTTTCTGGAATGACACCAGAGCTATCATTGTGTGACACACAAAAACACACAGCACCACTCAGCAAGACCCCACCAATGTCTACATGAACACAGCTGCCAGACACTGGTATACCAAGGTTATTAAACTTCACCGAGCTTTTTGTGCAGTGCTGGCAAGGTAAGCACATGGGGCCAACTTCACAAACTTAATTGTCAGATGTCACAGGATGACAGCTCTGACGGTTGTTCCAGAAAGAAGATTCCTACATTGCTTTGAAGGATGGACTACTCACTGACTTTGGTGCATGGCTTCCCAAGGGGAGTACTTCAAAGGTGACTGTAGTGATATACAGCAAAGGTTTGTAGAACATTTTCTAGGATGAGTTTGCAGACTTAATTGTCCGACTTCCATACATGCGTATATATGTCATACATTTATTAAAAAAAAAAAAAAACTCTGGGCAGAATAATAACTATGGAAACCAGAAAGTATAAATATGATAAAGAAGGTTGACCTCAACAAAAGGCCCAAGGAACACAAAGGGAATCATTAATTCCAACATTTGACAAAGGTGGTCAGATCCAAAGAATCTCAGAGAGTAGCTTTGACAAAGTGCCTTGGAGCTTAAAATTCCACCCCTGGAAATTGATGCTTCCAGGTTGAACATGATTAGCATCCAGAAATTCTTTACAAAATACAAATGCTCTTAGGAGACAGGCCTCGTTAAGTCTCCAGATACCTTAGTGCCAATTAGCTTTTGGAATCTCCTCTTGTAATAGGAGCCCTGGGGGGTCAGGGTTGAGTCTAGAGAAGATGACGGAATTAAACTTCACCCCCTTCATCGCTGCATCCCGAGCTTGTGCTACCGGGGCCTCCTGTGTCCCAGACTTTTCTTTCCACAGACAGCTTAAGTTGCAATACATAAAAATTGAGGACCAACAAAAGGTTACTACCTTGTTTCGGCTTAATTGAGGTCTAACTGACTTGTGCTAAACTGCAGATATTTAAAGTGTACCATCTAATCAGTTCTGAGATATGAATACACCTGAGAAACTGTCACCCCAATGGGGACAAAAGCATTTTCATCTTCCCCTAAATTTCTTCCCTCCCCTTTATAATCCATCACTCCCTCCACCCATTCCATAGCAACCACTGATTGGGCTTCTGTCACTCTAGATGAACTTTCTAGAATTTTATATAAATGGAACCACACCAGGTGTGCTCTTTTCTGCTTCCACTCAGCATGATTATTTTGAAACGTGCCCATGCCGTTGTAGGTATCAACAAACTTTTTAATGTGCCAGGTGATGACATCTTTTAAATCATTCCTTCTACCGTAATCATAACTGTCAAGGAAGACAAAGGACACATTCTCCAAATAAGGACAGTCGTTCTCCAGAATGAAAAACCGGCAATCTCACGCAGACAAAGAGTGGAGTGTCTAGGTAAAATTTTATGAGCCCCGTCATCCAAAACCAGTTCTTCTCCTGGCCATGAATGGCCTTACAAAGCCCTATACTCCTTCCCATTCAGGGAGAGAGAAAAGCAGATCCCTCTTGAGACCCGTTTCCATAGTAACCAGCAAGCAGTGACAATGTGGCGGCAGTCGGGCCTCCTGAAGAGGAAAAATCTTCAACAGACACCAGGCCTCTGAGATGGAGTAGGGACGGCTCATACCCAAGCCTCATGCAGAGGCCACAGGAGTCCCTGGGTTGTCCCTTTATTGGGAAGGCCACTGGTCTGTTCCCTGAGAAATGGATGGTGAAGGGAAGAGGGACCTCTCAGAATCTGGCAGGACAGCAGACAGGACAGTGCTGATATCACAGAAAAAGCATGGCCCTTAGATAGACGTCACCCTTAGCATCCCTGCAGCTTTGAGCTGGTTCATTACTCTCTCTCAGGCTCAGTTTCCTCCATCAAACTAAGCAATAACAGTGCCCGGGCACTGAACAGCTCACCGAGGCTGCATTTTTGTTTGCCCACCTTCATTCCCGTGAGCACGAGCCTGCTTTCTACTCTGTCTTGCAGCTGGAAGGGCATTACGGGCCTGGAAGGTGTGGGAGCCTAAAATCCAGAGAAATATTCCAGGTGATTTACAGCCGCAGTTCCTGACCCCTCGGGCCACAAGCCAGTACCCATTCATGGCCTATTAGGAACCCGGCCACACAGTATCACTGCCCGAGCTCTGCCTGTCCCTGGTGTCAAAATGGTTGAGGCCCACCTAAATCCAGGAGGATCTGGGCCACACAGCAGGAGGTGAACTGTGGGTGGGCAGGGGGAGAGCAAAGCTTCGTCTGTATTTACAACCACTCCCCATCACTTGCGTCACTGCCTGAGCTCCTGTTTCATCCCTCACCCCACCCCCACCCCCACCCCCGCCTGTGGGAAAATTGCTTTCATTGGAACCAGTCCCTGGTGCCAAAAAGGTTGGGGTCCACCGATTTAGGGACTTAAATGCAAATGCCCTCAACTCCTCTCCAAGACACACATCAGGGAGGCCCCGTATTGCCAGCATCTGAAGCTCTATGTGAGAGCAGTAGTGTCCGTCAAGGAACTTCAGACCTTGTTCCCCAGGCACGCCCAGGATGGCCTATCAGATGTCCAGCTTTGGGTGGTTTCACTCAGTGACAGTGTGATGGCAGAGGACACACAAGTTCAAAGCCCTGCTGTGCCACTTAGTAAGTAGATAATCTTGGATAGATTACTTAAGAGTGCTAAGCCTCATTTACCTCAACGATAATTTATGTTATAGAGTTGCTGCAAGAATCAACATGAAAACGTACATGAAAGTGTTTAGCAAATACAGTAGTACTCAATAAATATCAGGTTTATTGTAACTCTGCAGATTTTTTCCAGACAAAGTAGAAGTTTTCTTGGGGTCTTTATCCTCGTCAGACCAGCCCGAGATGTTCTTTCCGCTGCAAGAGGCTGTGATTAATCCAGTGCAGACCTGAGGTGACAGTGGAAGGGTCTGTAATGAGGGTCCTTTAAAAAGTAAGAGGCATGCATCATTCTCAAAGTGGTAAACATCAGGATTACCTATAAATATTTACAAAAATGGGCGGCGCCTGTGGCTCAAAGGAGTAGGGCGCTGGCCCCATACGCTGGAGGTGGTGGGTTCAAACCCAGCCCTGGCCAAAAACTGCAAAATAATAATAATAATAATTTACAAAAATGTACATGCATCTTGGAAAGCCTAATTCAGTATGTTGAGGGCTGTCACCCCTATGATATTGTGATTCATAACAATATGTATATGATCTTGGTCCACTCTTGGTCCAACCTAATTCAGTAAGTTGAGGGCTGTCAACCCTATGATATTGTGATTCATAATAATACATATATGATCTTGGTCCACCCTTCTTGGCACAGAGCTCCTTAAAACCATTGGAATTCCCTAATCAGCAAGACCAATAAAAGTCATAGAAGTGTCTCTTGTTATTCCTAACAAGCTCCTTTCAACCTTTAGTGAGTTTTAAAAAGTCCTTAAGGATGGGGGCTGGGTGCCCGGGGAGCCAACCGTGAGATTAGAGGCCTAGAACTTTTACCCCCCTGACCTCCTGGGAGGGGAGAGAATAGAGTTTGAGTTAATCAGCAATGATTTGATCAATCGTGCCTATATAATGAGGCCTACATAAAAAATCTTAACAGGACAGGTTCAGAGAGCTTCCAAGTGCTGAACACTGGCGGTGCTGGGAAGGTGGTGTATCACAGAGGGCATGGGAGCTCCTCACCCCTTCCCCACACCTCACCCCCTGACCTCCTCTACGTGACTGTTTCTGAGTTATTTCCTTTATATTAACTCAGTAATCAAGTAGGTGAACTTTTCCTGAGTTCTATGAGCCATTCTTTAGCAAATGACCAAATCTGAGGAGGGAGAGAAATCTGAGGGGTTTCTGGTGGAAACCTCCTGTTTATAGCCAGGGCATCAGCAGCACAGGTGACCCCCCTGGACTTTCAGTGAGCAACTAAGGGATGGGGTCAGTCTTGTGGGATTGAGCCCTTAACCTGTGGGTTCTGATGCTAACCCACTCTGGTGAGCGCCAGAATTGAATTGCATCCTAGGACACCCAGTTGTGGGTCCATAGAGAATGGGTATGGACCCCACATATGTGGTCACAGAAGTGTTCTGTGTTGAGTATGAATATAGAGAAGAAAAGTATGTTTTTTCCCCCATTCAAAGGCAGAACTATCTGTTTTTTGTTGTTTTATAAAGATTCCCCAGGTGATCTAAGATTGAATGCCATTGGTTCTAGTGTAGGAGTTGGTAAACTTTTCCTTTAAAGGACCAGATAGTACATATTTTAGGCATTGCAAGCCACATGCATTTTCTGTCATAGATTCTTTGTTTCTTACAACCTTTTGAAAATGAAAATATTATTCTCAGGTTGCAGGCTGTACAAAAGCAGGCCCCAGCTTGCTGAGCCCTGGTCTAGGGACCATGTCCACGGTATAACATGTTCTTAGATTTCCCCTAGAATCCAGTGACCACGTGGACCCTGCATTCCCTCCGGCCAGCTTGGTGGTTGCCCAGCCTTTGTTTGCCTCACTCTGTACCCCAAGCAAGCTGCATTATAGCTGAGAGCAGGCACTTCTTGAAGGCTGCCCAACAAGGACTGTTGGCAGAGCAGGTGGGTTCTCAGCGGAAGAGCAAGAGTCAGCACTGAGCATGGATACCCACTGCTGGGGCCAGAGTGTCATCATTCACGTGCATTTACTGAGCATCCTTCATCAAATTCATCCTGAGGAAACAAGAACCTGCTACACTTGCACACAGCAAGCTTTTGGCACGTAGCCTCCTGAAGTGGGACTCTACTGTTTGTAAGGTAAAATCTTTCTGATGGGTAAAAGCAGGGTCTCCTGTCACTGCATTTGTTCTCGGACAGCCTGTGCCATAGAGCTACTGATGGCGCTCTCTTACACAACCTCTCACGGCAACCTCTAACCTCTAGCCTCAGGTAGGATGTACGGCGGCTTCCCCACCAAAGCTCAGGCACAGGTACTTACCCCAGGCTGGGGTCTTTCCTCCCCCACAGCCCACATGTGGCTCCTTTGATTTCATGCTGCAGGACTCCAGAGATCTCTCAGCAGAACTCAAGGGAGGCATCTGTTCAGCAGTTTTCTCTTGGAGCCAGGAGGCTGGGGTCAGTTCCCTCGTCTTTTTGGTGTTTGGTGTTTCACGCAGTCTGAGAGTTTCAGCTTATTTCTAGAGCATCATCCATCAAAGAAGTGGAGTTTCAGACGACAAGTCTACTTGAATCCCCCAAACGGGAGACTCCACTGAGTGTGACAGCTCACGCCTGTAATCCTAGCACTCTGGGACACTGAGGCAGGTGGATTGCCTGAGCTCAGGAATTAGAGACCAGCCTGAGCAAGAGCGAGAGTGAGACCCACATCTCTACTAAAAATAGAAAAACTAACTAGGTGTTATGGCAGGCTCCTGTAGTCCCAGCTACTCCGGAGGCTGAGGCAAGAGGATTACCTGAGGCCAAGAGTTTGAGGTTAATGTGAGCTACAATGATGCCACAACCCTCTACCTAGGGTGACAGAATGAGATTCTGTCTCAAAAAGGAGATCCATTTTCTGTGTCAGAAGATGAAGACATTTTTATTTTCCCCGCACTCTTAGGAAGTGGACAGTTTGGACAAGTGCTCTGTGTTAAACAGGGCACGAGTAGGCACCGAAGAGTCACTTGTGAAATGGGGGGGGGGGTAGATTAAGTGGTTTCTCCACTGAATGAGGGAGGAAGAGAAAAGGGAAGTGGGTCATTGTCCCCAGAGAGATAATGGCTTCCCTCTCGACTATCCCAGTTCCTTAATAATGTTACAAAATTATAAAAGGCTTATGTATAAATGAGTTTTTGGTGGGAAGAGGAGACAGAGCTTCCTGCTGAAATTTACATACAGTAGCCCAGGACCAGAGTAGCACAGGCAAGAGGGGAAATGGAAAAATGGAGAAAACCATAGCTAACCTCTACAATCTCCCCAAATTATACAGAGGCACGACATTTTCTCAAGGTAGAGCAATTAGCTACTGTTTACAGTTAACTAAATCCCCGTGTACTGTTGCTCTTATTTTAGTTATCACTCTTTCCATAAAGGTTCCAAGTGACTTCTGAGTTATATCTGACGGTCCCAGCTCACACTTTAGTGCAAGAGTAAGGATCAAGTGGCAGATTTATCTCTCTTTTTTAAAAAAAAAAAAAAAAAAGAAAGAAAATCAATAACCAGTTTGCAATGCCTTTGATAGAAATTCAATGACTAACATACGGTTTTACTTTATCAAGAAGCTGTGATATTGTCAACAGCTATCCAATAAAGTCACTGATTCAAAATCCAATTGTCAAAACATGGACTGGGCACTCACTGCATTCAAAACAGTGAGGAAGGTGCCGAGAGGATTAAGAGAAATAAGACGCAGTCTCCTTCCCTAGGAGAAATGTCACCAAATAGCTCAGTCATGGGACCAAGGGAGTGATTCCAGCTTGCCTTGTTGAAACAGACATGCCAAAGTCTGTGCGACTTAATCAGCAGGTTGAAACTGAAATGGAGATGCCCGAGAGGATACAGTCTACACAGGTGAGGCCGGAGACTCTCAAACTACAGCTTACCAAATCGTGGCAGGCTCAGGCTAAGCAGAGGCTGAATCCCTTTGGTGGGTGATCCAAAAGCTTTCTGCTTGAAATAAGCTAATACTATGGGCAGAATGATCAGGAAGGACTTACGAGGGATTTTTCATATGCTCAAGCTCAAAATCACTTCTTGAGGTGTCCCTCCCAGAGGACCCACTGTCATCTTTCAAAAGGCTTTCTGGAAAAACGAAAAGATTTTTCTAAGAGCCTGGTGCCCTAGTGGAAGGCAGGAAGGCCTCCGGGGAATTGCCTTAGAAAGCAGCGATTGTAGATCTGGCTGAGATGAGATACAGGAGTAAGGAGTGGTGAGTTCAGCGAGTGCACAGGACGCAGAGGGGAGAGAACAATAAACGAGGCAAGAATAAGAAGGTGGTCGCCACTAATCAAATTTAATTCTCCCCTCCTCCTAACAAAGAGAAGAAAGGGGCTGGGGACGGAGTGTCTGAGTGCCCAGGGCGGCATCTCCCAGCACATAGCATATACTCAACACATATTTGTTAAATGAATATACAAATATAGAAGTGAGGTCCAAAAACATCACTGGAGGGCCACAGGCTGCCATTTTCCCTTCGGCGCTAACTTAACAGTCACGGTGTCACTTTAAAACAAAGCAGCAGTAGTGCTACTGAGGCCATTTCCACTGGGAGAGAAGTTCTGAGGATTCCGAAAACTTGTAGGAAGAGGCAAGCAAGACTAGAGATTGTGATAAGTAAAGTGATTAACTGAGGAGCGGTGTGGGGGGAAAAAGATGTCTCGGCTCAGCCCAGGTTCAGAGATAACAGAAACGTTTCACCAAATGAAAGGTGACTGAACAGCCAGCTGTCACTGATTTCAGGGAAAGCTGGCGGACAGAACAGGTAGACCCAGATAGCGCTTTCAGGTGCAGGCTCAGGGGAATCCATCTAATTTAAGCAGCCCCCAGACCCCATGGGAATCTGGCTCATTCCTGGGGAATCGGAACAAGAAAGAAGTCACTGCTCTCGAAACAATAACAAAGAGAAATTTACCCGTAAACACGGGGAAATATAAAAATTCCTGGAAATGCCAGGAAACATATTTTCAGGAGTACCCCAGAATTTGTTCATAGAAGAAGGGTGTCAGAAAATGGAACTGCTGTTGGTGATGGACCTGGAAAGGAATTTTTTTTAAAAAAATGAAAAGACTATGAATTATAACTGCAACTCTCTCTTGTTACACATGAGGAAGCTGAAACCTAGAAAGATAAAGTAGCTCACTCAAGGTCCCACACCTAATTAGAGCAAGTCTGTCTTTACAGCTGCATATAATAGATCACCACCTGACAGGTTAGGTATGCTTCTATTCAAATCTTCTTTTTTTTTTGAGGTTTTTGGTCGGGGCTGGGTTTGAACCCGCCACCTCCTGCATATGGGGCCAATGCCCTACTCCTTTGAGCCACAGGCACCGCCCTATTTTTTTTTTTTCAGACAAAGTCCCATCTGTTGCCCTGATTAGAGTACCATAGACTCATAGCACACAGCAACCTCAAACTATTGGGCTCAAGAATTTCTCTTGCCTCAGCCTTCTGAGTAGCTGGGTCTACAGGCGCTAGCCACAACATCGTTTAATTTTTTTTTTCCCTATTTTTTTTTAGCAGAGAGAGGCGGTGGATTGCTTGAGCTCAGGAGTTCCAGACCAGCCTGAGTAAAACTGAAACCCGACTCCATAAAAGTAGAAAAATTGAGGCAGGAGAATCACTTGAGCCCAAGTTGGAGGATGCCATGGTACTCTACCCAGGTCAACAGCTTGAGACTCTGACTCAAAAACAAAAAAAAAGGGAAAGAAAAGAAAAACAATAGACAGTAGTCCTGGTACTTCTAGACTTACATCCACTTAGCAATAGAAAAAGAAAATGTCTTTATCCTTGTGGTTCAAGCAAAACACTAGATAGGGCTCTCACTGGTCCAGCCTGGAGCCTGTACACATTCACAAATGAGTTACACTGATATAGTAATTTGCTTAACCACGTTTGGACCAAGCAACTACCCACAAAGCCAGGGATGGGGTCAACTCCATCCAAACTGCATGACACAGACTAAGTGTGAGTCTCTAGAAAAAAATTGGGATACTCTATCCAAAAGAGGAGGTGCTGTGAAGGTGAAGAACACATTCACCTCTCTTTCTCCTGCTAAGAGGGGCTGAAGGTCAAAGCCATAAGATGAGTCTCTAAAGTTCCAAAAGTGAGTATTTGGGGGAATAGATGCAAGTCAACCGAACACAAATCAATTCATAAATAATGCAAAATGGCATTTCACTGAGATCAGATGTCAGCTTCTACTTATAACATGAGTATTATACTGTGTAAGACCGTATCACTTCTAAAGGTTCAACTTCGTTTTGACACACACATCCCCAGACCCCATGTGACTTGACACTGGAAACCTTCTCAAGACACCTTCTAAGCTACCCATGGGTCACTGCCAGGTAGCCCACAGCACGGGTGTGATCTTGTTGCCATCTTTTTAGAGCAATCGGTGGCTACATTATCGTGTTTTGCTTTCTTAAAATACAAATAAAGAAAAGGCAAAACAAAGAAAGCAGATGACATTGTGTTGAAGTTTATGAGAAACATAAATGTTCAAGCATGAACATCATTACAGGCGGTGAAACTGGACCTTCTCCCCAGTTGAATGTTGATGGGATTGTGTTTGACTGGGAGTTCAAAGGTAAAAGAAGAAAACTAAAGCCCATGTGCTGGCATCGGAAGTGTAACCCTTTTAGCTTTCTCGGTCAGCCTGCCTGTCGCACCTGTTCCTTCTGTACACCTTTCAGGACTTGGTTATAGATGAGAATAGAGACCTGCCTGTCTGCGCAGTGGGGCACAAATCTGTTTATATTTGTGTTTCTAAAGGCTTCGTCATCGCAATCCTTGCTCTATTTTCATAACTCCTCTCCTGTCACTTAGCATCTCCCATGAACTCCCCTTATTACTGACATACATTTATTTTTAAAGGAAAAGCAGTATCACACACATCATTGTGGAACACTGGCATCCCTCACCACAATGGAAAGTATAAAACAATGAAAAATAAAACAAAGTTATTAAATTCCAACTAGACATGGTCTGCCATCAAGTCTCTAAACGCGGGGACTGCTCTCTAAGAAAAAGTATCCAATGTACACAGCCCTATTATGAAACTAATTTATAGCTTCCATATGAAAGCTATAAGCTAATTATAGCCGAAGAATATGGGGAGAGGGGGAGGGAAGGCGAAGGGGTGAATGGGTGGAGGGAGGGTGATTGGAGGGATCACCTCTATGGTTTATCTTACAAGGGTACAAGTGAACCCTTCTGAAAGTAGAATATAAACGTCTTAACACAATAATTAAGAAAGTGACATAAAGGCTATGTTAACCAGTCTGATGAAAATATTTCAAATTGTATAGGAAAGCACCGTACTGTACCCCATGATTGCATTAATGTACATAGCTATCATTTAATAAAAAAGAAAAGAAATGAGTTTCCAGGTGTCAGAGAGTTGTTAAGGACACATGAGCACCAAACATGAACTTTTACTCTTGATTTGAAGGTAAGGATGAAGGAGAACTCAAGGGCAGTATCTTCCTCACTGTGGGATGTTACTGAGCACACTGCTCGTGTGTGACCTACAGTGATCAGCACCAGGGTACAGGGCTGACGGGAGAAGCAGGCTGGAGGGTTATGGAGAGATGAACAGGTCAAGCTGAAGGTCAAGGCAGGTCAAGCTGAAGGTCAAGGCAGGTCAAGCTGAAGGTCAAGGCCGGTCAAGCTGAAGACTCAGTGGAGGTAAAGGAACTTGAGCCTGCCCACAGAAGTGGATGGTTTTGACCTGTATGCTGTAGCCAAGACCACCTGAGAAGGCCGCATGCCTAGGAGGGACACAGAGATAGGCCTGGCTGAAGGCCCAGTGCTCAGTCCTTTTGGGGTGTCGTATACACAGAGCGCTCTCCACAGTGTCTTGGGGAAGAGCAGGGGACCTCTCTTCCACTTGCTCTTCAGTCCTTAAAGCATTTAACTGAATTTATCAGTTGCTTTTCAGGGCAGTCAGTATTCCTTCTAGAGAATTATTTCTGCTCAGCACAGATCTCCGTCACTGATGGTGCGGCTCTCACCTAGGACCCAGCATGGCGCTCACATCCCACCCTCCTCCCCCTGTGACAGAGCTCTGGCAGCTCGGCTGCTAGGCTGTCTGGAATTGGAGCTGCAATGGATTCGCTGGAGCTCACCACCCCCGTGAACCCCGCTCTTTGATCCCGATGCCCACAGTAAATGCGCCTGGGAGGACTCTCCCTGGATCTCACCCCCGTTCCTCACCATGGGTCCCAAGACTCTTTTTACCAGCAAGAAAGAAAGCACACTTTACAAAAAGGCAGTTCAACTATGAACATATTGGCTAGGATAACACGTCTTGGAGCTAAATGTGTCACTGTAAATGGACTCATTTTATATCTCCACATACTGTAGATGTTTAAAAAAGGCACAGGCACAGAAACTATGGGAACTGAACTGGGGACGAGCCAATTAGCCTCGGCTCTGCTGCAATCTGACTTCTGCGTGGCATATTTTCTCTCTTTAATTTTTTTCTTAATGGGCATGGGGGAAGAGACAAAAGGAGATAGACCAGCAATGGAGCATTTTACTTAGACAAAAGGAAGGATATTCAGCATGTCAGAAACCATGTCTCATCACCACGATGTGTGGTGATTCCAAAGTGAGTTTTTGGATAACACATAATTGAACATTATACATAGTTAGCCATGCCATCAGAATAAAGATTTATCTCTCAATAGCTAATCAATCACCAAGTGCTGTTTCTTCCATCATCAAAATACACCTGGCATTTTTATTTATCCCCATCTCTGTTACCATAAGCCTACTCCAAGTCAATGCCCTGTCACATTAGAAAACTATGGATACCTTCTCCTTGGTCTCCTGATTTTCATTCTTGTCCTCAAATAATCCATCCATTCTCCCACTCTGAAATTCCTCAGAGGCCTTCTACTGTCCTCAGAGTGGAGCCCAGTTTCCTCCTGGAAGCCTATGAGGTCCCCATCCAGATTCATCTCTCACCACTCACATTCTCATTTATACCCTGCTGACCTTGAGCTCTGGCCTAGAGGGAGGTGTTCCAGTATAGTGGGTAGAAGCATAAGCTCTGGAGCCAGACTTTCAAGGACAAAATCCTTGGCTCCCAAACTGGTTAGCTATAAGATCTCACTTGAGTTACTTAACCTCCCCATCTTGCCTCATTACTATGGCAGGGCAACAGTAGTCCCTACCTCATAAGGTTGTTGTCAGGATTATGCAGGGTTAGAATAGTTTCAGGCAGAGTCACACTAGCTGGAGACCATTGAGCACTTTATTAATAATATTTTGTTCTCTCTTGGAAGGAGACATTCTTTCTCCATCTCCTTGCCACCTGGAAAATCCTAGTTGTCTAACTATCTATCCATCCAACCATCCATTCATCCGTGCATCCATCCATCCATGCATCCATCCATCCATCCATGCATACATCCATAGGTGCATACATCCATCCAACCGTGCATCCATCCATCCAACCATCTATCCATCCATCTATCCATCCATCCATCCATGCATCCATCCATCCATCCATCCATCCATCCATCCATCCAACCATCCATCCATCCATCCATCCATCCATCCATCTGTGCCTGCATCCTCTTGTTCTATTTCTCTTAAAAAAAAAAAAACCTAACACTACCCTGAGAACAGTTTCCTTAGGAGGGTGTCCTTGCCTGAAGGCTAAAGTTGATCCTTCTGATACGGTTCTAAGGATGCCTGCATGTTTCCCATTTGTAATTGTGTGTTCCCTATTTATTCCCCCACCAGACGATGGTGTCCTGAAGTGAAGGGGCAGATCTGTTCTTTATGGCTGCCCCCCAAGAACCTGTCATGCTAAGTTAGTGTTGGATGGATAAACGTGGACAGCCCAGTGAAGTCATGCATTCATATTATCCCTTTGCTCTTATAACTCAGACAAACACACAAAAAAATTCAAAGAACACAGAATTTTGTAAAGATGACTAATATATTCACCAATAGGATTAATATATTCATCACCCCCGCCCTATTATTTTAAGCCAATATTTTATCCAGTTATGTATTCAGTGGGAGAAAAATTTTATTCCAAATTTCCTATTATTATGGCTCCTTGTACATTAAAGTCATACAGGTGCATTCAATAAAAATGTGAGTGGGTGAAGGATAGAGCAGCTGTGATTGACACAGTGACAATAGACTTTGGAGTAAGAAGCAAGGGGAGTTTGCTGACTGGATTCTATATTTAATATTTCCAAGCAAATGAATTCTGTCATTTCTGGGAGACTTAGCTATGCTTCAGGGCATGGCATTTTAGCCAAGAATTTTTTTTTTAGTACTTTTGCATTTTTGGATTCTGAACTTCTGGTTCTTAAACCAAAATAACATCACATTCCTTCTTTGTAAGGTAACCAAATAAATGCACAAGGGGACAGCCAATTAAGAGTGGTCCAGCAGCAGAAATTGGGTACCTTTCTTAGATACCTTCTTTCTTATACCTCTTAACTCTAAAACATCTGAGAGATATTTACAACGAGGGCATCATTTAGCTATTGCTAAAGATTCCATCCAAAAATAGTAGCTTATGATTGAATAAGATAGCAGGTAAGTCATTTAAGAAAACTGGTGTCTTCCATTCTGTGTCTTTCCAGATTTTTTTAGAAAGTATTCTCTACAAGACACATATTCTCTCTCCTCTCCTATTCTGTCTCTCTCTCTCTCTCTCTCTCTCTGGAAAAAAATTATTAAAAAAAGTTATCCTCTAATAAGGAGATGAGAGATTCAGTGGGTTCTTATGTTGTGTGTGATGAACACTCTGGGAATCATCTGCTACAATCTGACTTCTGCGTGGCATAGTTTCTCTCTTTAATTTAGAAAGCTCTAGGTCTCTTGGAGATCGTATTAGAAGCCTCTTGGATAGTACTATGTGGAGAGAAATCAGGGGAAGTTTCTTGGAGGGAGTAAAGGCTGAGACCTAAAGAATAAGTAAGGACACACCAGGTAAAATTGCAGAGGCTGTGTGTGTGTTGGGGTTATGGTCAAATGTAAGGAACATATTTCAGCCCATCAAGCCATAGATGGATTAATAAGCTGCAGTGTATGTATGCCATGGAGTACTATTCAGCCATAAAAATGATGGAGTTTATGTCTTTTGTGTTAACCTGGATGGAGCTGGAACATTCTCCTTAGCAAAGTATCACAAGAAAAAAAAGCAAGACTCCAATGTACTCAGTACTAACATGAAACCAGCCACATGCCCACACAAGAGATAAACACAAATTCAAGTTGTGGGGGCGGGTGGAGAGAGGAGAGGTCTCCATAAGCTCCCACCTCATGGGCACAATGTCAGGGTATCTGGTATACCTCCTAGGCAAAGGGCTCTCCTATGACTTGGACTTTACCTAACAAATGCAAACAATGTAACCTGATTGTTTGTACTCACATCTTAATCTGAAATTTAAAAAAAATTAATATAAAAAAAGAAGACAAACATATTTCAGGCAAAAGCCACACTGCACTTATCACAGCTCCCTGATCTGTGCCATCTTGGTCACATCAGTTGGCTCCATCTGGAAACTCTATTGACTCATATTCCGCCCATGCTTCAAGGCCTGAGTGAAACACTGTCCCTTCCACGAAGCCTTCCCTGATGCCCTAGATAAGAAGTCAGCTCCCTCCTTCTAATGACTGGAAAATGAGCTAGAAATCCTGGTCCTCCTGGGATTACACCTCCAGTGATGGGCCCCTTTGTGGAAGCCACACAAAGCCAGGCACCACAGGATAAAATCATACATCCAGTAAAATAACAGTCCTGGAAAGAATGTCAGTAAATAATTTATATCACTAGTACACACTCTAAGGAAAGCGCAGAGTGAAGAAAACCACACCAACTTCATGGCAATTCTTTTTTTAAATTCTCTTTTCTTATATTTCTCACATTTAATACTTCTCATATTTGTAAGTTTTTACTCAAAAGCATATCCAACTTGGCTCTTTCTCCTCCTTGGTCACTTTTTTTTCTATTTCCATAAGTCATTTTCTCTCCTTTACAGAATAATAATGGGAGTAGGGGTGTAAATACTCATGTATTTCCTTCCCCCTTCACCCTTAATATCAGAATTTGTGCTTTCAATATCTTATCTCTCATCAGGCCAGTGATTAATGTTTAAAGCAGAGAGGTTCTCGGTTTGAATTTTTAAAACGTCTACCAACAAAGATCCCCAAGAACGAAGAATATTCTCTCTCAGTGGAAAAAAAATGCATTTTTTCCTGACCCCCAATTTTTTCCTATGGTATATTCAATCAGTTCATCGGCGTTCACTGAATATTGACTATGATGAAGTACAGAGAGGAGGCTTCTTACTCAAGTTCAGAGACCCTGTGGTTGTCTTCAAGTATAAAACTAAGTTTCAGGGGAGCTTACCTTAAGGAAGGTCTTCATCCGTGCTTCTTAATCTTGGGAGTGTGCTACAGAATTGCTTATAAAAATGAGTTAATGAGGCCAAAGTCTATGTAAAATTTAATTAGGTTTACACGCGAGGAAAGTCTCTTCTTCCACACCGGTCTGTTGTCACTGGATGCTGCCAGACATCTTACAAATTCAGGCCACTGATCACAGGGAAAATCAGAAAAGAATTATTAATGCCTGAAAAAATTAAAAGAAAAAAACTCCCCACCTCTGGTGAAATTGCCCAGCAGGACCTCATGGAAGGTAGGTCAACAGACCATCTTCATACACAAAGCAGAGCATTTTTCTGACGCAGAAACTCAGAACTCCCCAGAAAGGGCCAAATATCAGCCCCATGAATAAAGCTTCTACATAAACACAGGAAAAGCTATTGACCCATAGTTTAAGAAGGAGCTAAAAGTATTTCCTTGAGAATTAAGCAAGCAATAAATCTTCTGGTTCACAAAAATGACCCATATTCCCTCACCCTTGATATCTATGTAGTTTGTCTCATCTGGTAGAAAAAGAATTATCAAAACTTACGCTAGAAATATTATAAAAAGCAGACATGTCTGTTTCAAAATTGCTCCCAAAAGGAATCTATGCAGCGATTCAGGATAGGTTATGAGTGTGATTGGATTAATTAGAACACATCAGAAAAATTTCAAGTGGGGAAATATAAAATTTCTTATGGAAATTATTCCCAGGAAAGCTTTTAATATATCAAAGTTACCATATGAGTATTGAGACGGTGAGATAATTCACTAATGGCCTGGAAGTGCTCATGGTAAATTGCTATGTAGTTATAAACACATATAATCTATTCATTATTTTATTCTCAAATGTCTGTTTAGAATCTAATGCGAACTGGGAGAGTTTTGGTACAGAGAACATGGGGGTAAACAAACAGACAAAATCCTATTTTCATAGGTGTGTGTTCCAGGAAGAGACAGGAAAAGCTTTCATCTATAATGTGTGTTCAAGACAGGAATGAAAGGCTCGAAAAAACTACAGCAATAGAAAAAGAGAGAGAGGTGTGAAGGTGGGGGGTGGTTATTTTAAATGGTGTGCTCAAGAAAGGCTTCCCAAGATCAGACAAGATCGGGCCTGCTCTTGGTGGTAGGGTCTTGCAAGGGTACATGTGAAATTTACTAGGTGTAGAATATAAATGTCTTAACACAATAACTAAGAAAATGCCATTGGGGCTATGTTGACCAGTTTGATGAAAGCATTTCAAATTGTATGTAAAACCAGCACATTGTACCCCATGATTGCATTAATATACACAGCCATGATTTAATAATAATAATAATAAAAGGCTTCCCCAAGGAAGTTTCATTTTAACAGAGACCTGAGTAAATGAAAGAACAAGCTATGAGAGGTCCCGGAAAAATGTCCCACATAAACAGAAACGATAAGGAATGAGCTTAGAGATCTAGGGTAACATCATGGACGTGGATGACTAACACAGGCTATGTGGAGATAAAAGACAGTCAAAAGGAAGGGAAATGAGAAGGTAAGATGCCAACAGGTGTGATGGATCATTCTGACAGATGTTGGATTTCTCCAAAATGATAAAGATGTGACCCTGAGAGAGACCTGTTGAGCTGATTAAATTGTCAGTAAATGGGACACAGAGTGGCCAAGACATAATGCATGGCTGTATCAGAGTGAAATCATGGTGGATGGACGGACAACATGCATCTCAAAGGAACTGGTGTCTAGGGAAGGAACCGGTGTCTAGGGAAGAAGGGCAGGCAGAGGATCCAGAAAAAGCAAGGAGAGAGAGGAGGAAGTGTTCCATCTCCAGGCTCTGGTCCCAGCTTAAAGCATTTACAAAGTCTTCACCTGGGAGGTGTGGAAGCAGTGAAAGGTAGCTGGGTCTCAGGGCATAAAGTGGAAGAGGTTGTCCAGAGAGTGAAGACGGAAGACTTTGTTGATGACCACGAGTTTCCCATGACACAGGTAGAAAAGTTTGGGAAGGCAAAAAGTTTTAGAAATTGAAAGAAGTGTGAGGCTTTACTGAGCCGGGTGTAGCGTTTGGGGGCATTCGGGTACCACAAGCTGGAGTGGGAAGAACCTTTGGGAGGTGCTGGATATATTTATGGCCTTGGATGATTTCATGGGGATGTACTTATCTCCAAACTTAGTAAGGTGTGTGCATTAAATATGTATGACTTTTTACATGTCGAAGAAGAATACCACAAGCTATGAATGTGTCAATTCCATACCCTTCTATACACGATAATGGAAAAAAAGAGAATGGCTAACAATGAAGGGCCACCAGGACAGTAAGCTGTAAAGACAAAGCTTGTGATTTCTTGCATTTGTCTCGTTATCCTTTGGCACAGAATTTGATATCCAGATTTATATTAGAGCTACTGTGATATAAATTTTAGAGGTTGACAAGTTACCTAAATGGGTATCGAGATTTCTGATTGCAGTTGCACTTCCAATGGATAGAAATTTGGGGAGCTGAAAGATAAAACTGATTTCTTACACCCAACAGCACACATCAACTGGGCCGGGATGCCTCACACTGCAGTAGGAAGGGCATGTCACCCACAGGCACTGATTTTTCTATTTTGGTGAACAGAGGGGGAAACAGCACCATCAGATAACATAACATGATGAATGTCCCTGGTCCGCACACATCCTTTTTTAAGTCCTGGATCTCTAAAATTTCCTTAACTTCGCTGAGGACTCAGAAATTGGTTGGAAGTCACGTTGGGTATGTGATGTGAGGTCAAGCCTCCCACCCCCCACTCAGCACCCCAGCTACATTGTTCACACTGATCAGCTTAAATCGCAAAGCAAGTGGGCTCATCCCAGCTCCCGCGATTCATGCTTCTCCTGTAAACGTCAAAGATGGTTATTGACAGCGTGTGAGGAGCGCGGGGCCTTCTCGCCAATTGTTTCATTAAGGGATTTCATCCAGCCCTCTCGGACCAGTGGGCCGAGCTTCTGCTGCAGTTAGGAGAATAAAGACAAAGAGTAGAACAAACAGAAGGGAAAATAGAAAGGTCCACGCCCGATCAATACACCTGGGAAGTAATGAGAAGAGTCTAGAGGTCACTTCGTAGGGCAGGTGGTGCCTTTCTCACAATCCAAGTAATGATTTACTGCATGTGGGGTGTTGCTGTGTTTATATCAAATTAAGCAGCTTAGTCCTGAGCACCACTGGAAATGGATTCATCAGGGAAGAGCTTCGTGCACAGGGAGCCCGAACCAGAACCCAGGCTGTTCAGTTCTCTCCACATGTTCATTGAAATCCATTAGCTCACGGTCAAACAGAAAGGATAGAAAGGCCGGTGGGACTTCACAGGTAGTATAGGGAGAGTTTCGTGGATTAGCTCTATTGTTTACACTGATGTGTGCCGTGATAGCCTCTCTCTGTTTCTCCTGGTACAGTATAAATGTGTAAGGTAGAATCACTTTCGGGATGATGTATGCTGTTTTCTTCCTGGGTTTCCCACCATTCCTTATGCCCATCCAAGCATCCCTGCCACTGATAGAAGTTTTGCCAAGACTTTCTGGAAAAGACCATGTAAAGAGAGACAGTGGACATCTCGGGGACGGCCGGCATCTCGGTGGGAACCGGTGGAGAGAGAGGAGCCAGGAGCTTTCATGATGACGAGGAGCAGCGATTTTCAACTGGTGTGCCTCGGCACTCTGGTGTGCCGTGAAAGGATCTTAGGTGTGCCCTGAAACATTTTAAAGACCATTAATGAAATTATTTTTGAAAGAAGCTCAAAGCGCAGTAAGTATGTTCTTTGTTTTACTCCTCTTCGATCAATATGTGACGTGTGCTGTGGAAGTTTAACTATAGGTTCAAGTGTGTTATCAGATTTTTAAAAAGTTGACAAATACTGATTTAAAATCTCATAAGATCCTAGGACCTTGGTACAACCCTTGAGAGCTGAGGGGACAGCAATTTGAGGTTAAATTTCCTACCAGGCTGGAAGTTTAGAAGTTCAGAGTCATTTAGGTTTATTTATGGGGAAAAAAAAAGTATGTATGCCATGGAATACTATTATAAATTTTGAAAAAGATTTGAAAAGAGCAGGAAGCCACTCACAGCTCTTTATCAAGCTAAGGCCTTTCTCTTTCCTTTCCCTCCTTCCTGCCTCTATCCACCTCCCTCTTATTCTTTCTTTAGAACAATTCGGTACAATCACAGTAGCCATTCCAGTTGGCTAACAATATTTTAATTTAAAACATAAGTCACGTCTAAGAAAACAACGTATTTGCTCATTTTGTATTGAATGGGGGGATGAGGGCAAGGCAGTTGGGAGCACGGAGGCAGAGAAGGCTGTCTCAGTTCCATGTCCCTGCTCCGATGGAGAACATATTCCTCTGAAAATCTAGGCTGAAATTCTGAGTTTAGAATAGGAAATTTCTAGAACAAAGAAGTGTGCTTATCAGGATTTGGTGAATGGGTAAGTAGGCACACAGGGTCTTCTCCAGATACATCAATCTATTCGCTATCAGAGCAAATTAACCATCTCTGCTACAACCAACTCACACCAGGCCTCCATCCACGCCTTAGTCAGGGAAGTAGCACTGTGCTGCTCAAAGGGGGGGCACATGGCTGCAGTCAGGCTGCTGTCAATCGAAGAAATAGCCTCACTGAGAGACGAGCATGCTGGACGTACAGGTTTTCTTCATTCAAAATCCAAATCCAAAAAGGACGCTACCAGAAGGTAACAGGGGAGAAAGAAACAACCTTGGAGTGAGGCTGAGTCACACAAAGCCCTGGAGTGACGCCCTTTACATCCTGGAGGAAAGGGCTCCAACCTCAGTGCCAAGCTATTTTTCTTTTTTTCTTTTCTCATTGTTTTTGGCCAGGGCTGGGTTTGAACCCGCCACCTCTGGCATATGGGGCTGGCACCCTACTCTTTTGAGTCACAGGTTCCATGCAGATTTTTCTTTTTTTTAGTTCAATGTCCAAGTTGCCTTGGCCAAAAGACCTTGTAAGTTCTTTTTTTTTTTTTAATTTTTTTTGCAGTTTTTGGCCAGGGCTGGGTTTGAACCCGCCATCTCCGGTATAGGGGGCCAGCGCCCTATTCCTTTGAGCCACAGGTGCCTCCCAAGACCCTGTAAGTTCTATCCGTCCTGATGGATCAAGAAACACAAACTTAAAATCAACCAAAAAGAAAATAAAATAGGCATATTGCATTCACAAAGAAAATTATCATTTCCATTTATTGCACTTTAGTAAAAACAGGTTAAGTATGTCTTATGAGTAGAAACACCTGAAGGGAAACAGTCCAGGGAAACGTACTGGTTCCTTGTTCTTCCTTGGAAAGGAAGCCATGGGTATAGGACCCCAATTCGGTTTATACTATTTAGAGGAACGTGAATTAATAAAAGCAGTTGTTACTTGTTTTATTTAAAAAGCAGCTACTATGTGCCAGATACCTACTGTGTGAACTGCAAGTGCTCACATTTAATCCTTAAAACTTTACCATTCGACACACAGGGCTATCTTCTCCATTTTAAATATGAGAACATAAAGGCACAAAAGGGTCCCAGAATTAACCCCAGGTCACACAGCTAATAAATACCAAAGTTGGGATTCAAATCTGGGTCTGAATCCATACTTACAACTTCTACTTTATGCAATACTTATCTTCCCTGGGGACGAAGATAAACATTATTTATTTATTTATTGGGGGGGTCAGTTTTTGGCCAAGGCTGGGTTTGAACCTGCCTCCTCCTGGCCTGCGCCCTACTCCTTTGAACCACAGGCGCCGCCTTAAACATTATTCTTTGTCAATAATAATATCAGCAAAATCTGGGAGCATTTCTTCTGGAGCAAGTTAGGCACTGAACAAGTTAGCACAGGCTGGGGAGTCTGTTCTCCTGTGACATCAACACAATGTATTATTATGCGACCAGGGTGCTCAAATCGCCTCTTACAGTAGGCAGATGGAGAGCCAAGATACACCTCCGCTCTATTCATACTCCAAAGCCGGCATTAGCAGATTCAGGAAGGGGGTCCGTTGTTCAGTTTTTAAATAGGTTTCAAACTTCTACTTAAATCCTTCAGCTTTAAATCATTTTTCTTTTATTCATTCCTCAGAGGTCGCTGAGGGATTGCCGATACTCGACTCTGCTTTGACAAAGCTATCCTTGGATATCAGATTAGATAAGATGATGAATGGTACTTAAAACTCCACGTAAGTTAAAAGCCCAGGAGTTTAGTGGAAAACTTTCTCAAACACAGTTAAATCTCATAGCTTGCAAAGAATAGAGGGGGCTGTTTACCTATAAATTAATTCATTAATATTGTTGTTGAGATACTGAAACCCAGCAATAGGGAGATTTTCTACATTATTTTTCCCCCAAAGAAACCTGTACAGCCAGTAGAAATCCCTCAGGTTATGGAAGGAAAACATTTTATTCTAAATGAAAGATAACGTCTAAGATGGTTATGATCAGTGATGAAATGTCCATACTTAGTAGATTCTAAAATTCATATTTTCAGCCTTCTCACGTCCCTGGAACTGGGATACATACCGTCATTGCTGTTGGCCAGTTGGCAGTCCTGATGTAGTTTTCATTATCTGCATCTCGGAATCAGGATGCCCTGAACGGGTGTCAATGACTTGCAAGAAAATTCCTCACTACAGCAGATTCTCTTATGGTTCACGGCCCAGGTGCTCAGTGGTGTAGAGCATGAAAACATGGATAACCCAGATCAAACGTTGTCCGAAAGTGCAGATGTTTTAGGAATCTCCCAACAGAGGCAATTCCCGTATATTTCCCCCTCTCTGTATAATAAAGTTGTGTCTAAATAAGTTGAAACTTATTTAGGCCTGGTGCAGTGGCTCACATCTGTAATCCTAGCATTCTAGGAGGCCCAGGAGGGCGGATTGCTTCAGCTCAGGAGTTCAAGACCAGCCTGAGCAAGGGCAAAACCCCATCTCTACCAAAAATAGAAAAACTAACCAGTGTCCTAGCACACACCTGTAATCCCAGCTGCTTGGGAGACTGAGGCAAGAGGATCACGGGAGCCCAGGAGTTTGAAGTTGCTGTGAGCTATGACGCTAGAGCACTCTACCGAGGGTGACAGAGTAAAACTCTATCTAAATAAACAAAAAAATAAATACATAAATACATAAATTAAATTAAATTAAATCTTTCAATAGATTAAAAACTACAAGCTCCAAGCTAAACACGATTGTAAGAAGGACTTAACCTAACAAATGCAATCAGTGAAACCTGGTTTCTCGTACCCTCAATGAATCCCCAACAATAAATTAAAAAAACAAACAAAAAAACTACAAGCTCCGAGGGATAAGAAAGCATTGAGTCTGTTTATGTGGCACTTGTTTTTTTAATGTCTTTTTATCCGACACAATAATGGTTTGACTTCAGTCAGTGGTGTCTTAGATTTAATAAACTATAATAAGGGTCAGATAGTGTATCACTGTGTATACCAACTCTGGTTTGACAGCAGGAATCTGCACAAAACATGAGCTTGACAATGTATTTCTTTAGTTGATTCTCCCAAGGACTCATCTAGAAAATACACATGCCTTCTTCATGATAGCATTGACGGGGAGAGGACCCATGGCAGATGCTTGCAAAGGGCACACAAGCTCTTAATACACAAGCAGCTCTTCATTCTAACCTGCTATGGCCACAGCCTCAAATTGCCTCTTTTTCCATTTTCCTTGTGAGAAGGAGACTCTAAGAGAATGGTGTGGTTGACTATCTTATCATGTGTGCCAAATATTTCCATGGCCAGAAAGGAGAAAAATTCTCTAATTAAAAAAAAAAAAAAACAGCACCAAGTTGAGCAAACATGAGCAGGGCAACTTTCTCTCTTCACTCCGGAATATGTATTTATGGCTGGAGGGCAGATGAGGTCACCCAGACGGGGTGGGAGGAGAGTCAGCTTATCGTGGGGTAGATATTCACCAAGGGGAAGCCAGGGACAGGACGGAGGCAGACATAATTTCTACCTCTCTTCACCAATCTCTGGTTCCTCCGTGCAGTCCTAGAAACGTCCAGTGTGCCAAGCCCATGCCCTGACCTTGGAGACCCTCTGTGCTACGTGGGGGCTCATAGTGAACCGAGACCAGTCCAGGAACCATCTCCTTGAACGTCTCCCATCATTTCCTCCTCCCTCCCCTTCGCCACCTGGCACTTGCGCCTCCCAAATAAAAATTAGCACATAATCTTTGCCTTATCCCTGGTTTCAAGAGAATTTATCACATTCCCACAACCCGCATATTGGTCATGAGGTAGATTTCATGGGGAGCCGTGGTAATTTTTGTGTAAGGCATTTCTAGAATCAAAGCGTGTGATTTTTAGTCAATGCAGATGAGACTGTGGAGCCCTGTGCCCTAGATTCAAGCTTTGGTTCTAGACATTATTAACTGTATGGCCTTTAATCTCTCTCATTGGTCTGATGGAAATAATATTACCAGCTGTCCTTTTCTTGAAATGTCATCACCCAGGATCAAGAGCGATAAGGTTTGAGAACATAATGTGTCAACCAGAAAGTATTAGGTTATGAAGCATGAGGTGTCTGATTGTCCTAATTACTAACTTTGACAGTTGGTGTCTCTGACATTTCACTTTGACACTTCATGTTTTTATTTTATGAAGGTAAAGGTAGATCCTCAGTCTTTCAAATGAACAGTTTGGCTTGTGATTCTCTTTCGAATTTTATTTAGAGCAATTGTGGCGAAACCACGGGTAAGTCGAAAATTCATGTTATTTTCAAATACGAGTTCCATCATGGAACGAACGCAGAGCAGATAGCTTGAAATATCAGGAAGGGTGTGTGAAGGATGTGGCTAATGAATGCTCAGGACCTGGATGTGTGAGAAGCTCTGTTCTGGTGATTTTCATCTTAAAAATGAGCCACGAGTGCAACCTGAGACCAAGGTGTGTGGTGACGATGAGCTGAAAGCTGTAGAGGAAGCGAATCCATCTCAACCTGTGGAGCAAGGTCTGGTGTTACTATTCCAACAATATCAGACCATTTGAAACAAATCGGCGAGGTAAAGAAGCTGGATGGATGGGTTCTGCATGGTTTAGATGAGCATCAGAGGAGCAGTTGTCTTGACGGTGTCTTTCTCTGCGGTCGTGATCCATTTCTACACTGGATTGGTCCGTGTGATGAAAATGGATTTCTTCCGAGCATCACCAGTGTTCAGCATGATGGTTGGATAAAGATGAACTACAGAAGCACAGTCCAAAACCAAATAGCCATTAAGAAAAGCTAATGGTGTCTGTGGGGTGGCCCAGCGCTGGTGTTATCTGCTAAAGCTCCATGAAGCCTGGAAATCAATCATGGCAGATGTCTACTGCAACCAGGGAGACTAAATGATGAGGATGCTTGTGGATGCAGATTGGCCAGTAGAGACAGGTCAATCCTCTCGCAAGACAGCACTCGACCACCTGTTGCATAAATAACGCTGCTCAAACTGCAGAAGCTGGACTTGGAAACTCTCTGTCATCCCCATATTCACCAGATCTTGCACCAACTGACCCCCACTTCTTCCAGGCTTTGGACCACTTCTTGCAAAGAAAAATATTCAATTCTCAACAAGCTGTGGAAAGCGGCTTTTGTGATTTCATCACCACTTGGTCTTCAGGCTTCTTTGTGGCTGGCACACACAAGCCCCTGTTAAGAGGGCAAAATTTTGGTGCATGCTTTGACTAATGGTACCGCTTCTTGTATGAGATCTAACAAACTAAACTTTTAATCCCAAATTGGACACTTCACATTTAATGACCTAACAGCATACAAGTGATAATTATTGCTGCTAAACATGAGTGTGTCCCAGTGAACACTGTTGCCTTTTTCTCTCAAAACAAGATCAATGTTAAAATGCATAGAGTGTGAAAACTCCAGGCAGGTTAGTGCATGGTTTGGCTTTTATACACGTGATATCTCCTGCAGCAGAGGTCAACCGACTATTGCCTGCAGACAAAATGCTGAGAACTTTTGTCAATAAAGCTTTATCAGAACTCAGCCACACCCATTCCTTTACACGTTATCACAGCTTATTTCACACTCACCGCAAGGGCAGGGTTGAGTATTCGCAGTTCTGACAGAGGCCGTCTGGCCCACAGAACCCAAGGAAATTAATGTTACTATTTGGACCGTAATATGTAAAGTTTGCCAATCCCTCTCCTAGAGGAAATACCAGACACTTGTCCTTTTCAGGTAACATCAGATCTGTGGCTTTCACATTTTATGTGTCTGCAAGATGATCCACAGTGTCCGGATGAAAATATTGTAATTTTTTTTCAATTCCATTCTTTTATGTTTCCATTTTAGTATGTATTTTTATTTCAAAAAAATCAGGGGGGACAAGTGTTCCTTGTTACATAGATGGAGTTGTGTGACGCTGAAGTTAGGGCTTTCAGAGTACCTGTCACCAGAATAGTGTTCATTGTACCCAACAGGTGGGTTTTTATCCTTCACTCCTGCTCCCAACTTCTTAGCCCCCAGGGTCCATTACACCACTCTATGACCGCATATAACTCTCATTTACCTCCCACTTATAAGTGAGAACACGTATTTACTTTTTCATTCCTGAGATACTTCACTTAGGATAATGGGCTCTAGTTCTAACCAAGATGCCACAGAAGACATTTTTCCATTCCTTTTTATGCCTAATACTCCATGGTGTGTGTGTGTATCCACTCATCATTTCCTAGGCACTCAGACTGCTCCCGTATCTTTGTAATCGTGAATTGCGCCGTGATAAGTATTCAGGTGAATTTATTTTAAAGACTATAAAATATATTAGTGCCAGGCACTGTGGCTCACATCTGTAATCCAGCCCCTCCAGAGACTGAGACAGGGGCATCCCTTGAGCCCAAGAGTTCAAGGTTGCAGTGAGCCATGATTGTGCCCCAGGACTCCAGCCTAGGTGACCAAGATCCCATCTCTAAAAAAATACATGTGTGTGTTTGTGTATATGTATGCATACATATCTGTCTATGTTCATATATATAGTTGAATATATGTAATTTATAAAGGAATATACACAGAAATAGATATATTAGTGGTGAATCATCAAAAATATTTAAAAACAAGTCTCTACAATTTAGCCAGACTACTCCCTATGAGAATTATTATTATTATTATTTATTTATTTATTTATTTATTTTTTGTTCAGGACCGGGCTTGAACTCACCACTCCCGGTATATGGGGCTGGCACCCTACACCTTGAGCCACAGGTGCCACCCGAGACTCTTCCTTATGAATCTAGTTATTTTGCCTGAGCCCTGTATAATGTTACCACCCGTGAATACGCCACTGAATATATATCCATTCCCATCTGACTAATGTTTGAGCTGTCCCCAGCCTTCAGGGGACAGACAGGTCAGTTTTATTTGTGTCCAGACTCACAACAACGACGTGGTAAAGCCTGGTAACAGGGACTGATTCTGACCTTGTCCAGGTCTGAGAACTGTGCAACTAGTTAGATGCAGACCAGACATATCTGGGCCACAGCTACATTATTCTCAGCTATGCATTATGTGCCCTGATGACAAATGGATTACACTGAAAATGTCCATGAGTTTCAGAGGACAAAGTGTATATGGTGGGGGGGGCACTTTCAAAAGCTCCACGAACCTGGGAATCCATAGGAAGAAATAAACAAGCTGATCTCAGGTCCCTCTGACGGCCTCTGCTTCGCACCTGTCTCCGGTAGTTCTCTGACACCGCCTTACCCTCCCCCACCTCACCCGCGCTGGCCAGCTCTTGCGCCCTCTGATTAGACTACACCTTTCGTGCTCCGTGTGTCTTTGATTTTAACGCAGCATTCTGGAAGATCTGAGAATCCGTACTATGAATTGAATTATTAAAGCAGGTCGGTGTTTGTGCATTTAGAAGCAAGTTTCTTTTTTCAACCATCTCCTGTGACTCTAAAAAAGGAAATCTTGCAGCCAACAGTTACTCACATGGAAATTCTCTTTATTCCTTCCTTCCTTTATTTATTTTTTGGCAGTTTCTTTATTCCTTTGGTTCTCTTTGTCCGTTTGTCTGTGTGTATACGTGGGCCTCTCTCTCCCTGTTAATATCATTTACTGGGCTCTGGGCCAGGGAGCCTCTATGACCTACAGGGATGATCGGCAGGTTCACATCATGTGTGCACGCTACTCCTTTCTCCTTGGCCTTTGAATTTTAGTTTTTTTGTGAACAATGTCATTTCCATCCTTTGTACCAAAAATGAAACTCTGTTTTGCCCTGTAGGACCAATGCTTTAGCTATCGTAACTCTGTAAGTTTTGTAAGGGCTTGTCTGTGTCACCACTGGGACCCCAAACTTAGCATATAGATGTCCAACAATACTTATTTAATGGATAAATAAATTAAAGATAGAAGTGGCACTTGGACAACTGAGATTCAGCAGACAGGAGAAGATGCCTAAGTTAGACATTTTTCACCTATAAAGCTTGGGAACTATAGTGTAGAGAGATCGGAGGACCATCCTCTCTGTTCTGATTCTATCTTTAACTTTACCAAGTTGCTAAAGAAATGAGTCAGTTATTACACATAGTGGTGATGGTAGAATTAAAGTGAGAATAAGCAAAACCATCTTAGTGTTTTGATTCAGAATACCAACAGCTGAGTCCCAAGGTCTCCCTTTATCTCTGGACATGACATTTTACGATGTGGGCTTGAGTTTGCTCATCTAAAAAACAAACAAAAACACAGTGTTTTCAGGTAGTTTATGATGATTAAAGAAACAGTTGTTACCACTTGGTATAATGGAAAGAGCTCAACGAATGTGAAAGAAAATGTGAGTTTCTTTCTCAATTTTTTCTTCTTTCCCCTCAGTGAAGATGCTAAGGTTATTGAGATGCAGAAAAAAAGAACTCTTTTGAGGGTGGTTTTGTGGCACAGACTTAGCTAACTGGTGTACAGCTAAGTTATGTTATACTTGAGGCAGGGGATTTTGACTAAAAAGTAGCCATTTGAACATGAATGTTGGGCCGAGAGCTCTAAGAGCTGGGTTACTTTGCTTGTTGATAAGAATTATACTTATCTGCATGTCATTGACTTCATAGCTCCATGATACTATATATTCAGGTATATACTTTTTGACAGGTAATGTGATTCATGTGGGTTGAATTGTGTTGGGTGTCTTGTGGGTTGAATTCTCACATGCTTGAGAATGTGCCTGTATGGTTTTCACAGATGTGATCAAGTAAGACTCAGTCATGCTGGATGAGGGGGGCCCTAATTCGATGACAACTGTCTTTACAAGGAAAGAGCTTTGGAGACACAGAGACACACAGGGAAATGATGGCCTTGTGAAGACAGAGGCAGAGTTGAAGTTACACTGCTAAACCAAGGGATACTTGGGATTATCAGATGCTAAAAAAGGGAGGATTATAGCCTCTGGAGGGAGTGTACAGTCCTGCCATGACCTTGATTTTGGACTCCTAGCCTGCAAAACCGGCAGAGAATACATTGCTGTAGGTTGTAGAACACTATAACAGCACTAAAACGTTTTCATAATTTTATAAATTTTTAACACTAATCTCATATTGATAGGTTAAGGCAGCAGAGTTTATTGCAAAATATTCATGTATAACAGCAGTAATTAGTTGGATGCTACTGTATGGCTGACACTTTACTTTCTCAAACCTTATCTCTCTTGATCCTGAGTGATGACATTTCAAGGAAAGGACAGCTGGTAATATCATTTCCATCAGACAAATGAGAGAGATTAAAGGCCACCCAGTTAATAAAGCCTAGAGCCAAAGCCTGAATCTAGGGCACAGGACTTCACAGCCTCATCTGCACTGACTAAACCACATGCCTTGATTCTAGAAATGCCTCACACCATAGTTACCAAGGCTCCTCCCCACAAACCGGATTGAATAACCAACGTGTGGATTGTGGGAATGTGCTAAATACTCTTGAAAACAGGGGTGAGGCAAAGATTAAGTGCTGACATTTACTCGGAAGGGGCAAGTGCAAGGTGTGAAGGGGGCAGGAAGGAAATCATGCAGTGTGTTCAGGGAGAAGGTTCCTGGATCGGCCTCTAGTTCACAATGAGCTTCCAGGTAGCATAGGGTCTCCAAGGTCAGGGTATTTGCTTTGCACGCTGGACATTTCTAGAAGGGCTACAGGGAGGAACCAGAGATTGGGGGGTATTATCTGTCTGACTCCTTCCAGTCTCATGGGGTAAAACACCATAGAAATTTAGGAACTTTCTGTTAATCTTAGGGCTGAATTTGAGAAGACTATCACCAGGGCATTTGTCATGGTCCCCTGGACAGTGTTTCAAGCACATGCCTTCAGGAAATGAAATGGTGCACATTACGGGATAAAATTGTCAGCCTGCTTTGTGTGTGTGTATGTATTTTATATATATACACACATATATACACATATCATTTACTTATATGTATATGTAAGTATACATCAAGTATATGTACATGAACTTACATATACATATCATTTACATATATGGATATATATATATATATATATAATTTTTTTTCTCTGCAGAAGCTTTTTAGTTTGATCAGGTCCCAGTAGTGTATTTTTGGTGTTGCTTCAATTGCCCAGCAAGGGAGGGGGGTCCTCCTCATAAAATATTCACCCAGGCTGATTTCTTCAAGTATTTTCCCTGCACTTTCTTCTAGTATTTTTATAGTTTCATGTCTTAAATTTAAATCTTTAATCCAGTGAGAGTCTATCTTAGTTAATGGTGAAAGGTGTGGGTCCATTTTCAGTCTTCTACAGGCCACCAGCCAGTTCACCCACCACCATTTATTAAATAGAAAATCTTTTCCTCACTGACTGTTTTTATTGGCTTGTCAAAGATCAAACAAAGTAAGTAGCTGGATTCATCTCTTGGTTCTCTATTCTGTTCCATGAATCTACCTCTCTATTTTTGCACCAATACCATGCTGTTTTGATCACTATTGATTTATAGTATAGTCTGAGGTCTGGTAGTGTGATTCCTCCTGCTTTGTTTTTATTTCTGAGTAATGTCTTGGCTATTCAAGGTTTTATTCTGATTCTACATAAAATGAAGTATTATTTTTTCTAGATCTTTAAAGTATGACAGTGGAGCTTTAATGGGGATTGCATTAAAATTATATATTGCTTTGGGTAGTATGAACATTTTAACAATGTTGATTCTTCCCAGCCATGAGCCTGGTATGTTTCTCCTTTTGTTAACATCTTCAGCTATTTCTTTTCTTAGACTTTCATAGTTCTCTTTATAGAGATCTTTCATGTCCTTTTTTAGGTAAACTCCCAAATATTTCATCTTCTTTGGCATGACAATGAATGAAATAGAGTCCTTGATTGTTTTTTCAGTTTGACTATTGTTGATATACATAAAGGCTACAGATTTATGAGTGTTGATTTTGTAACCTGAGATGCTGCTATATTCCTTGATCACTTCTAAGAATTTGGTAGTAGAATCCCTGGTGTTTTCTAGATATACAATCATATCATCTGCGAAGAGTGAAAGTTTGATCTCTTCTGACCCTATGTGGATACCCTTGATCACCTTTTCTTGCCTAATTGCAATGGCTAAGACTTTTATTACAATGTTAAAAAGCAGTGGAGACAATGGGCAACCTTGCCTGATTCCTCATCTGAGTGGAAATGATTTCAATTTAACTCCATTCAATACAATGTTGGCTGTGGGTTTGCTGTAGATGGCCTCTATCAGTTTAAGAAATGTCCCTTCTATACCCATTTTCTTAAGTGTGCTGATCATGAAAGGATGCTGGATATTATCAAAATCTTTTTCTGCATCAATTGAGAGAATCCTATGGTCTTTGTTTTTTATTTTGTTTATGTGATGAATTATATTTATAGATTTACATGAATCAGCCTTGAGATCCTGGAATAAAACCCACTTGGTCATGGTGTATAATTTGCTTGATGTGTTGCTGGATTTTGTTTGCTAGGATCTTGTTGAATATTTTCACATCAATATTCATTAGTGATATTGGTCTATAATTCTGTTTTCTTGTTGGGTCTTTTCCTGGTTTGGGGATCAAGGTAATGTTTGCTTCATAGAATGTGTTGAGTGTCATTTATTCTTTTTCTATATTTTGGAAAAGGTTGAATAATATAGGTACTAGTTCCTCTTTAAAGGTTTGATAGAATTCTGATGTGAAGCCATCTGGTCCCAGGTTTTTCTTTTTAGGGAGATTTTGTATAGTTTATGTTATTTCAGAACTTGATATAGGCCTGTTCAACATTTCCACTTCATTCTGGCTCAGTCTAGGAAGGTGGCATGCTTCTAAGTATTGGTCTATTTCCTTCAGATTTTCGCATTTCTGAGAACAGAGTTTCTTGTAATATTCATTAAGGATTTTTTGAATTTCTGAGGAGTCTGTTGTTATTTAGCCTTTACCATTTCTGACTGATGAAATTAGAGATTTTACTCTTTTTTTCCTGGTTAGGTTAGCCAAAGGTTTATCTACTTTATTGACCTTTTCAAAAAACCCCAACTTTTTGATTAATTGATCTGTTGTATAATCCTTTTGTTTTCAATTTCATTTAATTCTGCTCTAATTTTGGTTATTTCTTTTCTTCTGCTGGGTTTGGGATTGGAATATTCTTCCTTTTCCAGTTGCTTGAGATATCCCATTAAGTTGTTAATTTCCCCTCTTTCTGTTCTCTTGAGGAGAGTCTACAGTGCTATAAATTTCCCTCTTAGGACTGCCTTTGTGGTATCTCAGAGTTTCTAATAATTTGTGTCTTTATTGTCATTTTGTTTCAAAAATTTGGTAATTTCCTTCTCAATCTCGTCTATGACCCAGCTATCATTCAGCATAAGGTTATTTAGCTTCCTTGTTCTTGTATGAGTATGCAGATTCCTGTTGTTACTGAGTTCAACTTTTATTCCATGATGGTCCGAGAAGATGCATGGAATAATTTCTATTCTTTTTAATTTGCTGAGGTTAGACTTGTGACTTAAGATGTGATCAATTTTGGAGTATATTCCATGGGCTGATGAGAAGAATGTGTATTCAGTTTTGTTAGGATGAAATGTTCTGTAGATGTCTGTTGTATGTGTATATTTTTAAATGAAATCTGGAGAACTGAAAAAAACAGAGAATTAGAAAGGACAATGTCATAACTAGCCACATATCTACTAATTATAAATACACACACATACATACATATGGGTGGACATAGAGTCCGTGTGCAATTTCAAGTAGTTTAACATAGTAAACTGCACATGAACTTTATGTCCCCCCTGTATTTTAAAGTAATAAAACCTGAGAGGTAAAGGTGAAGTCACTTATGTTCTCTTCCACTATTCTTTTCTTTCAGCCAACAGTTCTCATCCTTCTGAGAGTTATCTCCTCTGTGTTTCATATTTTTCATTTTACACCTGTATTTGTATGTGTGTGTGTGTGTGTAGTCATTAGGCACTTACCTTATAGTTCTGATTTGACTCCTCCTGACTTCATTTTGTTTCCTAATTTTTTTTTTTTTTTTTGAGACAGCCTCAAGCTATCCCCCTGGGTAGAGTGCCGTGGCATCACGCTCACAGCAACCTCCAACTCCTGGGCTCAAGAGAGTCTCCTGCCTCAGCCTCCCAAGTAGCTGGGACTACAGGCACCTGCCACAATGCCCGGCCATTTTTTGGTTGCAGCCATTGTTGTTTGGTGGGCCCAGGCTGGGGATTCGAACCTGCCACCTTAGGTGTATGTGGCTGGCGCCTTAGCTGCTTGAGCCACAGGTACCGAGCCTTGTTTCCTAATATTAAAACATGGTTAAAGGGCACCTGTTTTTTATGGTTAAATTCCAAGTACCCTCCATTCTTTAGGGATGGACTAAATGGCCTGTATGTGTGTATTACCATTTATAAAAGTATCTTGATCTTGGGGTATCTTCTTTTGAGAATAAAGTTTAATTTTTATTTCTGTCTGTTAATTCTATTTCTCCACAAACTTTTTGAAGTCCTCTTGTAGGCATATAGCACATATACACATTATACAGTGTGTGTACTTACATATAGCACACACATTATGTGTTTATAAATATGCGTATATATATATATAATATATACACAAGGTAGTGAAATAGGAGAAAAACTTCAGTGATTAGCAACAGTGCTATTCAAGTAAATTACAACCAATCCACACTATAAAATACTATGCAGCAATTTTTAAAAATCTGAGGCAGAAAACTACACAGTCATGGAAAGATATATGAGATTTCTTATTAAATAAATCAGAGCAAGTTGCTGACCTGTGTGTATTGCCTGATGCCGTTTGTATACCACACTTCCTGGGCTCGTAGACTGCGTCTGAAAGGTAGCTAAGAAACTATTAGTGGTTTGGGACTGGAGGAGACAAGGGGAGGAATTTTCTTTTTCCCATTTTATCCTTCAGTCCTTAAAAAAATTACCATGTATTACTCTTCTATTTAAAAACTACCAATAAAAAGAAAGATCTGCAGCATAAGTTCCCCTAGCAAGGGCAGCAAAAGAGACTCCTGGATCGCAGCATGAGAAAGAGCCTCGTAGAGTGACATCAGAGAGTGGCACCGTTCTGGGAATCAAGAGAAGTGAAATTGAGTTCTGCTTCTGCCATTGAATATCAGAGGTCCCTGGCAAGTCAAGCTCCTTTCCCTGGCAAGGAGGATCCTCCCTGGTCTGTTCTCCCAGTCTTGATTTCTCGCCCCACCCCCTCAATGGCTGATGCTGTGTAGATCCTTGCTCACTCCAGGCCGTTTTGTCCCTTTGCGCCAGTCCTCTGCCTGGATGCCTCCCACTAGCTCAGCTGCCTAACCACAGATATCGTTGATCCAGGGACACATTCTGCCACCTTACGCGGGCACTGTGCATGCATGGCCCATCCCTCCCAATCCCATCCCCAAACTCTCAGCTTCTAGAGGGCAGTTACCACAGCTGACTTACCTTTATGTCTGGGTGAGCTTTAGTAAAGGCACTTTTGAACTGCACCATGTCCCAGCCACTCACTCTATAAAGCAGGGAATCTAACTCATTAGTTCAATCCAGCAGGTGTGTATCAACGCCTGCCCTATCCCAAGCATCTTGTTTGGAAGGATAGAAAGATGGGTGCAGCCTTCTAGCCGGGAGGAGAATCTAAGCTCCCTAAAAATCCAGTTTTATGATCTTCACAACCAACATTTTAAAAGATATACCTTCAATTTTTGGCTCTGCCTTGATTGGTTGAATAATCCTTATCAATGGTAAGGAATATCATTTCTCCTTTCTGGGGATGGTCCCAGGACACGCACCGAATACAGTGCCCTAACTTCTCCAAGGCAGGGAGGAGGGGACACCACTTGTCCTGCTATCCAAGGTACTATTACAAGGTCTCCTCCTCTCTAAGCATGCAATCTACATAATTAATCCTTTTAAAATGAGCCATAATCCCCAAAGAATGCTTCCCTATTGATATCAAAAGTAAAAGGGTATTTTTAAGGCCATGGCAACATCACTGCTATACATTAACCTACACAAAATCAATCCATTTCCACGTTAAGTACAACCTTAAAAAACTCACTGTGGAGCTCAATGTACTTTGCCCACGTGATTAGCAGCCAGGAATCATGCATAACATAACAGGGCGAACACTAAAAGCAGCTCCCACAAGCTAATTTAATCTTAGTTCAATTGACATAGGGAACTGATCTTCAAAACAGACTGCCAGTGAGATTCTTGGGGGGGGCCCCAGCAGTCTGAGAGCAAGATCCAATATTAGCTTTTGGCTTGTACCCTCTTTCAACTAGTGTATAGTATAGGCGAGTCAGCATGGCTGCTGAAATCATGAATGACCCGCCTCAGCTCTCCTGGTGTGTGTGATAGAGACGTCTCCACACATCTGCATGGATCTCTGGGACTAAAATCTCACTCTCTGTACCTTTCAGCCCCGTGCTTCCACCCCAGACAAGGAATCTTTTACACAATGGAAGATCAGAAAGCTAAACAGTATCCACAGCCCTCAGGCCATGCCAGAGAGGCAGTGTCTGAACAAAGGTCTAGGATGTGAAGCCTGTATTCAATCAAAGGGATCAGACTCGCACTGCTGAGCTCACCTCCCAGGGACCTCCAAGGCCCCTAAATATGCACCCCCACCTGACATGATTAGAGGAAGAAGAGCGTTTGCCCAGGAAACACGACTGTGCGTGCATGCCCACACGTGCACACACACACACATACACACAGGAAGACTCCCTCAGCAGCATGAGTCAGGTTTATATCAGATGGTCGAGCATCAAATCCAGCTCAGTAGATTTATCCAGATTCAGAGACCTTAGAAGGCATTTCTTTCAAGCCACATATTTTGTTTCAAATGAATATTACTACTTGACTTTCAATGTTAGTGTCAACCTGGGGACAAAGCACAGAGAAATAAAGCTTTGGTGGGCAGACAGAACACACGATGTATGGGCCAAAGTGTGGTGGGAGGGTGGGACACGGAAATGGGAGGAAGTGGTGGAAGAGGGGGTTCCGGGTCTGCTCCCACAAGTTTACAAGTCAAGGAAATAAGAAATAGAGGTGTCTGGGAGGCCAAAATTGGTGGATAACTTGAGCTCAGGAGTTCAAGACCAGCCTGATGGAGAGTGAGACCCTGTTTCTACTAAAAAAAAAAAAAGAAAGAAAGAAAAATATTTGCCGGGCATTGGGGCAGGCTCCTATAGTCCCAGCTACTCGAGAAGATCACTTGAGCCCAAGAGTTGGAGGTTGCTGTGAACTGTGACACAACATCACTCTACTGAGGGCAGCAGAGTAAGACTCTGTCTCAAAATAAAAATTTATTTGGAGTTAGGTCTGGCATGGTGGCTAACATCTATAATCTTAGCACTTTGGGAGGCTGAGGCAGGAGGATTGCATAAGGTGAGGAGTTTGAGACTGTCTCTAAAAAAGAAAAAGTTAGCTGGGCGTGGTGTGCACCTGTAGACCCAGCTACTTGGGGGAGACTGAGGGGGGAGGATTGCTTGAGCCCAAGAGTTGAAGGCTTAATGAGCTATGATGACACCATTGCATTCTAGCTTGGATAACAGAGCAAGAATCTGAAGAAAGAAAGAAAGGAAGAAAGGAAGAAAGAGAGAAAGAGAGAAAGAGAGAAAGAGAGAAAGAGAGAAAGAAAGAAAGAAAGAAAGAAAGAAAGAGGAAGGAAGGAAGGAAGGAAGGAAGGAGAAGGGAAGGGAAGGGAGGGGAGGGGAAGGGAAGGGAAGGGAAGGGAGAGAGAGAGAGAAAAAGAAAGAAAGAAAGAAAGAAAGAAAGAAAGAAAGAAAGAAAGAAAGAAAGAAAGAAAGAAAGAAAGAGGGAGGAAGGGAGGACGGAATGGAGGAAGGGAGAGAGGAAGGAAGGAAATTGAATTATAGCATCAGAGAGGCAACTAATAGAATGTAACAATATAGATTTCAGATGGAAAGAAGGTATAAAGGGGTGAGGTCCATGGGAGCTTAATGGTCATCTTCCCTACAGAGGAGTTAATAGACAGTGACTGAGAAATTGACAATGGAGTTGTGTGAACAGCCACCAAAAGAACTAAAAACAGACGTTAAATAGATTGTGTCTCTATAGGGTAAGACTGGGGGTGATGAGGAGTTCTTTTCTTGTGTGTTTTTATATCCCTGAAGTTGTTGCAATGAGTAAACTATAATTTGATTTAAAAACTGTACGTGGGCACTTCTGGAGAGCTGAGGTGCAGATATAGAGGGACGGAACAAGACCACGTCGGTTCTCCTTGGAAGTAGTTGGGCTATTTGTGAGAAACCATGAGCATATGTAGTACGATGCCTTATTTTTGTTTTGTTTTTTGTTTTTGGCCGGGGCTGGGCTTGAACCCGCTACCTCTGGCATATGGGGCTGGCACCCTACTTCTTGAAGCCACAGGCACTACCCCAATGGCTTGTGCTATTGAAAAAAATTTTGAAAATTGCAATAAAGTATTAACAGTGAATACCTCTACAGCAAGATTCTTGAACATAATTTCTATGACAAGGAAAATGTTCTATTTCTGGGCTGTTTGATACAATAGCCACTAGCCATAGGGGACTGGTGAGTACTTCAAATGTGGCTAGTGCAACTGAGGGATGTAAATTTTTACTTTTACTTTATTTTAATTAATTTCAATTAAAATAGTGACTATTTTAAAAATAGCAACTACCATATGAGATAGCTAAAGAATCAGATGAAGGTGTGAGAGAGTTTCTATCTATTATTTCTTACATTTCTACATTGTTTAAAATTCTTACAACGTGAGTGTGACACCTGAAAGGAACATACTTAAATTTCTTAAACCCCAGATCTTTTTCATTGGAAACAAAAATAAAATAGGAAGAAAAAGGAAGCAACCAGAAAATTGCAGCCTGGAAAGTAAGAATTCTACCAAGTGGATTAAAATAGTCTGAAAAAAGTAACCAAATAGATAAACAAAGGCCGATTCTTTGTGATGCTGTCAATCTCTGAACTTTTTACAGGAATCTTTGGAGCAAATATCTTCGTATCATTTCCTCATACTACAAGCATTTAGAGTTCAGCTCTCTCTGCTCTGCTGAGTTCATTACGATTCTTTCTTCTGCTTTCAATCTTCCAAAAACATTTTGACATTTCTTATCGGCGGCCCCTCCTCTCCCCCTCCATGGCTTTGTTAGTATAGATCCTGATATATAGATATATAATCTTTATTCCTTTACACTCATGTGAGTGACAGAGTGTAAACACACACATATGTTCTATTTACCATATTTACTGCAACTCAAGAGGATGAAACTCACCAAGACACAGTGGCAATGTGACCTAGGTCATCTCATCCCTATACCTGACCCCTTTTCCATTCAACAAGCTGTCCCACCATCTGGAATCTGATCATCTCTCAATTATCAGGCAGAGAAAGGACTCTGCCACTTTTTAGCTGCAGGACCTCAGTAATGTACTCAATCAGTTTCCTCACCTATAAAACGAAAATAAAAATTGAACTGGTCTCATAGGGTTGTGGCGAGTTTGAAATGAGATATTGCACAGAAAGCGCTTAGCTCAGACCTGTCAAACAGGAGGTTCTCAAGAAATAGTAGCTATTATTATTTTAAATGTAACAGAACCAAGATTTCTCTGCCTTGGCTGTATGTAAGGCAAGAGATTTCTAGTCTTCTAGTTCTTAAAGTATCAATCTATCTTTTTTCTTTTGTGGTCTGCCAAACCACTTCAGACTTGTTATAAAATTAGAAGAACTGTTACTTTTAGAGAAATGGCAGATAACACTAAAAAGATTTATTAAAATATGGTGATAGGCAGTATTCCTCGAGCCAACATGACTTATATAAGCAGGAAATGGCCCGTTAGATGGTGGGCCTTATCTCCTTGTACAGAATGCATACAGCTAGGATAAAGAAATCATGTCCATCACACATGAAATGAAGCCCCAGGCGAGCCCCTTATCCATGTCAAAAAATGAAGACCATTCCCAAATAGCATTTCTCTCTCCCTTTTTTGTTTTTGAAATAGCTTTCTTCTCATTATAAAAGTAACACATAAATACGGAAAATATTTCAGGAAACGAGGGTAAAAATAAATATCATTCATGATCCTACCAAGTAAAAATCACCAAGGATGACCACTGTTAAAATTTTGATATATGAAAATACAGGGCCAGGCACGGTGGCTCAGATCTGTAATCCCAGCACTCTGGGAGACTGAGGCACGTGAATTGCTTGAGCTCAGGACTTCAAGACCAGCCCAAACAAGAGCAAGACACCGTCTCTACTAAAAATAGAAAAACTAGCTAGGTATAGTGACACATGCCCTGTAGTCCCAGCTAGTTGGAAGGCTGAGGAAAGAAGATTGCTCAAGCCTAAGAGTTTGAGGTTGCTGTGACTGAGGCTCATGCCATGGCATTCTACCCAGGGTAGCAGTGTGAGACTGTGCCAAAAAAAGAAAAAAAGAAAGAGAAAATTCAAAAAAGATATGCATGTAGGCCTAAATCTAAATTTAATTAAATAAGTACATATAATTTAACATGTGCAATAATTAATTATAATAACTTATAATCTAAGTTTTAAAAATACACAGTAGATAATAGACGACTTCATTAACTCAAACACAAATGGGATCATATAGCCCAAAATGTTTTAAAACATCTTCCATTTAACCATCTAGTGTGAATATTTCCATGTCATGGGTTTACATACGCATCATTTTTATTTTACGAATCCCCTATTGATGGACACTTAGATTGTTTCCTATCGTTGTGGGTTGTTTTGTTGGGTTTTACTATTTTAAACGTTTGGGGGTATCTCCGTGCAATGACCCTAGTGAAATCTTTCTAGATGTGAAATCACAAAGGACAAGCCCATTTTTAAGACTTTTAATAGTTTGTGCCCAAATCCTCAGAAATGTAGCCAGTTCTGTCCTACCGGAGGGCGATGAGTGCACAGTCCCACTCCATCACCCTCATACTGCAAGCAGGTGTTTGCAGTCTTCTGATTTGGGGCAATCTCATAGGGGAAGAAAATATGATAATATCTGCTTCTAGTTTTAATTTTGATCTATTTCAATTGAACTATTTTGAGTACTTGTGGAACTAAAAATCTTTTCATGTGTATAGCGGCCGTTCCTATTTCTTCGTTTTGCTAAAGACTTACGTGTTACTCTCCATCTCTGGAGGTAGGGAGGGGGGAGGAAGTGTACCTGCCACAACCCGAAACCTACCGATGTCATACTCCCCTTCTATCAATGGGGACGTCACACCCATAAAGCTTTTCTCAGACCTCCCCAGCCATAAGTGGTCTCCTCTTCTAAGCTCTCAGGGGTCCTTCTGTGAAGCCCTTCTTAGGCTTTAATACCGTTCTGGTCTACAGTTATTCATATCATCATCTGTCTTTCCCCCACAACAGCAGTCCTGGGATCCTACTAATTTAGAAATACCAAGGAAGAGCATAAAACTGTCAGAAGATTGCATGCTATTTAAACACATATTTATTATAAATCTATTGGTAGCAAAATATATATACATGCATATATTGTTATAAATACCAACACTTACTACATATTAAGTATAGTCCAGCTATGTGCAGGGACAGATTCACACTGAATGTCAGCAGCTAACCCAACAAAGATGTATTTCTTTCTCATGAGAAGTCCAGCATGGGACCCTGGTCTTTACCTTTTAACTATTCCATCTGGATGCATCGATTCTAAGATCACATTGGAAGGGAAGATGAACGATGAAGGCAATACATGAACAGGTAAAGATCTGGCTCAGAAATGACATGCCACCCTTTTTTCCACAGTCCATTGGCTGACCGTCCTGGGGTCGTATGGTGACTAGGAAAACAAGGGGAGCACACGGTGATCAGCATTACCTGTCTCTGCCCAAACTGGCTTCACTGTTGCAGGAATTTCCAAAGTATAAACTCACGTCTATCTATGATCCGGGTGGTAACAGTTGTCTCAGTCTTCCAGATGAGGAAAATAAGTTCAGGGAAGTTCAGCAACTTGGCTAGAGTCACTCAGTCAGGAAGTGGTAGAGCTGGGATTTAACCCATCTGTCTGATCCTGAACTCTGTACTCTTAATGAGAAGATTATGAGAAATTGATTTAGTAAACAACATGAAGAGAAGCTCCAATTAAAAATAAATCATAGGGGCTTGGCACCTGTAGCTCAGTGGCTAGGGTGCCAGCCACATACACCAGGGGTGGCGGGTTCGAACCCAGCCCGGGCCTGCCAAACAACAGAAAACAGAAATAGGCAGGCGTTGTGGCAGGTGCCTATAGTCCCAGCTACGGGAGGCTGAGGCAAGAGAATCGCTTAAGATCAAGAGTTTCAGGTTACTGTGAGCTGTGACGCCATGGTACTCTACCCAGGGTGACACAGTGAGACTCTGTCTCAAAAAAAAAAAAAAAAAAAAAAAAAAAAGAAAATGATAGGGTCTTAGGCCATGGAAATGTACCCACATGTGAGTAAGTGATCTCTTACTGACCAAAGTGCAGTGCTAAGTTGCCCTGCATATACTTGCTACATACTGATATTTACGGATTGAGTGGTAAGGTCTGAACCAATCTGTGCAATTTAAAAAATAAATCACGATCCGATTCTATTAGGAAATTCTGCATTTATCTCCTGATAGCAACTAAAGTGAAAATGGCTAAGAGCAATAAAAATCCATTTCGCTATTTAGTACAGTTTGTCAGAGCAGAGAAATGGGATTGAATTTCAAAGCCACAGGCAAGCTGGCTGCAATCTGCGGCTACACAGTGGATGGGTTTTTTTCTTCTTTATTTACAACTCTTTTGATAAGCCTTCAGCAAGTTGCATAGGTTGTTCTAGTTGTATCTCGTTTGACTGGATTAGAATACTTGATGACAGTTTGGATAAGTTTGAGGCAGATGGCTCTTGACATTTTTCATGGCATCAGTTACCAGCCACGCAGGAGTCTCTTTCATCCTTTGTTTATCCTTCACTTAGAAGCCACTATAGTAGATCGTTAAACTTTCATTTTTCACAGCGCTGATTAAGGCATACTACAAGGCAGATGTTATTCCGTACCATTTTTAACAATTTACATTTAGCACCAAAGCTGGCTTTGTACTGTTCCAGCGGATCAATTCACTTTTTTTCTGACTTCAAGGTCAATCTCCGAAACACTGTGACTCCCTTAACAATTTAATGTTTCGTAAACTTCTCTCGCGTTACAGAAACCCTGCTACTTATGCCACTGATATGTGTTTGCTAGTCAACACACACACAATTCAGTAGTTCTCTTCCTCAGCAAAGTGAGGGCATTATTTAAGAGGCTGTTCATTAAACACAGAGAAGAGCCTCAAACCCAAACAAAAAGAGTTTGAATATAACCTGTCAGTATCCTAATTTTTACCGAGGCAGTTCTGGAACCAGAAGTGATTGACAGTCCTGAGGTAGAAGATTTCTGGCACCTCATAGCTGAGTCGTAGAATAAAAAATATTTCTCTTTTCTTCTCCATGCTTTAGTGATTTGGTAAAGTACATACTATTCAGTTCAACCTAACACATCAGAGTAGATAAAAGCATCTTTAGATATAATGTAATGTTGACAAAAGGCTCATTGTGTGCAAATCGTCATGACGTTTGGTGGAACCTTACGAAACACAACCTTGAACTTGGTCTCTTCTGGGATAATTTCAAAGTCCATCCCCTTTATAAAGGAAAGATAACATCTTGCTCTGGAAAAAGAGAGTGTGGGATGTCTGGATGACAGTCTGCATGAACTATGCTTACATATATTCCCCGTCCCAGTCAACAATTAAGAGTTGAGACAGGATCATGGGCCATGCAAGCTGGAGTGCTATTTCTCCAAAAACAAAGGAGTCACAAGAAACAAGAATAGCAAAGGGGTGAACAAGCAGGCTCCCGGGGCTCCTAACTCCATGCACGGAGCTAATCCACAACCAAGCAACCTCCAGTGCTAAATGTGGCCTCGAGGACTCCTCTGGTCCAGCCCCGGGAATAAAACACAGTACCTGGGAAACTGACCTCTGTTTTCGCTCTTTTTTTTTTTTATTAAATCATAGCTGTGTACATTAATACTATCATAGGGTACAGTGTACTGTTTCTGTATACAACTTGAAATACTTTCATCCAACTGGTTAACATAGCCTTCATGTCTTTTTCTTAGTTATTGTGTTAAGACATTTATATTCTATATTTTGAGAGATTCACATGTACCCTTATAGGATGAACCATAGGCGTGATCCCACCAATCACCCTCCCTCTATCCCCCTCCACCCTCTCCTCTCTTCCTCTCCCCTCTCCCTATATTCCTAGGCTAAAATTGGGTTATAGCTTCCCTATGAAAGCTATAAATTAGTTTCATAGTTAGGGCTGAGTACATTGGATACTTTTTCTTCCATTCCTGTGATACTTTCCTAAGAAGAATATTTTCCAGCTCCATCCATGTAAACATGAAGGAGGTAACGTCTCCATTTTTCTTAATGGCTGCATAGTATTCCATGGTGTACATATACCACAATTTCTCGATCTGTTCGTAGATTGATGGGCACTTGGGCTTCTTCCATGACCTAGCAATTATGAATTGGGCTGCAGTAAACATTCTGATACAAACATCTTTATTGTAGTATGATTTTTGGTCTTCTGGATATATACCTAGTAGAGGAATTACAGGATCAAATGGCAGGTCTATTTTTAGTTCTCTAAGTGTTCTCCAGATGTCTTATGTTCCAGGCAAATGTTTTCCCTCTTTTTATTTGCTGGGGGAAAATGTGAGAAGGGAGTGGAGAGAAAATAGTTTTATTTTTAAAAGTCACACTTCCAGAGCTTTAGACTAGCCTGGGTACAACTCTGGGAAACCATGGTGGGGTAGCCTGTTCTCTAAGAAGCCCCATTTCTTAAACACTGGTGAGCCTTGGGCAGAATCTGAAAGTTGCACTGAACAAAGGAAAACTGTTGCTGATTTGCATGTTAATAAGTCAGGGAATCCCCCAGATCAAGGGCACTTGGGCCAGCGTTTCTCTTTCTGATTGTGTTTTTAGCTAATGTGAGTCTCTGTGAGGTGGTGCTTGCCTTTGGTTCTGTGGAGTTACAGCCTTTCATTTAGCTGAACCATTCAGTGAAGTGTGGAGAGGACGGGTGTGGGGAATGGTGCTACGGGGGGTAAAGGAGGGGTGTTTGGGGACAGGTTTTATTTAATTCGGGGATGGGGAGGCCGGCAGATCAGGAAATGGTTGTCTTTGAAAGACACGTTGTTACACACACAGATTTCAGGAGGAGGGGGCACCCCATGCCAGGGGGGATCAGTCAGGAAGCAAAAGAGGGGAGAATCCTGAGCCAAAGCTTTCCTTGTGGTTTTCTTGGGAAGACGTGAGCCACGCAGGGTAAACAGGCAGAGGGCTGGCCAGTCTGAATAGCTGCATGAGCTCTGAGGCACAGGGCCTGTCTCACCATGTCTGATTCCTGGCTCTGGGGTGATCTGGGATGATGGAGCTCAAGAGCCCCATAAAGGGGGTGGTTGGGGGTGTGGGCTCTGGATGGGTTGCTCTGAAAAGTATGCTCTTGGATGAGCTATCTGTTACCTGCAGAAATTAGCAATCTTGGTAGGGGCAGTCCCACCACCAACAGTAAGACCCCAGGTGTCAAAGCATCAGGGTACAGAGAATGAAAGCCTTGGGTAATACCAGAGTGCAGCATTCCCTCGGTCTCACTACTGGCCACAGAGTTCTAGGTGGTGGCCAGTGATGACAGAGGCATGGTGCACAGCCTAACCAAAAGCAGGAGGCAGGAAGCCACATGCCAGCCAGCAACTGCCCAGAGGATAACTCAGGGTCTATTACCCATCTCTGCAGAACAAGACCCCAGAGTATAGCAGCTCACCATTTCTCACGGTCATGAATCTGGGTACAACTTAGTGGTTGGGTGCCTCTGACTCAGCCTTTCACAAGGCCACACCAAGGCATTACAGGCTGGGGCTGCTGTCATCTCCAGGCTGGACTGGGAAAGGACGGGCTTCCAAGCTCACTCACATGGCTTCTTCTGGTCTCGCTGACCATAGACATCAGCTTCTCGCTTCATGGACCTCTCCACAGAGTACTAGTAACAGGGCAGCTTGCTTCCCCCAGAGCAAGGATTCTAAGAGAGAGTAATGGAGAATGAGACAGGGTAGGAGAGGTTGAGCAGGGTGGAAACCAGGGTCTTTTTGTTACCTGATGTTGGAAATGGCACTCCATCACTACTGCTGAGCTCTGACCATTGGAAGTGCGTTGCTAGGTCTGGCTCACACTGAACAGGAAGACATCACACAGGGTGTGAATAGGAGAAGGTGGGGACCATTGAGGGCCGTATTTATAGGCCACTGACTATAGGAGTGGATAGAAATTTTGAAAACAAACAAAAAACATCCAACATCAAAACAAACACAAAACCTCTCCTTTCCAATTACATAATAATAAAAAGCAGTGCCCGTGGCTATGCTTGGGTTACAATCACTCCCATTTCACAGATGCGTCTAGCAGTGATTCTCAACCTTCCTAAGGCCGTCACCCTTTAGTACAGTTCCTCATGTTGGGGTGACCCCCAACCATAAAATTGTTTTCGTTGCTACTTCATAACTGTAATTTTGCTACTGTTCTGAATCACAATGTAAATATCTGATATTCAGGAGACCCCCAAAGGGGTCACGACCCACAGGTTGAGAATCGCTGGTAGGGAGAGGTAAGAACTAATCCCTTAGCTAGTGTCAGATAGCATAAATGCCAGGCCTGCTAACTTCCAAGCTGTATTATACAATTTGTTTAAATTACAGAGAATGGGTGGTGCCTGTGGCTCAAGGAGTAGGGTGCTGGCCCCATATGGCGGAGGTGGTGGGTTCAAACCCAGCCCTGGCCAAAAATTGCAAAAAAAAAAAAAAATACAGAGAAAATGCAGATATAATAAATATCTGAAAATACAGATACAATAAATCTCATGAATATTTGAAAATTCATGGTGTTCTGTGAAAAGGGTGAATTAACCTTAACAAGATCTGCAAATTCAACAGTAAATAGAGAGATAAGAAGGAGTATTGCTATTATGGTTGTTTTAGATTTTCAGCTTGGCAAAGGTTAATTAGATTGATACTGTCCAGCGTTGAGAAGCATATGGAGAAGACACTCTCACGCGCTGTTGAAGGGAGTATAATGGGTATCAAATTTTGGCAGGCAATTTGGCAGTATCTATCAAAAGTTAAACTTGTGCAGACCCGTTGATCCAGCAATTCTACTTCTGGGAATTCAACCCAAGGAAATAATTAGGCAAACACACAGAGAAGTGTCTGCAAAGATCGTTATTGCCATGTTATTGAAAATAAATAAATGGACAGATCAGTGGACGGATAGATAAAAACAATCTCAAGCATTCACAAATGTTGAATAGGTTAAGCAAATTATAGATTAGATAAAATACAGGCATCCATTAAAATTGGCAATTTATATCTGCATTTATGGACAAGGAACCACCCCTATAACATATTGCCAGAAGAAAAGAGCAGAAATATGAAAAAGGAGACACAGAAATTCTATAATGAGACCAGAAAACCTTGTACTGAAACGTTCATTGTGATCGTTTCCCTATAAGAAAATTTCTTGTGATTTCAACTTTTTGGTCTGTATTTTCGTACATTTGCTAAAATAAATATGCATACATTTTTCAGAAGAAAACAAGAGGAACTATTATTTTTTATACCTTCTCCCTTAAGATTATAGACCCTACCCCGAGAATAACAGTTGATTCTATTTTTTAACATTTTTAGGAAAGGTTTCTGCGATAAACACCCATTCCCAGTTTTAGTTTATTAAACATTATGGAGATAATATTTGTAATGAACAGAGGGCTTAGGACTTCGACAGGGTACGTTATTTGCTTGTTTGTTTGCTTTGTTTTGTTTGCGGGCAGAGCAGTAACATTGCTACTGTAAGTGGAAGACCTGTAGCATTTTATGCAGCTCGACCACCGCTGAAAGCTTTTCCTACCCAAAACACGTGTTTGAATTAGTTATAAGAGCTGCTCCAAACAGTAACTTGTTGCTCAGATGTTGTAATAATTGTCTTGAAAAACAGTTCATTAAACCCGATGCACTTGGTTTTTCAGCCCTGTGTGTATCTGGGTGTTTCCTATCACAGACTCAGCTACAAAATGGGCTTCTTCTTCCACTCTGAACTCAAGCCAAGAAGACATCTGTGCCTTCAGCCCTTCCAATAGACTCCATCTGCTTATTTCTCCATGTCGAGAGCAATATGGAATTTACAATGCTGGCTTTTGTATATACCCTTAAGTCGTGTTATTTTCTTTTTTAATATGACCTTTCTAGAGTTACAAATTTTATAAGGAAATCCCAGCACTTGACTATTCCCATTTGGACCCCTAGTAACTGGAAATTCGGTTAAAGCCATCACTTTAAGTAGGACTGACATCAAAGCTTACCTTCTCTGGAAAGGTCTGTGAAATCAGCTTGTCATCAGAAGGTGCTCTGGTCAAGAAATGTCCTGCAGCTTCACTAAGCCAGCCTCATTTCTGCCTATTTAGAATGCAATGGTGTTTTTGGAATCAAGAAGGCATTTGTTTGGGGTTCAGCTTGCCATGCTGAGAAGACATGGGTCAGGCTGTCCTTTTGACAAATTGACCCTGAAGAACAGATCTTAGAAACAATAAATATAATCATGTGTGTTCCATAATAGAATAGAAAAATGGCCTTCTCACTGATCCTCTGTCTGCTTTGTGAATAGAAAAAAGGAGGGGGGAAGCTTTTATTTATAACAAAGAAGAACTTTAACTTATTTTCATGATTAGATAATGTTCTCTCATAATTTTTCAAGTTACCATGAGACAATTGGATGTGAATTAATGTATGTCTGGCTTTTATCACCTAGATGAAAAGACTATCGGCACTAAGATGGGTATAGGAGACATTTCATGATTAGAGTATTCCAAACTAACCTGTGTTTAGTACACAAAAGATAACAGTTAACATACTGCTAAACATTTACTGAGACACAAGTCAAGACGAAGATGAAAGATTTAAATCCAAAGGAAAAAATACACTGTCCAAAGGCAAAATGGCTATCATGGGTTTTGAAACAGAAGTTAAAGAAACAAAAATTAATAATGGAGATGAGAAGAGCTTGTAGAGAACAGGAGGATGGAGGCACAATTTCCGCTTCAATATTTCCCCCTCTTTCTTGTTTGGTACCCTCACAATTGATATTTCTGCTTTTTCTTTCCCTGGTGGATTCCTAAAAGGAACCTGTGTTTATGTCACCTGCTAATTCTATTTGGAATTGGCCTTATTGCCATCATCTGATACACCTCTAAAAATCTCCCTAGAAGTGCTTCTCATTGCAATGAAAACACGCAAAATCTCACCATGGTCAAAGCACAATTAGGTGCACAGCCTCATTCTCTTACCCTCAGAGAATTCTAGGATTAGAGACGCTACATCAGCCCATTCAAATAACTCTGAAGTTATTCTCTGAGGATCACCACAGTTAGATGAGGTAAAAGACAGAATAAGAGGTGCCACCAGGTTCTACCCAGCCCTACAGTTTCCCGACACTTGACTGTTCTTCCCAGCTGCTGTCTCAACCACGCAGCCCTGACCTTTGTACACCTCTAGACACAGAGAAATCAGCCTTCCAGAAACTTCTTCACCAGCTCCCTCTCCTGATCTCGCAGCTGGACAGGCCTGGCTTCCCAGACTTCCCTGTAAGTTCTGCCTTATTCCCCAGCATCCAGGCATTGGGAGACTGACTTTTCTCTGATCCAGCAACTCCTCTTTGCAGACTTTACTTGTCCAGCTCCTCCCACATTCTGTAGGATCTAATCCCTCAGGAAATCCTATAGTCCATAATAACCACAATGGTTCTATTTCCTGATTGAACCATGGGTGATACAGCCATTGCTTGCTTATGACCACAGTTAAGCCAACCAGGAAACCAAAGGGGTGAACATATGTGCAAATCAAGTCATTTTTAGAATCACTGAGGCCATAGGGAATAATCAGCCTAGAGAAGTGGCCATGTGGGAGGACACAGGAACTGATATGACAGCTGTGGTTAGTTGATAAATGCAGAGCCATCCCCAACTCCTCTTGTCCCCAACTCCTTACATCACTTTCCCAGCTCAACTGGCATTGAGGAGTGGCAATTTCACTCAGTCTCAGCAATGCAGGATGAGCAGAAGTCTGCAGGAAGCCTTTAGGGAGGCTTTTGCTTTTTTAAAAAAGGGAAAGCAGTGAAAGGAGAGATTGCAGGTGCCATTTTTCTCTCCTTTCTCCTGCCTTGACTTTGTCCATGGCCCCTGGATCGGTGGCAGTCAGTCTTAGCTAGACTGCAGAAAGCACAAAGAGAGAAGCCAGCAGTGGTAAGGATGGGAGAGCAGGGAGATAGAGCCTGGCCTGTGATGAGATCCATAAGCTGACATGCCAAACCTGCCTGTCTCTGAGCTTCCTCCTAAAGAAACAATAAACATCCTCATGATTTAAGCCAGCAGTATCTGGGGTTTCTGTTACTTGCAGCCAAATGTACTCCTTACTTACAAAAATGGACAGAAAAATTATTAAGCACCCTTTGTGTATTGGGTATATGTTAAAATTTTTCACACATGTTTTCCTATTTAATCTTCACAAATTTCCCAGTGAGGTAAGTACCATTTACATTTTAGGAAGGAAAGAATTGAGGCACAAATATTTAAACACTGTCCAAGGTCAATTAATGTGTGGATCCATAATTTGAATCTTCTGGTCCAAGGGCCATAATGAGGTCATAGACAAGACATGTTCTTTACCCTTTCAGTGAACATGCTTAGGATTACTAGGAATGTGTCAGAAATGTTGGTTTTGATGCATTGAAGTTTATTGGATAAAACTGGTATGAAGAAATAATGTCTAATAAGCAGAGATAATTCAGAAGGGTTTTCATAGAAGATACTAAGTTTTGCATTGGGGGAGAACTCATGTATAACTAATATAAGGGTGACATATGATTGGTTTTTTTAGGACTGTTGTAAACAAATTCCAGCATTGAATAGGAGAATGACCTAAATGATCTCTAAGTTTTCTTCAACTCTGAGATCTCATGACTTGCCAGATATGACAAGGTGTTTTCTTCTTGATTCTGGCGACCCTAAGTTTCTAAAATTGAAGTTGTTCTCTCTGGCACCTGAGTCTGAAAGATGATATCCCAGAGGGACAGAGCAAACATCTTTCCTAGTTACTGATTTAAAAAATAAAAACCTTTCCATGCCTCAAGGTCAGCCTTAGAGAAAAATCAACTCGACTGACAATTTTCCTCATTAAGCAGGAAAATAGCACCTACTCAATTAGAGGTGTGGAGAGGTGGTTGTAGGCTGAGTGTGTTCTATAATTCACCCATCACCGTACAGAAAACAGTTTTTGGTCTACCAAAAATATACTTTCACCTTTATCCAAGAAAAAAAAAGAAAAGGAAAGAAAAAAGGACCAGAGGCCCAAGGGCATAAAAAGAAAGAAAAAACATTTTAATAAAACTTAAAATTATTTTAAAAGACATTTTGGCATAAGGATCGATTCTACTCAACCAGAATTATATTTGTAGATAATAATGGTCTTTCTTTTCACATTCAGGTAAAACAGAAAAGTAACTGGAAAGAAAAAGAAAAAAGATTTCAGTATCAGTCCTGAAGTTAATTTTGGAAATCATCTCTGTATCTTTAGAGAGATTCTTAGTGAAATTTAAGTTGTCTTTGAGACATATGATGCTTTATTAAGCTTACTTAGTGTCCACGATATGGTAGGCAACAAAAAGCTTCCAAAAAACTTGAAAATCAAGAATATGAACATAGAAATGATAAATGTGATGAAAATGTGACAAATACAGGATTTCAGAAGCAGAAGAGGTCATGTGTGCCATTCTTTCTGTTTGAAAACATCCTTGTATGTTCTGTTTTCCGTCCTATAACATGATTCCCATTTGTTCCATGCCGTGTCTTAGGATAAACACCATCTTTGACCACCCTCTTTAATTCAGGCATTGCTTCACTATTCTCTATCAGGATGCCATATTTATTTTCTTCCTAGCATTCATGACAATTTTAATTTTTTATATTCATTTGTTTGGTAATATATTTCCTGTCTGTTTTCTTTATGAAATTATCTTTACTAGGCAACAATATCTGTGTTACCAGAAGTTTCACAGCGCGTAGCATTCAGAACCAAGGGGAAAAAGTTTCATCGAGGTCATTTCATCATAATAGGTCTTAAAGGATGAGCAAAATTTGATTATTGAAGACAGAGAGTGCAAGGAAAGTATGTATTCCAGATACCAGAGGTAGCATGAGGGAAATGGCATATAAATAGGTAAACAAGTGGGTGCATTAGAGACACAATGAATCCCTCGTGATGTGGTTCAATTCTTTCCCTAATTCACTCCATTGTGGTCATTCGGGATGGTCAGGAAATGGAGTGGAACAGAAAAGGAATCACCAGTCAGTTTGTCATTGGCTAGCGAGTTCATTTGTCAATTACAATCTTCTGTAATGTTTTTTGAACTGTACAAATAGTGTAGAGATATGTTTTGGTAGTGAACAAGATGTAAATGTTTTGGGAATACATAAGGCTAAAAATAAAACCTATTCCGCTCTCTCCCTTTATGTCACCATTCTTTGTTGCCTCTGCAGAGTTGAACATTTAACCCACTGGGAGAATACAAATAGTATTCCCAAGCTTCTTCCATGCATTCACACACTTACACACACACTTCTGTGCACACGACCACATATAGCCACACATATCCACACATAACTATACATCTCCGGCAAACAGAGAGAAGTTCAACGTTCACAGCTGAGAACACAGAGGCTCTGTCTGCATTTAGCTTAGGAACTCACCATGGTTGAGCTTTGTCGTTCCCAACTCAGAAAGCGGGGGCTCCCACACCAGCCGACAGGCCCTCAGCCCTCCTAGGCACAGATGGGAAGTGTGATTTAAGAACAACAGAATTGACATGATGCTGTGGAACTGTATTTGGCCTATCTGTACACACGAGGGGCTTTTCTTCGAAGTCTCTTAAAAACTCTCTAATTTCTATCAGCTTTAGGAACTGATTCTTCCTCAACCCCCAGTCTAATCCCCATTCACCGCACTTGTCCCAGGCTGACACTCTACAGCCTGAAGCCATTCAGTTAAAAAGAATTTCCCGAGTTCCTCTGCATTCAGCACTCCACGAACTCGGCCTCTCCACATTCCTTTGCTGACCATAAACTCATCTTTCTCTCATGCTTTGTACCAACAAGCCGTATGGCTGGCCTTTGCAGGAGAAATGAGAGGGGCCTCTGAAGACAGGCCCCAAACAATGGTGGGGGGAGGTTCCCATGAGTTCTCTAAACACAGTGCACGCTCCTCTCTGCTACATCTCAGCTGCCCCGAACAGACACAATTTAAGGCCTTAGAAACAAACCCAAGCTCTCCTAATAAAACAAATATTTCACAGTTCATTTAATCCAAGATATTGAAAAGACCTGCAAAGCCTCAGGGTTACCCTCTCCCCGGGGATGCTGCAGTGTTTGGGTAATACAGATGCTGTTCCCTTCCCAACTCAGCAGCTGCTGTGCCAACACCAGCCTCCCCGCTTTTCTGTTTGTTTTCGGGAATCATCATTGGATTCGATCCAAAGGAGGCTCAGGTGGGGCTCTCTACTCAGGGATTCCTAATTAGGGAAATGCATGGAAAACTATGGCGGTGGAATAACTATGATGTCTAAACCATGAACTGTACTAGGCATTCACTATTTATTGAGTCCCTACTGTGTGCCAGGCACATCAGGGCTGAGGGTACAGCCGTGAACAGGGGAGACAAAAATCCCAGCTTTATGGAAATAATGTACTGAATGAGAGAAAGGACAAATATATGACATAATATTTCACATGTGAATGGTCGCTATGGATGAAAATACTAGAGAGGGCTGGAAGTTCAGCGATGGCAGAAGAACAATTTGAAGTAAGGTGGACAGGGAAATAACTAGGTCTGGCAAGGTCATTTATCCAAGTTTTAAGACTTTTGTCTTGAATTAAATCAATTTTAAAAGAAAAGTTCCAAGGCAAGTTTCAGCTCTAGAGAGAACATCTAAGGAAATAACTCCTCCTTATTGGGTTGTGCACCCCAACCCTTCCTTCTGTTTGGAACGGTCATCTGTCCCCACTGATGGACACCAAGGAAGCACCATGTTTTTACCGGACACTGGCCAAGTCTGATCCTCTCAGTAGGAGACAGAAGACTGAGAACAAGCTACTGAGTCTCCTCCCTGAGAACTTTTAGACATGAGACTCAGAGACTGTCAGTCAGACGCTCATGGCAGAAGCTCTGAGGTGTAAAACTCAGGAGTCATGGGTGGTCATGTTCTGCTTCGTGGAAATGATGGAGCTGACCAATGAGAACAGCAGAGATAAGAGCAGAACACATTAAGTCCTGCCGCAGTTCCTGGTTAATCCCATTGATAGCCTGACCCTTACTACAGTCCACTTATTTGAACCCTTCCTTGGATATAAGGAGACACAGAAGGGAGCAGCTAGAACCTGTGAAGACAGAAGCCGGGTCTCATGGAAGGAGACAGAAGACGAGTCTACAGTACAGTAGGAAATTATTGTCACCCCACATTGTGTTGTAATTCCCAGGTATAAGGCATTAAAACATTGGCCTGTCATCACCATGTTTTTGACTGTCCAACAAAATGACTGGACCCAACACTAAGCATAGTGCTCTCAATGTTTCATTGCTGTGAAGACGGGACCCGCAGATGTTGTAACCAGGATGAAAGTCCTGAGAGAGGACCTTGACGGATTGGGTCCATCAAATTGGATCCATCCATATCATCCATTGGAGACCATGACAGATTGGATCTGGCTGGCCAATCTGCTGTAGATCAGCCTCTGCAGACCTGCCGTGCAGATCATCTAAACTCCCTGGGAAGCATCTACAAAGACAGACGCCTGGCCATCAACCCTATGTCCAGTTAGCTGGAGTAGCCTGGGCGAGGATTCAGGCACTTATATTTCCCAAATGCTCGCTAGACTTCCTGACAATCTAGCAGGTGTCTGGAACCACAAATATGTACTCTATTAGATAAGACCATAAGCCTCCATACAAAGAAAATGGGAAACACAGCAACCGGGATGGACAATCTCTGCCCATAATCCAGTTAGCTACTTCTGAAACACGTTCCTTAAACTTCTCAGAGCCTTTGCTTGTGCTGTGTGCTGTGTGCTTTGTGCTTTGCCTGAGACATCCTTCCCCTGGACATGGCGTGGTGTCTTATTTCCTTCGAATATTTCCCAGAATGTCACCTTATCATAAGGCCTTCCCTGGCTTCCCTATCTGGTATTGCAAACTCCCTCACCCCCATCATTTCCTCCCTGCTTCCTGCACTTACTTTTTCTCATTAGGGCTTTCTCATCACCCTCTGCTTTATATTTACTATTTCTCTCTCTCTCTCCCCTCGCCACCTTCTCCCCTGACATTGGACTGTCAACTCCACAGGAGGAGCACTAGAATAGTATCTCTGGGTCCGGGAACAGTCCTTGACAACATACAGTGAGGTAAGGAACACCTTCCTGGTCCTGTGTCTGTGGTGGTTGATGTCCTGATCTCCTAGATGAATACTCAGAGTCATTTTGATCTTTATAGTCAGGAACCAGGTTTCCAACAAGTTACTGCGCCTTCCTGGCACCCGAACACATGCTCTCCTGCATCCAAACAGATTTCTACCTGCCTGAAGAGCACCTGAAAATGTTCCTCTGGCTGAGAAGGGAAAGGCCCCGGCCAAAGCAGAGCTGAGGCCAGATGGCTGTGAACTGGCAGGAAGAAATACAAGTGCCAGAGAAAGCACACACCTGTGTCCTCGAGACCTGGCCGGGGGACCAGAGCTGCACTGACATGGGCCTCTGGGAAGGAAGCCGCTTCTTGGAGACAAACAGGAAAAGAGCTTCCTCTCCTGGAAACCAAAAAGTTTCCATTTCATCTCTGAGTCTCTCCAACAGGATGAAAAGACCCAGGACGGGGTGTGCTGAAGGCGGGGTGGGGGGACTGTAAGAAGCAGGGCTGCACGGTGCCTTCTACACCAGCACCCCACATCTGTGCAGAGAACTCAGTGTTATCCAGATGTTTGATCCAGATAAAAACACAGCCTCAAAGGCCTTTGCAAGAAGGAAATAGGGGGAAATGTGACTTCTCTATCTTGGAAAAAGGGAAAAGGGAACAACATCAGCAAGTGCTCAGCCCCCAGTTTTTTAATTACTTTTTAATCAACAAATACCAAGTACAGAGAGTTATGGTGGACAACATGTTTTAACATATGAACATCTAAATCCAATTAATTAATATATGCATTACTTCATATACTCGGTTCTCCTAGAAATTTGTAAGTATACGCTGTCACTACCTTTAGTTCCGATGTTGTGACAGATCTCCTGAACTGACTCTTCTTGTCTAACTGAAATGTTGATCCTTTGAGCAATGCTCCCCCAAGGCCCCCCATTCCTGCTCCAGCCTCTGGTGACCCCCATTCTACAGTTTCTAAGCTTGACTTTTATGGATTCCACATCTAAGGAAGTGTGCAGCATTCTTCTTCCATGACTGGCTTATGTCACTCAGATCAAGGCTCTCCAGGTTCACCCATGTTGTCACAAATGATGAAATTTCCTTCTTTTGTTGGGCTTAATAGTATTCCCTTATGGAGATTATACCCCCCGTTTTCTTTATCCATTCATCTGTTGGTGGATCAAAATTTGTATGTTTTCCTGGGTGCCTCACCTTCCCTTCCTGATTAGTTCACAGAGACTGTCACCATTTCTCAAGTGTCCAACGAGCAACTAAAGACGGAAAGTTAATCCAGAAAGGAGGTTGAGTTCTCGAGGCTAAATTGCTTCTTTTCTTCCTCCACAAGGTCAGTGAGGTGAAGAATCCTGAAGGAGATTTATTCTCAGCAGCAAAGTAGAGCACACATACAAGGCCCATCTCCAAATCAGGAGGGCACGAGACCTCCACAATGATTCCTTATTTCTTCCATCCAAGAGGGATCTGGATTAGCCATTAAACCATGTCACAAGTGACTCAGAGAAAAGGTCAGGAAGTCTCTCTCCTGCCCATTTCTTACCCTCTGCCCCTGTGAACGAAGTTGGTGCACCACCATTCCAGTCTCACGATGGTCCATCTCTGCCTTCTCCTGAATTTCCTCAGTCCCTGCATTTCTATGACCACTTTACTGGGCTATTTCCAAAAACAGCCAGTGATTTCTCCTCCTCCACATCTCTTCTCTTCCCCCCACTCCATATTTTGCAGTGTCATCAAATTCGTCCTAATTCTGTTGAGTACTCAAATCTCCCATGACTTTCAATTGCCTGCTAATGTAAAAAACCTTACCTGGTATTTGGTCATTACCTTCTCTTCCTCTCCTTTACATACAGAGTCCGTATAATTTATTGTCCAAACCAGGACACTTTCTTTCTTTTTTTTTTAAATTAAATCAGTGTACATTCATGCTATCATGGGGTACAGTGTACTCTTTCTGTATACAATTTGAAATACTTTCATCCAACTGGTTAACATAGCCTTCATGTCTTTTTCTTAGTTATTGTGTTAAGACATTTATATTCTACAATTAGACAGATTCACATGTACCCTTATAGGATGAACCATAGGAGTGATCCTGCCAATCACCCTCCCTCCACCCACCCTCCACCCTCTCCTTTCCTCCCTCTCCCCTCTCCCCACTTTCATCTGGCATAAGTCAGAGTATCTCCGGAAAACTGCAACACAGGAATCACTCTCCCTATGGATACACCTTACCCCCAGGGAGCTTGCATGCTCATGGGCTAAACATGCCCTGAATTTGATGCCTTTATCTCCATACATTACTTTATTTCTACACATTACTTCCCACCTGCGGGGAATATCCTCCGTCATATCTCTGCCTTCTCCAACTCCGCCACCCTTCCAGATGGAGCAAATGACCTCTTATCTCAAGACATCTTTGTTAACACCTTCCCAACTCTAGAGCAGAAACTGATAACCCCCGTCCCTCCCTGAATACTACCTTTAACCCTTTGATGGTATCGAACTACCGTAGACATTCCTGTAAGGAACTCGAAGGAGCCTCCATGACCAATTCTTAGGTGTAGCGAAGTGTAAAAAAGGGAATAAATGTTCAAACCTAAGGCTAATACTTCAAAAAGAACCAGTAGGTCACTTTCAAAATGGTCATCTAATTAGGAATCAGGGAGAGGACTTGAAAGGCTTCAAAAACAGAAAATGAGTCTGCATTCAATTGCTTCTTGAGTTCCATTTAGTTCTCACTCTTCTTACAGAAACTGAAGTTAAAATCACAGCCACTTCACTACGGGTGTGGTTTAATGCAAGAAAGACGGGATGAAACTCCAATTAGGGAACCTACACCTAAAGAAAGGCCTTGGCCCTAGAGAGACAGATGGATAAATGTAATTCACATTGTGCGCGAGGGGCGTGCATCTAGGTAAAATAAAGAGCTCAAGGAATCTGAGGCATCGGATGATTTATACCTCCCAGAATTAACTGCCTTCTTCAATTATCTGAAAAACCTACAGTCCTTGTTGCAGCTGATGAGAGAATGAAAAATTATGTTTTTGTTCTTTCACCAGTATTCCTAGAATGCTGCCTTTATTTAATGAGCCATCCAGGTAAGCAGGTTTTTCACTGGGAATCCAAATAACTTCTCCAGCATCAATTCCATCTAATAACAAAAGATTAGGATTGGGGGAGTGGTTAGAGTACAAACAGGACAAGATGAAATCGTTTTAGTACTGGTATTCCTTCTAAATTTTTACTGTAGGGCCAGCATTACATAGAGATAAGTTATTCTTCTCTTAAGAATAACTTAAACACTTGTATTTTTAAAAGCATGAATCTACCACTGGGGGGGTTCTGGGATTGGCACATTACATACTTTGGTTCCCTCAATCTTATAGAAACTATTATTCCCATTTTATAGATGGATACTCAAGTTCAAGTGGTGTATGTGTTCTTTAATGTGTGAAACTACTTCAAATAATTTTTAAAATAATTATGCTCTGGTTCCCATTGTTCTCTGAAGAGCTACCCCACGACTTGTCATCTTGAAACAACCTTTTTTGTAATATTTACATCCACTGTGGGTCATCATCCAAATAGAGCACAGAGGAATGTTTTGTTTCTGGGTCCTCAGCTTGGAGTTCCTCATGTCTGAGGATGACTTGGTGGCCAGAATCTAACATCATCTGGGGGCCTCTTTACGCATGTCTGGAAATTCACGGTGGCTGCTGGCTGGTCAGGGCTGTTCACCAAGGAACTTGGGCTTCCCCCCAACATGGCAGCACTGGGATAAATGGCAGCTCTGGATTCCAAAAGTGGGTATGTCAGCAAACGAGATATAAGCTGCATTATCTCTTGTAACAGAGTGTTACTGCTACTACATTCAGTGATTCCAGCTGACTCACCATCTTTCTGAGAATCAAAGGGAAGAGAGAAAGGAACAGGGATCTTTCCTTTCACCAAGAGGAGTGTCAATGATTTTGTGGCCATTATTTTAAACCACCAAAAGAAGGAACTAATAAATGTAAAGTGTCTCTTGGCACAATCTGGTTTAATGATGTGTTTTCACCACTCACAATATCCTAACATTACCTTTATTAGGAGGATTTTTCAATGAAAAAAATTACGTATAATGAAGTACCAGGGAAAGGGTTGCAAACTCAGATAAAGGCACAGACCATGGAGCTAAGATGAATGGGTGAAAAGAGCCAAGTGTGTCAACAAGGAGCTTCCCTCACTGAAGAGAAACTGAAAACCTGAATTTTTATGTGGACTCGTCTGATGTTTTTTAAACACTTCATGGACAGGAAAGATACTATTCACAAGCTACTAATTTGCTATTTCTATAATCAATAGTTAACACTCATTTATTTAATAAATACTATTTTTTTTCCTTTGAGAAAGAGTCTTTCTCTGTGCCCTGGGTAGAGTGCCATGGCATCCTGAGGCACAGCGACCTCAAATTCTTGGGCTCAGGCAATCTCCTTGCCTCAGCCCCCCTTTTCCCCCCGTAACTGGGACTACAGGAGCCTGACACAGTGCCTCCCAGAGTGCTAGGATTACAGACATGGCCTAGTTCCAAAACACTAGTGGCCTAATTTTTCTATTTTTACTACAAATGGGCATCTTGATTTTGCTCAGGCTGGTCTCCAACTCCTGAGCTCTTGCCATCCACCCACCTTGGCCTCCCACAGTGCTAGGATTACAGGTGTGAGCCACTGCACCCAGCCTTAATAAATATCTATTAAGGTGACTGCCATTTGCCTGGGACTTCTCTGGGCCCTGGAAGTTAATGACAGGCTAACTCCTGTTCTTTAACCCTAACTGGTCACCTTTGGGACTTCTGCTTTCCCTCCCTGAAGGGCTCTTTCCACACCTTTCCCGCCTCTCTTTGTCTAATGGGGATGGGAGGGAGGATCTCCAGGAAGGCTTCCCAGGCGACCACGTGCAGACATCACACAGCTTTCCTCTCTGCGTGGTGCTGACTTAAACCACGACCAGAGACTGCCACATTCATTCATTTCTATTCATTCGTCTGTCTATCTACCCACATTAACAATGTGCCAGGAGGCAAGGCCCAAGTTGCTGTGCTGTTCTCCATACCCAACCCACAGAAAGAATTTCTTCCAGAACACAGTAGCTGCTGGGGTGATGTTGGCTACATGACAGCGTTACAAATTCCCTCTATAGTGACGTGTCAACAAGCCTCTAGTTTCCTCCAAAAATCTAAAGTCTGGATCTTTCTACAACGTTGCTTCACATTTCTGCGTTAGACAACAAAGCCCTGGTGTTGCTGTTCCTTAAAGCATTTAGGCAGCATCAGGGATGAGAAAGGGAGTCTCCAAGGATCCAGTTTTTCTTCAAAGATGCCTCTCCTTACTCCATACTCCTGAAGTCTCCTGGCATCAGAGTGGTGCAAGCTGAAACTCTCCAAAGAGGCCTGATGGGAAACCACAAAACAAAGGCCATCTAAAGAAGGAAAACTCCGTTTGCTTCTCCTTGCTGTGACACGAGTGTTCACTTTAACAACTGTGCAGGATCACCAGGAGTCAATACTGCATCCTCATACATCCATGATGTGCCCAGTACAGGGTGTGATTTGGAACTCCAGGCATAGGGCTAGTCTGAGTTTAAATTCTGGCTCCATTACAAATCTGCCGGGTTGGAGTGGCTTATCTTCTCTGTCTTTGTAAACTGGAGAAAATGATCGAATCTACCTCGTAAGATGATTGCAAGGGTTCAATGAAGGGTTCCATGTGAAGCGCTTATCACAGGACCTGGAGTACAATGAAGGGCTCCGTAAACAGTAATAGAGTTAATTGTGATTACATTTATTAAGAATGATAATTATGAGTGACACTTCATCTTATCACCTTTTACACTGAATTCGACAATTTTTAGAGTCTAGCATGTGGACTGTGTGGGCCAGGGATGATACGGCATGCAAAGATAATGTACGAGGCTCGAATTTTACTGTTTGGGGTTTAAAGAGAAGAAGAAAAGGTGAGAGGGCTTTTTAATTCTCACTCTGTCTCCTCCCAGCATTCATCCTGGCTGTAGCTATCACCACAATCCCCTGACCGCTGCCATTAACAAAGCCACTCGTTTATGCCGTGGGAGACATGTGTCATCATCAGCCTTTCTGCATTTTTCCTTCTCCCATGTTAAAAGAAAGCCAGGCCAGGGATGAAAGTCACCCACCCACACTGCTGTTTCCTGCAACAAGGAGCCTGAGTCAACGGTAGAGAGATTGGGCCAGAGTCAGCTACTGTGTGGCCAGCGGCTGAGCAATCTTATACCTCTGAGGCCCACCTGAGCAGGGGCATTGTCTCAGCTCCATGCCAGGGAAGGGGGAGCATGCCTAAGCCCCCAAAAGTTTTCTCATGGCAGGAGAAGAAAGGGAAGCTGTCAGCTTCAATAGCGGAACACAGAGGGTTCAATCAGCAGAGAGCCCCCCTCATTCAAGTAACATGAGACCTGGGAGGAAAAGACAAGAGCTGGAACCCAGTCAGGTTGTTTTCTTTCTCTCTCTCTCTCTCTTTCTTTTGCCAAAGCTCATACTGGACCTGGGGGGAGGGAGGACATGGGAAGAGCTGCATGACACAAAAGGCACTGCTCAGAGCTGATGCCAGTTTGGTACCTTAGAGTTTCTGAGCTGGGGGCTGGGGTTGGGGCCTCTTCCCAGATCTCAGCAGATTGGGGGGAAGGCTGCTTTCAAAGCCATTTATGCAATGAGAGCAAAGCCTCAGGAATCAATGACAGGGTTGGGTAGAGGGTTTGCTGCATTGGGAGAGAGAGGCAAAAATTAATGATAAGGAATAAAGCAGTTAAAGAGGTAAAAACAGTCAAGTGGGGGGGGAACCCCATCATTCAATAGCTGGTGGGGAGTTTTCCTCATGGAGAGACCGTATTTGTAAGTTTCATGTCCTGAGGCTGCTGTGCTGGAAGGTTCTGTCAGGCAACAGTGAGATCAGAAGATAGACAAACTTCTCCGCATGGGAAGTTAACAGGAATTTAGAGCTGGACAGGCCAGCAACAGATAAAGTGAGAACAGCATTATGGGAGGCAGAGCAGAGAGCAGAGAGTGGCCATGGAGAAATTCCAGCATAGTTTGAAAAGATTTGATGTCTAATGTGTGCTTTTAAGTTGTTTTCAATTTTACAACGTCAACATCTCTGCCATTTTGACTTGGATGGAGCAAGATCTGCCCGGCACACCAATGCCTGGTGAGGGCGGATTGGGATGGGATGGTCGGGGCCATGTTTCTGAGCTGGGAGGCAGAGACAGAGAACAGCCCCAGATGTTAAGAACTGAGTGTGTCTGATGATCCAGTTAGGGCAGGACCCTGAGCCACAGAACCTTGTTCACAGAGCCCTGCCTTCCTCCTCTAGCTCCTGTCCCAGTGTCACCAGACTAACACGGATCCCCAAGGAAGAAATAATATCTCTGCATGGCAGGTGGGAATCTGTGCCAAATTTCAGGGTGATGCCCATTAAGTACACACAAAGCAAAACGTGGCTCATTGAGAACTTCCCAAAGAATGTGTCCAACAGGCAGAGGGGGTTGGGATATCCCCAGGCCTTGTCTTTACATGCTCCTGGCAAAATGAAGCAGAGGGAAGACAAAGAGCTGAGGAGAAAGGGGGCAGCAGGGACGTGTCACTGGCAGGTGTGTCAGATGAAGCGCTGGGACAGGAATTGGTGGGACAAGGACCTACTGAACACACCACTCTCAGCCCACACAGGCCCGCGGCAGGTGCCATGATCTCCACCACAGACTCTTCCTCCTGCCCCTACCCAGCTCTGCCCCACCAGTTGGCCAGCATAGTTCCTATGTATTATCCACATCTCAACCCAGGCCATTATTGATCAACTTCCCCCTGGACTTGCCAATTCAGCACCGTCTTTGTTATATGTTCATAAATCACTGTGTAGTAGCTGGAATACTTGTATCCTCATAAACTCAGGTTAAAATCTAATTGCCATTGTAATGACATTTTTTAAAATTTCAGATTAATATGAGAGTACAAAAGATTAGGATACATTGTTTGCGTTGGTTAGGCAAAGTCCAAGTTGTAGTTGAGCCCTTCACCCAGGAGGTGCGCTGCATATCCGTACATTGCCGTTATAATACTATTAAGAGGTGAAACCATTAAAAGGTGGGGAGAGCCCTGACTTCATGAATGGATTAATGCCACTATTGCAGGAACCAGTTCATTATCACGGGGAGTGGGTTCACTATGGCAGGAGTGGGTTTCTTATAAAAGATGAGTTTGACTCCTTTTTTCTCTTCCTTTCTTGTTCTTTCATCTTCTGCAATGAGATGCCACAGCAAGAAGGCCCTTGCCAGATGCCAGCCCTTGATCTTGGTCTTCCCAACAGCCAAAACTGTAAGGAATAAATTTCTGTTCATTAAAATTATCCAGTTTCTGAAATTCTGTTCTAGCAGTGGAGAATGGACTAAGATATATTGTTATTGTGTAACTGTCTTCAAGGTACTCATCATATCTGTAAACTGTTATGTTTCGGCAGTTCTTTGATTCAATAAGGTGACCAGATTTTAACATTGGTAGAGCGGGACACCATTGACCAGAGGGTGGCAGGGTTCTTAATTAAAAATTTGGTCTATATGGAGCAACAAAAATTTTCATAGAATGCAAAAATAGTATTGTAATATATTTTTTTTAATTTCAACATAAGTACAATTTACAAATATAATACATTTAAAAAATTATGTATAGTAGTATTTTATTCTTTGGCATATTTCTCATTTGAGTGAATTATTTTTAGTAGATTGCTGTCGTTGTTTAAAAGGTCATGAAATTTTTCACAAGAATTTGTGAAATTGTATTTCACACATAAAATGGCTTTCAAAGTCTCAACACTTAATTGTGATTTTTCTGTTGTCCACACTTTATTTACCATAGAAAAAATGTGTTCAGTCGCAGCATTAGTTCCTGGTAAGAAAAGCGTATATCCCATAATTTTTAGTGCATTATTGTATGGAACATGATTTGTTTCAAAATGATGAAATATTTCTAACCATTTCTTCTCTATTGTGATTTTTGCTGCTGCTCAAGATTTAACCTTTTCCTTATCAATATATGTTTTTAATAATGATACCTCGTAAGTCATAAGTGTCACTTTCAAGGTCGGCGCTAGACTTTTTGCTGCCACTATAAAATACAAATAATATGAGTACTGTCTGCTAAATTCATGAAATAAATAAATAAATTACTTACCTAAATTATCTGAATAGCTGATTTGTTGACATCACTTGTTTAACTAGCACTAGCACGCAGTACGATGTGTATCCTCTGAGAGACAATTACAAAATATTTTCGTCATTGCCAATGCCAGAAAATGCCATTGTTCATTAAATCCAAACAATGGTGGTTGAATTCTAACAACTGATCAACAATATGAACTTTGGTAAGCAATTCTCGATAATCAGTTCTCAACAATTATTTGTTATTATTAAAGTTTAACATTATAAAATTAACAAAAATAATATAAAATTCATATCCTGGCGAAATAGCCACATGGCAGCTGAAAACCATATATTCCTTTCCTGTTCTCCCACTGTTCCCTAGCTTGTCATGCATTCTTTCCAAAAATCAGGACTTTTTTAAAACACTGAGGGACCTGGGATAAATTGTTAAAAATTGGGACTGTCCCGCCAAAATTGGGACATCTGGTCATCTTATTTTGATAAGCTCATAAGAGAATCATGTCTCTTTTGTTCACTATTATTTCCCCAGCACCAGATACATGGCCTGGCACGCAGAAGGTACCTAATAACTTTGTTTGAGTAAATAAACATTTACTAAATTAATTGACTAATATGAAAATGAAAATAAATTAGTAGATGAACTGAAGAGGAGGGAAGGCTAGGGTAATAATCAAGAATGAAAGCCTTCAGGCATTGTACGTTTTCTTTTAAATTAAGGAGGCAGGGTATTTACGTTGCTCTGTGTATGTGGCTGACATTGAGCTAGCCATTTTACACTTGATTTAAAATCAGACCATCCTGATTCTAATGCCCATGGTCTGTTGCCTGCTGCAAACAAAACGATGAGTTGGACACCAAGGGAATTGGAAAGTGAAGAAAAGCCACTTCTTCAAAGACGCTAATAGTGTGTGGGACCAGTGGACATTTCATTTATATAACAAACACTTAGATATCACTTGCTATGCAGGCATGACTCTAATGCTTTACAAATATTAACTCATGTAATATTAACCTGATGAAGTAGCTTATGTTATTATCAAAGATGTCTCTTTGAGTGGCAGAGATCAAGTAACTTGCTGAAAGCCACACATCCAGAAGGTTGTAAAATCAAGGTCTGCACCTAAGCCTATAGCTCCAGAGCCCATGTGCGTACCTAGCACTCATGTAACTTTCACCATTGAACAAACACTCAAAAGATTATTTTCCTCTGTCACAAAAAAGGGAGAGGAGTTTACATTTTACTCAAAGTGGAGTAAGCACATTTTACTCTGTCTTTCAACTCAGTGAAACTAAAAACCCTAAATAAGATGCACAGGGAAGCTAGCATAGGACTCTGGAAGGAAATTGGTAGCAGGCAGATTAGTGCAGGAACAAGAATACTAAGCACCAGCAGGTGAGTGATAAGCTCCCCACCCCGTACCTGAGTCATTTCCTTACTCAGATTCAGAAGTGTCATAAATCCCAGAACAGTGGATGCAGAGCAGACAGGAAGGACTCCACAAGAGCTCTATCACTGGTCCCAGGAGTGGGACAGGAGGGGCCCTCTGAATAAGAAAGTGTGGGAAACCCTGTTTGCTCATTTTTGGTTGTTTTCAGTGTCCCTCACCCCAGCCCCCAGGCAATCGCACAGCAGTTGCGGTGGCAATAGAAGCTGGATGGACATCTGAAACCCAAACAGACGGGAGCACGCCTTTCTGCCCAGAGACTGGCTCCAAGAACATGGACATAGTGCCCACCGCTATTCATCTCTCTATAGATCCTCTTGCCACTTAGACCCAGAAGCAGACACATTGTGGGAAGGGAATGGCAGAGAGGGTAAATTAAGCCACAGATTTCTAGACTGAAAACCAGAATATTCACGGGAGACAAGCGTATCAGGGAGGCGACAGAGAGCAGACTGGAGAAAATGATACCGAATCATCCTGTACGAACTCCTTTGCTTACCTAAACTGTCATATATGGATCTGATCCCAAACAACAAACCAGACTCTTTAAGAACCGAACTATATGATAAGCCACTGTGATGCTTTTCAACAGTCAAATCCGCCATCCATCCATCCTTGGCAAACGTTGATCTGTTCTCCATCCATTACGTCTGTCTTTTTCAGATTGCCTCATAAGTGGAAACATAAATGTGATTTTTTGAAGCTTGTTTTTTCACTCAGTGTTAAGTCTTTGAAATTAACCCATTCTGTTACATTTATTAATAGGGCATTCTTTCTTATAGCTGAATAGTACCCCATTGTATGGATGTGTCAATTTTCATCCATTTACTCATTGATGGATATTTGCGTTGCTTTCAGCTATTCCAAATAAGTAATCTATTAACATTTACATGATTGGTCTTTATAGGGATATATGGTTTCATATTCTTTGAGAGGGGTAAACACTTGGCGTAGGATGGTTAGGTTGTATGATATGTATCTGTTCAACTTCCTCAGAAACTGGCAAAATGGCTCGGTGCCTATAGCTCAACCGGCTAAGGCGCCAGCCACGTACACCTAAGGTGGCGGGGTCGAATCCCCAGCCCGGACCCGCCAAACAACAATGACGGCTGCAACCAAAAAATAGCCGGGCGTTGTGGTGGGCGCCTGTGGTCCCAGCTACTTGGGAGGCGGAGGCAGGAGACTCGCTTGAGCCCAGGAGTTGGAGGTTGCTGTGAGCTGTAATGCCACGGCACTCTACCCAGGGGGACAGCTTGAGGCTCCGTCTCAAAAAAAAAAAAAAAAAAGAAACTGGCAAAATGCTTTCCTGAGTGATGTCTCCTGTTGCATCACCACCTCTCTCTGCAGTGACAGAGAGAGTTAAGTTGACTCCACACTCTCACCAGTACTTGGTAACACTTATATTTTAGCTTTAGCCATTCTACTAGATGTGTAATAAATATCTCATGGAGGTTTTAAGTTGTATTTCCTTAATGATTAATGACTTTAAGCCCTTTTTCCTGTGCTAGTTTTCTATCTCTATACCCTCTCCGGTAAATTGTTCACAGCTTTAAGAAACTGAGAAATAATTCTCATGCCATCAAATTCACCTTAGGAGAATTTAATCACTTCTGGTATATTCATCCCCACTAATTTCAGAACATCACACCAAAGAGAAACTCCGTAGCCATTCCTGGTTACTCCCTTCCCTTCCCTGTAGGATGATTTAATGAACATTTGGGGTGTTTCCACTTTTCAGGTATGGACTCCTCATTGTGGGGGTGGCTATCAGAATCCATGCTTGTGTTCAAACTTCTCAAACCGTACACACCCACCTGCACCTTACACCGTTTTAAAACACACCAAAAAAGAAATAAAGTAAATGGTACAGGACAAATAATCCCTGACTTCAGAAGACGCCAACACGTTGTAATTCCTTCACCAGGAGATTTGTAGTCTAGCTGAAAAGACAAAATTAACAAATTCTAGAGAGCTATCACGAAAAATAACACTAATTCCTGTCATTTATCAAGCGTCTACCCCGTGCCAGATGCTTTACCAAAACCTTCTGCCATCTAATCCCCTCAACATTATTATGAGGTAGATAAATAGTGTCAAAGCCAAGACCGACACCAACGTCCGGGCCACAGGCACGTGCAGCCAGGAGATCCGTATAACTATCTCCTTCTCTTTAGGGTCTTTTTCAGAAATTGGAGTTCCAGGAACACAGTGGCATGTCATTTGTCACAACTGATTTGTTGCTCATGAAGATGTAAGGGTGTTTTTTTAAACGTGTATCCCTCATCATGACAACAGAGCCGTCTCAGCAAGAACTTAAGTGATGGTTCACACGCACTCATCATTTCTCGCTGCCATGTGGTATCCGACACCAAATGGCTCCTGATCTAAATAGAAATTGTTGGCAACTTCTCCCCATGAGGAATGAGAGGCAATTGTCTAGTCTGAAAAATTAGATTGGGACAATCAGAGAGGTAGTTAAGGCCTAGCCAGGACTGCAGAAACGTCCCTATGAAAGGGAAAATACTGTCAGCATGCTAGAAGCTGCAGACTACTACTGTGACTGAGCCCTGAATATAAACTTGGGGCAGCATCAACAGTCACTGCCAACTTTCAGCATCGTCAAAACACAAGTGTTTCCTAAGAAACAGGATCTCCAAGGCTGGGGGAGAGGATCCAATGCTCACTAAAATCCATTCCCCTGATCAGAAACTCCCACCAATGCCTCCTCATTCACCAAGTGAAGTACCAAGGACCAAGAACCTTATCTGGGCACCAGAGCCTTCTCCATCCCGCCTTCCCAGGACCACACAGCAGGAGAGTCCCCACCTCGTCCCCTGCTTTCCTTCTCACTGTATCAGGCACTGGGGAGAGGATGGCTTTCCCAGTTCCAAGTTCCTGGGGAAGAACTCATATTGGCTCCTTCTTGGTCAGATGACCAATCAACTGTGACCAGTGTGGTGGACACAGCTTTAAAGTGCACTGAGAGTGGACCAGAAAAGACAAAGCCATGTTTTCAATTCAAAAAGAATCCTTTCTTGACCAGCCCTATGACTCTCCTCCTCCTTAGAATACTTTGTCATAACTGACATTTATTGAATACTTACAATCTACCAAGCACTTGAGGCCATTTTCACTTGATGCTCAATGAGATGTGTTGTTATGCCCATTTTTAATTAGGCAAAGTTGAGGTACCTAAAGGTTACACACTCAAAATTGCAGAGATAGGGCCTGTGCTGTGACCACAGCACATTATTGCTAATTCTTAGAATGCAAGCTATCTGATCAACTCTTTCTGTGCTAACATACACTTTAAGGCTACTTATCATATCCCATTTTTCCAGCTAGTCTGTAGGTGGAAGCCAGGTTTTCTCACTCTCCCTATACCCCACACCTTAGCCCCAGACATGCCCTGCAATCAAGGCCCGAGGGTGCCAGGGCCCCAGGTGAGATGCGATCAGAGAGCCTGCCAAGGATGGAACAGATGGGTCTGCTAAATAGTGAAATCAAGTCTCTGCCACAGTAATGGCAATAAGCATTCCACATAAAATAATTACTTCCAGTTTGCTTGGCAGGTTGGATGAAGTCCGAGGGAAGGTTAATTTATCTTTCACAGCTTTGAGCCTTCAAGCTGTGGTTTCTCAAGTGAAAAGGATCTCTTTTCAATGACTCTTTGCAAGATCCATTTAGTCATGACAGAACTACCTCCTCCCCAATGAGTTTCAAGTCTATTTGGAATCTATGTGCTGGCCGAGGACCAGAATTAGGGAGGGCATTATTTAAGTCACAGGGAGATTTACATCTATAGCAAAGGTCTATGGTATAGTAGGTAGAATACTAAAATAGCTGCAAGTTCTAGATGACAGTCGGCTGTACCATATAAAATCTGTGTAATGATTTTCTCATCTGTAGAATGGGTGTAACCGTATTTGGCTAATCTATTTAAGAGATATAAGGGATATTACATGAGACAAAGTTTATTAAATAAAACTTGGAATGGTTAAATTTGCTTAGAAACTTCGATGAACAAAATCCAGGGATTGGTGGGACCTTTGGATCTATACTCAAATGTCCAGTCTCCCCTGCATATTAAAGCTTCCATCCTTCTTTCAAATCCCTGCCTTCCTCCCCTTAAGCTCCAAATGTTAAGGCTCTTGCATCGGGGGATCAGAAGAACCAATATTTTTGTGTGTCTACAATAACCAAATACCTACTGTCATTGAGGGGCAAAGGTCTAATGTTGGTAATAATTTGGTGTCATTATTATAAATATCTGACCCAACATAACCCAGTCTTTTTTTCAGAGAAATTATGTTTGCTAGGGCAAGACCTGGTGACCAGAGATATGAAGCAAGAATCCAAAAATTTCATCCCCAAACTGCCTCAGATAGTGCCTCAAAGAGACACACTCATTCTTAATTTAGTCTTTCTTACTCCACCTGGGTCAGAAACTCCTCCCTAGTAGTAACAAAGGTGGTTGTTTCACACACTGGGAAGATAAATATGTAATAGTCATGTTTTTAGATTTGTGAGTGATGGAAGACATCCAAAATTCTTCCTAAAATATACAGTCATAATTGCAAAAATAAAAAAGCAAAAATATTTTAGTTGATTTTAGTTGGAGAATGGTTTTAGCCCTTGTGTTCTGAGATGACATGTGCTGTTTTAGTTTCCTCCGTAGCTGTACTCCCTTCTGCGAACAGCACTTTCCGTGCATAACATCACGCCCTGCTCCTCCCTCCTCTGCCAAATCCATGTAGTTTTCTAGATATAGGATTCTTGGCTGACAGTTCTTTAGTTTCAATATTTGAAAAACGTTGCATCATTTCATTCTTGCCTCCATGGTTTCAAATGAGAAATCCACTGTTAGATGAATTGGTATTTCCCTGTAAATAATTTCCTTGTTTCTCTGTGCTTGCTTTCAAGATTTTTTTTCTTTGTCTTTAGTTTTCAGAAGTTTAAGTATGATAGGTCTTGGTATAAACTATTCTATATTTGTTCTATTTGGGGTTATCGCAACTTCTTGAATATACAGGCTTACGAATTTTGCCAAATTTAAAAGTTTTAAGCTATTATTTTTCTTCAAATACTTCTTCATTTCTACTCTCTTTACTTTCTTACAAGGAAAGGTCAGGTGTTTTGTGGTAATCTCAGAGGTACCTGAGACTGTTCCTTTTACTTTTAGTCTATCTTCACTCTCTTGTTCAGATTGATAAATGCTACTGATCTGTCTTCAAATTTACATATTCTATCCTCTGTCATCTCTGTTCTCCTATTGAGACCACACAGTGAGTGTTCTGTTATTGTTTTTCAGTTTTATAATTCTATTTTGTCCTTTTTAATAACTTCTAATTTTTTGCCAGTTTATTATTTGTTTCAAGGGAATTTATAAGTACTTGTTCAAGCATTTTTAAGATGGCTGCTCTAAAATCCTTGTCATACTATTCCAACATCTGATTGATCTTGGTATTAACATCTGTTGCTTGTCTGTTCTTATTCAACTTGTGATTCTTGGTAAGATGCATACTTTTTATTATACCCTGGACATTTTATATAGTATAGTATGAGGCTGTAGATGCTATTCACTTTTCTTTTTTAAGAAGGAAGTCCTTCTGTGTGGAATGGTGCAGAAGCTGGTGGATTTGTTTGTTCAGTTTCTCTCTGGGTTCCTTCAGCACCACCCAAAGAAATGGAACAATGACTTATACTGCATTATTGCAGATGATTTGGGTAAAGTTCAGTTTTGTGCTTAGCCCACTGACATATTCTTGAAAAGTAGGCCTCCAACTCAAACCAATTTATTGCCTTTGAGTTAAGGTATAAACTCAGATCCCTGATGAGCCCCACCGAAGCAGAAGGAAGTGGGAAGGTAGAGGGCTAACAAGCCACTCTGTTACTGCAGAGTCAGGTTGAAAGTGTAACTTCCTGCTAGTCTCTGCTGGAGATGGGTGGGAGGTGGCATACCAACTAGATCCACCTTTTAATGCCTCTTTTCATCTTGTGGATGCCAACTGGGGGTGGAAAGCCAGGAGGAAAGGGTCATGCTTCACTCAGTCTTCTTGCTGAGGGTGAATATGAGAATTCAGCTCTCCACTGAACTCTACCAATATCAGGAGTTAGGGGAAGTGGAGATCAGGTGATGACTACCTCCAACTCATGTTACTTTGTTCAGACTCAACAATGCTGAGTGTAAGCAGAGACTCAGCTTACCACTGGGCTTGTTCAGGTGCTGTAATTTGACCCCTAGTGGTTTATACAAGGAAAGGCCTTAATCAATCCAAGACAGCTCATTACTGGGATTTTTGTGGGAACAGGTGGAAAATATAGAGTTATTGAGAAAGCTTCTCTCTTTCTGCTGGACTTGAAGTTGGTGGATGTAGGCCTGGAGCAGAAGCTCAAGAAGACCATAGACTTATTTGGCTGTGCTATGAGGTGAACATAACTGTTAGATACATAAGCTTGATTTCTAAGTCTAGATCAATTATGAGACTCTAGGTGAAATGTACAACTGAGTAAAATTGAGATAGTCAGGGTACATCTCTTACAGGGTTATTTCAAGCATTTAAAGAAGTAATGCCTATAAAGCAGTTCTACCAATATTTGGCATCCTACGAGTTCTCACTAAATGGATAATGAATAATTGACAACAGTTGTTAATGGGAGGCCCATGTCTTCTTTCATCACTCACATCGCTGAGCTCATGGTAAGTGCTTAATAAATATACCAGCACCAACCAATGTATCTGGAAGGAACAGATAAAGCCGTGCCAACTCAATTTCCTGTCCCACCACAATACTTGTTTTAATGTAAAGATTAGAGCTGGATGACCAATTGCATTCTCATCATCAGCTGTCACACGACATAACATCACTCTCCCTTCTGCATCTGTCTCTCTAGGGATTCCTGTATCAAAAGCAATTTCCCATGGGACTGACATCCTTTTAGCAACAAAGAATACAAAGTCTTTACTCAATGGTATACAGACTCTTCCCTCCCTCCTGAGGTCCACCAGTTCCCTATTGCTACTTTTTAAAAATAGCCCCAGTAGAACTTGGATTCAAGGAATAAATGATATGAGGGATGAAAAGTGGGGATAATATCTATATCTCATTTATATACTTAAATTAGTATTTTCAAGATAATTAAATGGAGAGAAGCATAGGCAGATTAATATAATAGTACTGAGAACTCACATATATAATAGTAAAAGCCATCCCTGCCAAGTTGACAAAACCTCAAGCAAGAGAGGAATCTGAAGTAAGGTCATCTGAGGATGATTCTGTCGAAAGAAATTATCTTCCTATAAACTCTGTCAACACTATTGAAAAAAAATGGACTGGGATTCACCTCTGTCTCACTGCCCACTATCTAATTAGGCCTTTTCATTTCAATTTGAAAATAGAAATTAGTATATCTAAAAGGAAATCTTTATTTGTATCATTGGTTCTTGAGATATCATGGAGTTTCTTTTTCTCCTGTACTAACATCTCCATTATTCTATTTTGGCAACTTACTTGGTACCATTCCTGTCTCATCCTATCATATCTTTGTTACCCTACAGGAGTAATAAATAGAGGCCATTTTCCCCCATCAGGGTATTTAACAATGACTGGAAATTTTTGATTGTCAAAATCGGGAAGGGGGCGGACTATTGGCATCTGATAGTAGAAGCCAGAGACACAACTAAAAATCATATGATGGACAAGACACCTCCTATCTGCCAACAAGAAGTCTCTGGTCTAGCATTCTATTAGCCTTAACGTTGCATGTTCTCCCCTAGAGGCTGAAAAACAAGACTACATTTCAAGACACTCTTGAAGCTTAGAGTTCTGCTTGTAGTCCGTTGGAAAATGGAAGTGAGATCATGAAGCCACGGCTGTAAAATTTTCCTGCAAACTCATTGGCAGAGGTCTTTAGTTCTTCTGCCAAAGCTGTGATTCTGGTTCTAGTGTTTGGTCCCTTGCTTGAGTGTCAAGCATTATTAGACAGCAGCATAACATTTTCTCCTGAAAATATTCCGCCCCATATGTGGTTGGATTTTTCACTTGGTTCCTTTGCTCCCAGCTGTGTACCTTCAACCTTGTTTCTCTGGCCCTCTTAGAAATTCTTATAAGTCACTTAATGACCTATAATAAATCCTTTTCTGTTTAAATTAGAGTGTATGGTCTGCAATGAAGGACCCTAAGTGATATAGTAAATTATTATGTGCAATCAATCTTCGAGAAAATAGGCATATGATATTGATTGTGGGACAATGTTGAATTTGAAGTTTATGTAAAGCCAGTTAGCTTTAGAAGATGAAAATTTGTAAGGTTTTGGAAGACTAAGGGGCCTCTGCTACAGACTATTATAAGACACAGGAATGACAAAATGTACAGGGGGTTGGTGTGATAAATTGAAGATGGTTACAAATTCTTTGTCACTTATTCATCTACTCTACCATGCCCTAGTACCTGGGCTGTCTTTGTTACCTGACTTAATGAATAGAAGTGTTACAAGATTCATCCTTTGCAACTTCAGAAGCTGAGCCTTAAAAGGTCTATAGTGTCAACCTTGGTCTTTTGAAGCACTCCATTTTTGTACCCAGCTCCAGAGTTCTGAGGAAGCCCAAGCAACTATCTTGAGAGGCTGCAGGGAACACAAGCAAGGTATCCCTACCTAAAATACCACCTTAATTTTTACCTGACATCCAAAATCAATTACCAGCCATTTTTGTCATCTGTCTTGAAATATTCCAGCCCTATTGACCCTTAGATGATTGTATTCTCATGAGTCATCACTAAGTCCAGTCAATCCACAAAATTGTGGCATAAGAACTGGTCATTGTCTTAAGCCACTATGTTTTGGTGCAATTTGTTAGACAGCAATAGATAACCAAACAGTTGACTACTTCCAACTGCACTGGCAAGCTTAAAAAGAAAAATGAACAGTTCAGTTTTAAACTCTCAATTCAAGGCATGGTCAGATAATCAGAGTTTCTATGACTAAAGAATATGGCCATAAGAATAAGATGTCAAGTCTAATCTTACAGGTTTCTCAAAATTCAACATAGTTTGAATAAACTAGCCTCATTAGATCACTTGGATACAAGTTAGAGAATTGAATGAGAAATGCTGACAGTAGAAAACAGAATTAGAATCAAGTCAGTAGGAATATTTGAATGATTTTGAGGACCTCTTATCTTTGAAATCTATCTATTATGAATAGAAGCAGTTCTTCTTTCCCTGTCTGTTGAAGCTGGCCCTGCCTAGTATAATAACCAGTAAAAGATATCATCTGGGATAGTTATTGTCTTTAGAATACTAATTATTCCTTTGTCTCAATGCACTACCACTTATAGGATCCAGGCTTAAAACTGAAGTCAGACCTCAACATTGCTTGGGGCAGCAGCTATAGAATAAAACCAGATAAGAAAGGACACACCAAAAAAACCTTTAAAACTTTGCTAAATGTGGTGAGCAAAACTTGGGAAACATATGTAATAAGACCATAGATCAAAAAAGGGAAGTAATATAATTCTGAATGAAGCTGAATCTAGTGCAATGGGCTTATTTTCCAAAGATGTTAAAGTCAATGGGTTCATTCAACAGCTGGGAGTGGTTCCAAATGGCTGATTGAAATCTTGACTCAGAGGTGACCTACTATAAATAAAGCTGATATTCATATAATTCCTTGGTATAATGTCAAAGAAAGATTTCAAAGATTCAGGAATAAAGGAATTTTTAAGTAAATTTATTATATTCCATTCACCCACCCACTTTTGAGAGGTTTCAAAAACACTACCTTTACCAAAGCATTAAGAAATGCTTTGATAAGAGGAGTGGGAAAGAAGGGGAATAGGCAAGATGGCTGACTGAAGCCAGCTTCCAGCAGAGACTCCCATCCAGAGGGAGAAATAATGGCCCAAACCAACTCAACAAAGCAGAAAATCAGGAGCTGAGCTGAGAGACAAGATTGATGGGTTCGCATCACCCCTGCTGAGGCAAACAGGGACTCCAAGGAAACAAATTTCAGAAGCAGGGAGTCACAAGGGGAGAGAGACTTGTCCCATGTTGGAAAGAGCATAGCACAGAACCCATGCCCCAGCCTCTGGTGACCTCAGTGGTGCCCAGCAGCTCACTACCAGTTCCTGCAACCCACCTGTGGCCAGTGGCAACCCCCTCTGGCTCCCATCTAGGCCCTGCAACCCATGGCCAGAGGCAATGCCCTCCATCTCCAGCCTGGCTCCTGCAACCTGCTCAGTGGCAGTAACACCACCACCACCCCCCAGCTCCTGCTCAGTTTTTGCAACCCCCGTGGCTGGTGCCTGGTGGCACTGCTCACCAGTACCCCGTCCACTCCTGTGACCAGCATGCAGCAATACTCCAGATCAGGGGCACCACCCCTGACAGTGGTGGCCACTCCACAGTCCCTCCCACTGGGGTCAAATTTGGGATAGACACCTCCCCAGTTCTGTGGAACATGGAGGGAAACTGACCTGACCTGCATGCGGTTCCAGAGGTGGAGTGTGGCCAAGGTGGCATGGCTTCTGAGGGAGAGAACCATACTCCCCAACAGTAACCCCAGCTGGGTACAGACGCAGGTGGAACACTCCCCAATTTCCAATGATCACCAGAGGGAATCACACCTGAACTACTCCTGCCTACAGGTCGCACAGTGAGACTGCCTGGTCGGGGAGGCATTGTCTCCCCTTTGACTCACATGCAAATCCCTGGTGTACTTGAGTATTAGAAAGAGATGGGCTGCAGCCCTGTAGGGTAACCAGTAACTGGGTGTGATGGAGATGCAAAGTAGGAACAGAGGCACCAGCTCCCCTGGAACAATTCTTTTGCTGCAGGACCTTTCTGACTCCATGGATCACTGGAGTAAGTCACACTTGAGCTTCCAGTGGACCTCTGCTGTCCAATTGCTGGATACCTTTTGAACTCTCCCACTTGATCTGTGTTTGTGCTGATCAGGGCAATTGGTTTGGAACTCTTGATCTGGGCCATCACTCGGGGGCTCTCCAAGGTTATATTCCCTGGTTGTGTTGTAGAAGGAGGGTCTGATTCTTCTCTCCCACTTATTGCCAGTGGGGGGTAGGGTCTCTTAATTGCTTGTATTCCCCGCACAGCTGAGATTTCAACCCAAAGGCACTGATCCACTAAGATTGGTCAGAGTCTAGCTAAATACAAGACAGACCCACCTAGCCCCATCATACCAAGTGGATTCCCAGAGTCTTAGGCTGTAGTATTGAATGGGACCTTGGTAAAGTTGTGAGGAAAAAGCTGCAGTCACCAGTCCTAGCACTCTGGTGAAGGGCTGGTTAACTACACCTCCAGGGGCCCCCAATTTAATTCCACCTTACCAGCCTCTCTAAAAAAATGGTGAAAGATAACTATGGGGCAGAACCAGCAGAAAATCTAAGGCAACACAAATGACCAGAGTGTCAACTCCTCCAAAGTACAGCAAAGGAGATACAATGGAAAATCTCATTCATAAATGGCTGAGATGTCAGAAATTGAGATCAGAATTTGGATAGCAAATAAGATTAACAGAATTGAAGTAAAATCAGAAATAGAAGTTCAAGGAGTAATTCAAAAGTTGTCTCAAGAATTCAATGAATTCAAAGATATAATCACTAATGATTTTGACAAAGTGAGGCAAGAATTTGCATCCCTCACAGACCTGAGAAATACAGTAGAATCCCTCAGTAATAAAATGAAGCAGGCAGAAGAAAGGATCTCTGACATTGAAGACAAAGCTTCTGAACACTCACAAATGCTGGAAGACAAAAAGAAATGGAGAGCAAAGACGGATCATTTCCTGAGAGAGTTGTGGGACCACTCCAAAAAAGCAAACATTTGCTTTATTGGAATTCCTGGAGATGATGAGAATGATCTGAAAGGCACAGATGCTCTACTCCAAGAGAATTTAGAGCATTGGTTTTCAACCTTCCTAATGCCATGACCCTTTAATACAGTTCCTCATGTTGTGGTGACCCCCAACCATAAAATTATTTTCATCAGTGCATGTGGCTGGCACTGTAGCCCTTGTGCTATAAACACCAAGCCAGAGCACTCTTTCTTGACCCTGTGAGCTGACCTTGCATTATGAGATGAGGAGGAAGAAGGTGGCCAGGACATAGGCCCTCACCAGATTCTGAATCTGTCATCACCTGCATCTTAGACTTCCCAGCCCCTAGAACCATGAGAAATGAATGATTTTTAGTTAAGCAATCCACTTTACAGCATTTTTATTATAGGAGCCCAAACTAACCAAGATAGTCTTTTTAGTGAAATAAATCAATACAGCCTCTGGAGCCTAGTGTATAGATATTGATCTGTCTAATGCATTTTGCTCTATCCCAATTAGCAGAAAATGCCAGAAGCAATTATTAAGTAACCCATAAAGCTGCCAATTTAGAAGAAGATTGAGAGCAAGAGAAAGTTTTCCAGCTGGACCAGCTTAGCCAGTTGAACTTTATGATCCTGCAGATTCAATGACGTTTGATTTGTGGTTGATCCAGGGGCTATATGAAGTTCAGTCTCATGAGACAAGGTCCAGGCCTGTGGAATGAATATCAAAGGGTTAGTAACAAGGAAGTCTTAATGAAGAATAGGCATCTCCAAATGGGCCCAGAATATGAAAGTTCTTATGTTCCATACCAATTCTCAGCAAAGGAGTAGGAAGTTCTCAATAGTCATGTGACAAATCAAACTCTTGTGAATGTCTATTCTTACCAGACTCTCCAGTGACTGGGTTCATGGATAGCATGGTCGTGGTGACAAAGAGGTGATGCACAAATTCCATTACACAAAGTCTCAGGGATCATGTCTACTGAGTGTACACTCAGTAGACAAAATTGCCCAAGGACCAGCCTACTGCCTGGTGGCAATTAATACATTGGATTATCATTTTCCCTTACTGGAAAATACAGTTATTTACCATATGGTTTGTGTTCTTTGTTCATTAGGGTCTCCCACAGCCCCATCAGTCATAGAATCACTAAATGCTTTGTTCATGATTATAACATATAACACAGCCTCTTCATTTAATAGCAAAAGGAATAAACCAGCATGTGATGTTCATGGATTTGCTTGTCTGCCCATGTCCTGCATTACATAGAAGTATTTGGTTTTACAGAGCCCTGGAGCAGCCTACTGAAGTATCTATCAGCTCTGAGGGACATCTTGGGAGATTGGATAATTGTCCTAGGTCAATGATTTTCAATCTTTTTTATCTCACAGCACACTTGAACCTATAGTTAAAGTTCTGTGGCACACTTAAATTATGTTGATCAAAAAATAAGAGAAGAAAAATAATATACTTACTGTGCTTTGAACTTTTTTCAAAAGTAATTCAATTAATGATCTTTAAAAATGTTCATAGCACACCTAAGATCTTCTCATAGCCCACCAATGTGCCAGGGAACACCTGTTGAAAATCACTGTCCCAGGTAATATATGTTCTGAACAAATCACAGATCTAGGTTACAGTGTCATTTCTGTCACACTCAGAAAGCAAGGGGGCAAGAAACAACCGATGGGAGTGTGTGTGGTTCCTTTCACTATCATAACTTGGCAATTTAAAAAAGTATTTCCTTTATGTTTTCACAATTCTGGACTTTGCTGGCTTAAGTATCTTGATACTTAAGGGAGAAATGCTTTCTTCAACAAAAGACACAATTATTCCATTGACTATGAAGTAAGACTTCCTAGTGGCCACTTCACATTCCTCAAAAGAAAAGTGTTGGCTATGATCACTCCTTATAGTAAAAGAGAATGGGGGCCTTTTGCCACACAATGGGAATGAGAAAAAGTGAGAATGGAACTCTGTCTCCTAGTGCTGCCGAGTGCTATGATAAGTATTAATGGAAAATGGCAGAGACACTAAACTGGTCACACCACCAAGGCTCAACCCCTTAGAAATGAATGAACCACCAGATAAAGACAAGCCAGATGACAACAGTGGTGAAAGAAAGGTGGACTGATTGGAGAAGAAAGACATTCTAGATGCCAAACACAACCTCACGACCCAATGCAGAAACAAAGACCTGTATTTTTTCCTTTCTCTGGTATCTAGATTTTTATTTGTATTAACTAGTTTTATGTTTCACACATTTTTCATTTGGTGTATGTTTGAGGTGATAACTTTTATAAATTACACTTTAGCTTTCAAGTGTCAGGATAGGATTAAGACCAACGAAAGAACATCCCTTGGTGATGATCCAGTGACTGAATGATGACAATCCCTGTAACTGATCCATATTCTGGTAAGAGCACATTGAGTTTCCTTTTGCAAAACATCTTCTTCCACTCTCAGCCCAGGAGGTTAGGGCAAGTGACCTAAACCTTGCCAATCAGCACTTTTTATAACCTTGGTGACAGCACCTGGTTGAGGAGTGAATTGAGACATAGGATCAGACCAATGAGCATGTTCTGGGGACTTCTGGTCAGAACTGTCATAAACACAGAACTCTTTCATTTTGGAAGTGAGGATGAGCTGGTTTTATTTGCTTCAGAGGTAGGTTTCATTATATTAAGCAAAAAACATGTTATTGATGCCAATCTTATTTTCTGTAAGTTTAAGTAGAATAGAAAGAGTAGGTGTGGTGTTGAGTACCAGCATGTGACAGAAAATGCAGAATGGCTCACTCACTGCTATGCCAAATTCCTTTTAGCATTCCTTCTTCACAGTGGAAGCTACAAAGCTAAAGATGGCACTGCCTTAACTCTCTTGCAGCTATGGGTCTGCAAGTAGCTGTACCTCACCAAGTTGATCCATTTGTATGAAATTGGACAGCTGACACGAGTATCACAAGACTGAGGTTGTTTGACTTTTCTGGTAAACAAGGTATAAGAAAATCTTTCTTCTGTGGTAGTTGTATCTATACTTCCCATGTTCACTCCCCAGCCTCATGAGTGCTGAGCCTAAACCAGTGGCTGAAGCAGGTTTCCAGCAGGGTGTAGCCATTTGGTAGGGCAGATAGAGCAGCTCTCCCAGCATACAGTATCCAAGCCTGGTGCCCAAGATGTCCCATATCTTAAGTAAACTACCTTTACAACACATACTACATCAGAGTGGATCTACAGTCTGCAACTAAATCTCTGGTCAATATAAGAAGAAAGGCAAAACATTCAAATAGAAACTTTTATCTGATTATCTCTTTCTCTGGAAAACCTTACCTCCTCTCCCTTGCACTCAGCTCCTGATACATTTCCTCATAGTTGATCATTTTTTCCTACCATGATACTTTTTGTTGTGGCTCAATCCTCTTTCCCCTCACTTTCTAGAATGGATACATTCTGATGACAATCCCTGTTGACAATTAATATGATTGATCCATATTCTGGTAAGAACACATTGAGTTTTCTTTGGCAAAACATCCTCTTCCACTCTCAGCCCAGGAGGTTAGGGCAAGTGACCTAAACAGCACTTTCTATACTCTTGGTGACAGCAATTGGTTGAGGAGTGAATTGAAACACAAGGTCAGACCAATGAGTGTTCTTGGGACTTTTGGTCAGAACTGTCACAAACACAGAGCTCTTGCACTGGGTTCTCTAAGGTGACAGAATGTTAAGTCTGGGCTATCTTGCCATATTCGGACCACTTGAAAAGAAATTGAGAATGAAACCAACAGAAAGCAGAATCTGAGATGGGGAAAGATAAATCAATTCCGAAGACATTATTTAACTGTATCTTTAAAAAATCAAAAGCTACAAACAAAAAGCAAACACTACCTGAAATCCCACCATTCAGAGATAATTTTGGTTAACATTTTTATGACCATACTTTCATACATCTCTATGTAAGAAGATGTATAAACAGTTTTTCACAAATTTGATCATATTGTATATAACATTTTCTTTTTAGTCTACAACTCAATTTTGTTAGCAACCTGCATGCCCTTCTTTTTCACTCCCCCACTTTTTATCTCTCTACCTCCATTCCAGGCTCAAGTGTTAAGGGCCTAGTGTTTTTGTTTCCATATATTTATTCATGACCAAAGAAATATATGTATAACCAATAATATACACTTTTAGAATTATATTGTGATGGCTATTTCCTACTGTTAGAACAGTGGCATTATACTGTGTACTCAGCTCTACATGTTGATTTTTCTCATTTTACAATACATTATGGAAACCTTTCATGTTAAACGATACCAACTCATTACAGCTTGTTCTGACTTAAGATGTGGTTGTGTCCTGATAAATCCATTGTAAACTGAATATATCCCAAGTCCAAAATGCACTTAATACACCTAACCTACTGAACTCCATAACTTAGCCTAGCCTACCTTAAATATACTCAAACACTTACATTAAGCTATAGTTGGGCAAAATCATCTAACACAAAGCCCATTATATAATAAAAGTGTTGAATAGCACATGTAATTTATTGAATACCATACTTAAAGTGAAAAATGGAGCGGTTGTATGAATAATCGAGGTATAGTCTTGACTGTGTATTGCTCTAACACCAATGTAAAGTTGAAAAATATTAAGTAAAACCATAGTAAGTCGGGGACCATCTGCATTTTTAATGGCTGCAAAATAGCACATACTGTGGATGTGCCATGTTTCATTCAGCCCTTCCTCTGTCACTTGGTACTTAGTTTGTTTCCCTTCATTTTTTTCTCTTTCTCCCGCTACAGACCATGCTAGGATAGAAATATCATTTTATGTGAGTGTCCCTTTTTATCAGCCAGATCCCAAGGAATCTGCGGTAGGGTCTATATGTTTCACTTCAGAGGCACATTGCCAGATTGCTTTCCAAAGGGCTGAAACCGTTCCTATCTCCCTCAGCCATGAGCGAAGCCTTTGCTTTGGCACATCACCAGGACTGGGTGATAATATACTTAAAATGTTGGCATTATTTCTTTGATTAGAAATGTTCCTGATTAGTATTGAGGGTGTCTTTTCATATGCTTATTGACCGTTTGGATTGCCTCTTCTCTAAATAAGCTATTCATATGCTTTTCTGTCACTTTGTCTTTTTATCATTAATTTGATGAGGCACGAGATGCAATCAGAATCACAAGATAAATACTATTTTAGGAAAATCTGCAACATAACTATGTGTGCGTGACACATGTGCATACAGCTTTAGGTACGCTTCGCACACTCATATACTTAGTATAACCTATGTGCTCTCCCAAACACCATCCTCTTCTGACACAACTCAAATAAATGGCTAACATCTATCAGATACCAAGAAGGTCTTTATGATTCTAAACTTACCCTCAATAATGGAATATGGAGAGGAATGTAAAAGCTGATTGATTTGTTCAAAGGTCTATAGTGCCCACCACAGCATACGTCAGAAGAATTTAGAACCCCACAAAAGCCTAGTTATGAAGAGAAAGTTCATTCCAAAAGGTAAAATTTGATAGCAGATGTGGGATGAATATGGTGAAGAGAAAGAAGAGGCTTTAAATCATCACGAAGCAGGGCTGCTCAGCCTCCGAGGCTGGGGCAGGAGTGGATCAGAGTCTGGTAAAGGTCACCCGCCTTGCCTTTCGCTTCCTATGCTATGCTATTCACCACTTTAACCATGTGGGGGCGTCCCCTCATCCCATGCAGAGCCTCAGATAATGCACCTTGTCTACACAGCTGGCAAGAAGACCAGAGTCACAAAAGAAGAGTGTTTGCAATAATTCTGAGAACCTGGCCCTCTCCCTCCCCAGCTGCCAAGACTATCTGGTCATTGCCAGGCTGTCTTACATTGTTTAAGTTGCCATAACAACATCTAGTTCTTAAATATAAATATAACCTTACTGATCCACCCTCCACCCACCAATTAGTGCAGTTTAAATTGGTTTCCTGTGTGGATAATGGGGTTTTAAGACATAATAAAAGAACATTTAATACAGAGAAAACCTGGAAACAGACCAGGTCATTACATAGCATGTGTATACACACTCTCTTCCCACATCCATGGCAGACATGTCCAATCAATCACAGAACTCTTTCCTTTTGAGCTTGGATATAGCTCTGAAATTCTCCTTCATTCACTGCTCTTTAAAAATGGATCCAAGCTGGTATATGAGATGAATGCAGTTTGCTATCCCCAACCAATTTTGATAGAGGTGAGTGATGGTAAAGGTGAGTTTCAGAGGGGAAAATGTCTAATAGCAAAAAAGATGTAAGTAGCAGAACCAGATAAGATGGCATACAGAGAGGTTTGGAAAGGGAAGAAATTCGATTTGTTGAGTGCATTTGGGTGATGGTTATTGAGGCATTGTGTTTGCTACTTTGAACCTGCTAGCTCAGGACAGAACTCAGGCCTTCTGAGTGCAGCATTCATCACTCTCTTGGTCTGTGTCCTTTATGGATAGTACTGCACAGGTCTCTGTCTGTGTCCTTTATGGATAGTAGCACAGGTGTTCAAGACAAAGTGCCAAGATCATGGCTCCAGCACACAGGGATACTGAGTGCTGCCAACTAGGCTGTGAATGCAGTGTGATGAAAGCCATAACCTCACTGTCCTTATCTCTGTACCCTCTTCAACCACTTCTACTTTAGCATTACGTCCAGAAAGAATGGCACCGTCACAGGCAGCTGCCAGGCCTTATTTCCTCACTCATCATGGACCCTCCTTCTCATCTAAGCCCTGTCGACAGTGACCATCCACACTGTATATGGAAGAGCCAGAGCCAGTTAGCTTGACACAGAATAAACTAGGTCTAGGACCACATGTTGTATTACTGAGAAGTACTATGCTTTCCCACCTTGGCCAAGAACTACACTTTACCACAAGAGGAGCCACAGAAGAAAATGAGTAGCTTAGTACAACCTATGTGCTGTCCCATCTAATCCTCTTCCGACACACCTCATGACTGCTGTCACCACCCCTGACCATCAGCAAGATTGTGGCATAGATGTATGAGATAACATTGTCATTGGTGATGATATTGAACTTATCTAAATATAGGCACCATACTCCTTCACCGTTCCATACAGGTTAATCAGCACTGGTAGCATACATGCCCTGGGATGTCAGAGAAAAAGATGTGAGAAGAAAATTCAGCAGCACAGGGTCAGTAGGTCCATTTTTATGTAATTCGGCATGGACTTTGAAGTCAGGCGGTCTTGGTGCTCCCACTTATTAATTATCATGCTTAATCATGTGACCTTGGACAAATTACTTGCCTTCTCTGGGTCTTGGTTTCTTCAACCTTAAAAGAAAATGTGAATAACCCTGAGATAATGAAGGCATGAGAATATCGGGCATAGTTCTTGACAGAGGATAAACTTTTAATAAATGCTTAATATGATTAAATATTTTACGATTAAGAGTAAAAGGTAATGAGTAGTAATAATCCCTATTATTCCTACCAGCATTAATAGTAATAATAGATCTTTGCGTATCTCTCTCAGTCCCCAGAATTATCTTCACCCCCATTCCAATTCATTCTCTCACACATCCGCAGATGAGTTTTAACCCATCCGATTTCTCAGGGAAAGGCCATTTCCTGTCCGGAATATTTTGACTTGAGAGTCAAATTTAATATCTCTTTCCGGGAAGCCCCCTCCCACCACCTAGAAGCCGTCTTTTGGTTCTGACCATCCCCACCATGCCCCTTCTCACGTTTTCCAGTCCGTATATGCCTGTTACATGCCTACATTACGGTAAGCATTTTATTCACACCCTTCTATCCCATGGGATTGCATTTGCCACCCCCTCAGCCCACCATGTCTTCCTGCCTACCCCAAGACTTTATATAATTGGATCTTCGGCTCTCCGTAGGTGTCAAAGCAAGGGCTGCCATGCGTAGGAGATTTCCTTTACCCTGCTCTTCCACCAGCATCCCCCGTCCCCCAGCTGCTCTTCAATCTGCTTTCTTTATTTGTTTACACGTTTTCCCATATTCCTCTCCTACTGGCAAGTAAACTGGATTAGAATGGAATTTTGTCTCTCTTGTGCTTTTCTGTGCCCCCAACACACGGAACACTACCTAGCACATAGTATGTGCTTAATAAATATTTACTGGGTGAATCAAGTTTTTGCTTTTTCCTTCAAGGAAAAACCTTCTAGAACGGATATTTCTTTTATATCGACGCTTGAGGCACTATTACTCAAGAGCTGAATAAAACAGCTGGCAATACATCAAGGCAAAGGGAGGTGATATTGGGCTGTGTGTCCTCATCATGTCCTCACGAGATTATAAGCTCCTTGGGGTTCAAGTCACCTCTGTTTCTTTGCTACACTTCACGTAGCCCAGCAAGCACCAGGAAATGCACATGTATAGTAAGAGCTTAGCTATGTCAAATGGAATTGAACAGAAGAGCAGAAACGTCGGCAGAAATGTTCAAACACACACAAGAGGCAACAATAAAACTGCAAACTCATACCCGGTTCCTCTGCAGCACGGCTCAGATCTTAGAAAAGCACCGTCTATAATTAGGAGTGTTGTGCTTTTTATAGCTGAAGGATGAGAAAGGAGTTCTTACTCTGGGTGGCTGGGAAAACAGAAAATAAACCCCTGTCTGAAACAAAAATGAAGATGGTTCGATTATTTTCATTTTATCACCAGACCCCTGATTACATGCGCCAGCATGCATTTCCTCACTCATCCGTGGACCCTCTCTCTAGCCTAAGCCCTGCCAACCCTGACCGAGTCTATCTTTTTCTACTGGAAGTCTGGTTGACACCAAAAATAATATAGTTTTGTGTCCAGGAAGCATCTCACAGCTGCTATGGTGAATGACCTTTGCACTAACTCATCTATTAACAAGGAGGAGTGTTGGCTCCCATTTGCTGAGTGTAAATTATGCGGCAAATGCCAATAATATGTTAGGTGGGTCACATGGATTAGCCATGTGGTTCTTACAAAAACTCTGGGACTAGACATAATTATTGGCATTTTACGAATAGTTTTTAAAAAAGTAAACATGGGACTGATGAAAAACGAATAGCCTTTAGTTTGGTTGATAGTGTGGTGCCAACGCCAACTTCTAGTATTGATAATGTCCTGTGAGCCTAAGAGGTTGTCATTCAGAGATGCCTGATGAAGTGTGCAAGAAAACTGTCGGCCCTGTGCTTAGAACCTCCTCTGGGTCTAGAATTATCTCAAAATAAAAGCTTTTAAATAAAGGCAAGTCCTGGGAGGCAGGAGGCTGAGTAGCTGGCCCAGATCGCAGACCTCAAAGGGGACAAGGTCAATTTGAACCTGGTGACAGGCTCCTAGGTTCCCACCCTTCCTCCTCTCAGGTAACACAAACTCCTTAATTCCGCGCTGTTCTCACCTTGGCTACCAGGAAGCACAGATCTAAGTGATACCAAATTCCAGCATCTGTTGGCTGTTGCTAGAAAATCTGTTTCATTCCCCTTCAGTCTGTTTCCAACACCCATTTACTTGGGCTTTTTAGAGTCATTTGATCCTTGTTATTTACTTATGTACTTATTTATTTATTCTAGCCTTTGGTAAGTCACAAATCCTTTTAGAAAAGATTCAGATTATAAATAAAGTTAAAGCCCTTTCTCCCCAAACTAGAAGAATACTTTCACCCTCATGTTTGTTTCTGAACCGAGAGATCAATGCGTAACCCTCAGCCAGCACCCCACAATCTAGATCCTGGGTAGGGATCTAGCTGAGTAGTGAGACGCTCAAGGTAGGGATCTAGCTGACCAGTGAGACGCTCAACGCAAGCGACTAGGTAGAAACCAATGACCTTAAGGTTGCCAAAGGTGACAGGCCTTTCCTATCTTCATTTTATTTTCTGACACTTGGCAGGGTTTTCCTTGAGCTAATCAGCATCCCTTCTTAACATTTTAAGTAACTGCTCATTTAGAGCAATGAATGATTGCTCTGAGATTAGAGTGTGGGGAAAATCTTTCTGTTGGGAATTATCTACTTATGCGGCTGTTTGTTTGAAGCAGAGATAAACAGATTTTTTTTTTCCCCTTCTCAACATGCCAGGCATAAGAGAACAGGGTGATTAATGAAACTCTGTCTTTCGCCAATAAATTTCTGACTTCAGATACAAGCTCATAGCTGTTGAGTTTTCTGGGTTTTTTTTTTTTCTTCAACCCATAGGACAAAGAAAACAGCACTATCCAGATTCTAGAGCCCATTTAAATCTGTTACATTGTGAACTATTTTTGGTTTTTAAAATGGTTTAGGTAATTTTTCATTGACTCTACTGGGAATGCCACTTTGTGTTCTGTTATTTATAATCTGCGGAAATTAATTATGCTGCTAATTAACAGCTTGCAAACAAATTATTGCTCAAGGAGCTATTTATTCAGTTATGAAAGCACAACTTCAGGGCTCTGTTGTAGATCCTCTCTGACAGCTCTTTTATTTCTTGCTTTTGTGTCTGAATTTTTCTGCTGCTAAGGTTCAGTGGAGTTCTGCTTGGAGGGGTGGGGATTAGTCAGGATCTCAGTGGCCAGGAAATATGCCAGCTGCTCTGCTGGGGGGAAGAGAAAGGCAAGAGGGTTGCACAGTCTGCCTGGGGTTGATAAAGAACTTGCTTATAGGAGCGGTGATTCTTGGAACCATGGGGTGTCACATATCCACTTTCGCAACTCCCAGGCTTTTCGGAAAGCTCCAGAAACAAAACTGGCGACAGACAAGAGGATGGCAGATCTGTAAACGCGTGCCACATAGATCACTCCCCATACCTGCGCTCACAGCAGACAGCAATAACTGATCACAGATTCTATTTCAGCCTTGAATCCTCAACATGGTCTTCTGGGTAGGGGGCATCTCTTGCCGTCTCTAGTAGAAGGAAAGTGCTTCAGCATGGAGGTTTGATATTCCCAACCCATGCAAACAACTCTCCACTCCTAACTAGGCTGTGAGATTGGCCAAAGGAGGGGAAAGCTATAGACCAAAAAGTTCTTTCTCCCTTGGCAAGCTCTCAGAGGCACAGTCAGCATCCTGCCTGACTCTAACTGACCCCACCTGGGAGACCAAGTACTGGGCACTGGCAAAAACATGAAGGGCAAGTTCCAGAGGAAGGGCCATGCGGTCAGGGCTTGGACCTGCAAGGGGCAAGATAGCCACAAAAAAACATGAAAAGAGCACCAGGCAGGGTTTGGTCTCTCTGGTCCTGAGTTCTTGCTTGCCATTCAGTGGCCATGACATCCTGAGTGAATCACTTCCCCTCTCTGGTCCGTAGTCCTTCTCTCTCTCTGCCAAACGAGGGAGGGGAACTCAGGGCCTCTGAGATCCGACCCTGACCACTAAAGGTTCCAAAGCTGTTGCAGATGTTGAATGCACCTGGAGCCACCCACAGCCAGGTGTGTTCCAGTCAGGAGAATGAAAATGCTACAGGGCGCACTGACCCATTCTGGCACCCAGCTAAGGGTGCGCAGAGCTGGACTGTAGGATCAAATTGAAGAATGCTGAAGAAGTGATGGAATCAAAGCAGTGCAAAGGTCACCATGTTGGCATCTGATAGTGGCTCACACCAAGCACCATTTCCTCCCAAGTTCAGTGGACCCAAACGCACCTGGTGGTGCTGGAGACATTGTGTCTTTCAAACTCCACTTCAACATCCCAAAAGTACATCTTCCCTTCCTAGCTAACCAGCCCACCTCACACATTCCAGAACCCAAGGCCTCGCCCATTTTAAGCAAATGAATTCATGGTCTTTAAGCATCTCTCTTTAGGCTAAGAAACAAGGACGCACATCCACCTTCTCAGAAGAGCCCAGAACCCCAGTCACTCATCCCTGCGGTTAGACACTTCTACGCTGCCTGGACTGGAATTTGGTCATAGGCCAGACCAAATGTCCCTTCAGCCTAAAATGTCCCCTCACACCTCACAGGACTAAAGACTACCGTTCCCTAAGAAAACACCCACCCCTTCCTGCTCTAAGTCCTTGGCTCTGCATCCCCACAGCAACCAGAGCAAGTCCGCCCTTGAGTTTGACTTGTTCTCCCCAGCTTGCAGGTAACAGACCTCCAGGATCAGAAACTGAGTGACGTTTTCTGAATTTCCCCCAAAGGATTCTACCAGTAGCAATGTCCACATACTTTCCACAGAATTCTTGGTCATCTATTATCTGCAACCAACCTCAGAGGTGTGAATATTATAAGGCCCATTCTAGAGAAGACATTCAGAAAGATGCACCAGCAAGCCTCACATCCCAGCACCAAAAAGTGTCCAAGCTGAGTCTCATCACCATGACTGACACTCATCCATCCTCTTGTCCTGGCCGCGTGCCGTGGGCTTCCCTGAGGGATCACCAGGAAACTGAGAAGAGAATTTTGGACCAATCTCGTCAGGAGACTATGAGGCTTCCTGTCTCAGACTCCCTCCAAGCAGTGTACTCCTCATCTGGAGGCCCTTCCTCCTTTCAGGAAGCCACAGACAGCCAAGGAATGATGGTCTGGATCTGAATTCTGGGGCCACTTGATTAACAACCGGACATCAAATGAGTCTCTCTCAGAGGTTCTCAACCTTCTTAATGCTGCGACCCTTTAATGCAGTTCCTCATGTTGTGGTAACCCCCAATCATAAAATTATTTTCGTTGCTACTTCATAACTGTAATTTTGCTGCTGTTATGAATCATAATGTAAATATCTGACCTGCAGAATGTGTTTCCCGATGGTCCAAAGGGGTCGAGACCCATAGGTTGAGAACCGCTGCAAGTGCTTTGAGCAACGTTTCCTTATCCAGGGAACAGTAACAACAAACTCTGACCATGCACAGAGAGAAATGTACAGAGATATTCCTCACAACCCTGTTTGCCATGGTTAAGATGGGGGGAAATTAATTATCTCTCGAAAGGAGAATAAATGAATTGACTGCTGCTTAATTGTAGCTGGAATACTCTACGACATTCGTGTTTTTTCAACCTTTTTTATTTCACAGCACACCTGAACCTACAGTTAAACTTCTGCAGCACACTTAAATTAGGTTGACCCAGAAAAAGAGTAAAAAAGAATATGCTTACTGAGCTTTGAACTTATTTTGAAAATAATTTAAGGATCTTTGAAAATTTTCATGGCTCACCTAAAATTCTTTCACGGCACACCAGTGTGCTGTGGCACATGGGTTAAAAATCCAACAGTAGCAGGTTCAAACCCAGCCCCTGCCAAATTGCAACAAAAAAATAGCCGGGCGTTGTGGCAGGTGCCTGTAGTCCCAGCTACTGGGGAGGCTGAGGCAAGAGAATCGCCAAAGCCCAAGAGCTGGAGGTTGCTGTGAGCTGTGATACCACAGCATTCTACTGATAAAATGAGGCTCTGTCTCTAAAAACAAAAAACATGCTATAACTGGGTGGTGCCTGTGGCTCAAAGGTGTAGGGCACTGGCCCCATACACTGGAGGTGGCAGGTTCAAATCCAGCTCCAGGCAAAAACTGCAAAAAGAAAAAAAAAATCACTATGACTACAGTAAAACAAACAGACTAGATATATGTATAAGGTGAACAAATCTCAAAACTATGAGCAAATAATGCAAAATACAAATTATAGGAGGTGTATAAGACAGCATATGGTATATATTCTGTATGTTTCATTTATGAGCCTATGTTGTAAAAGAATAAACACATGCTTGGGCGGGACAGTGAACAATCTCAGGATAGGGTTTCTTCTGTGGAAGGAGGAAAGGGAAGGCATGTGAGTGGACATTTCAGTGTTCCTGATGTACTTCATGACCATCACTAGGTCCCTTCATGTGTCCACTAAAGTTTCAGTTATTTGAGATTTTCCGTGCTACATCCTCTTCTAGATGTTTGATGTAAGCTCAATATTTAAGGGAAACTTTGACAATCTCTGCTTTACCAAAGGATCTTTCTGTTATGTAACTAGGCAGCCTCTCATTCTCTCTCTATGGACTAGATGGGTATTTTGAAACTGTTTTCCAAAAGACATTCATTCATTCAACACATACTTAGGGAAGGTCACTTCTGTATCAGCTTCTGTACCAGGAGGGGTACACAGAGGTGAGCGAAATAAATACGGACCCTGCACTCTGAGAGCTGCTGGGGTAAACAAGTGGTGATAATTATGCAGAAGGAGTGAATACTGTGTTATGGTGAAAACCACAGAAGAGGAGGCTGCGGTTTTCATTTATTCTATTATATATGTGTATCAGAAACCCCTCAGAATTGAGTGTCTTAAAAATAACAGCTTATAATTTCTCACAGTTCTCTAAATTGACTGCAAGTTTCTGCCTCTGTGGTGTGGGCTGGAGTGTTGCGAGGCCTAGAAGATCCAAAGTGGCCTCACCATAAGCCAACCTGATTAGCCACCTGACACCAAATAGCCAAGCTGACAGTAACCTCAAACTCTTGGCTTCAAGTGATCCTCTTGCCTCAGCCTCCCAAGTAGCTGGGGACTATAGGCGCTCAGCACAATGCCCAGCTAGTTTTTCTGTTTTTAGTGGAGACACTCTTGCTCAGACTGGTCTCAAATTCCTGAGCTCAATCGATGCACCTGCCTCGACCACTCAGAATGCTGGGATGACAGATGTGAGCCACTGAGCCCAGCTATGTGGCTTACACTCTTAAAGAGGCAAGGTGGGTGTCTGAGGCAGTGGCTGGGTTTTAAGTAGAAAAGATGGAAGGTTCATATCTCTCAAGGCCCAGCCCTAAAGTTATACAAGGTCACTTCTGCCACATTCTTTTGGTCAAAACTAGTCAAAGGGCTAACCCAGGTTTAAGGGTAGGGAAACTCAGCACCACCCCTCAAGGGAACACGTGCAAAAACTTGACGGCCATCTTTGTCCAGCACACATAGGTCAGGACTGACTGCAGTTATGAACTACTGTACATCACGCCTTTTTCTTAGATATGAACCATGTCCATCAACAGAGTGAAGTCTTTCAGAAGTCCTGCAAAAAAGAACTATTTCAGTTACCTTTTTTAAAATATGAGTTTCATTTATTCCTGTCTGTACATATTTTTCACTTTTATTAACCCAGTGTTTTCCAAAGTGAGTCAACCACAGTACTCTTGTCATTCACAAAATACCTGGAACGAGCGTTTTTGCTTTGCTTTAAGGAATTATAGCTCTAAATGAAGTAGATTTTTGTAGTTTAGAGTTGCTAAAAGTAGAATCCAAAGGACAGGTATCTCGTGTTCTTAAGAGAAAAAGTTCTTCCACATAAATCAGAAAAATTAATAAACACTGTGACACAGTCTGCGTGACAAAACCCAGGCCTGAGAGAGGGTGGGAGCTCCCACAGAGAGGAGAGAAGAGGGATCTGGGTTTTATCACCTGCTCAGGCCTCCACAGACTCTCAGCATTTCTGTTCATTCCTCTGGCCTAGGAATGACATCCTGTAGAACTTAATTTGCATCAGGAATAAAAATCTACAAATAAAATGCCATTAACCTGTACTGTTGTAACCACCTGGACAATTATAAGAGATGAACCACTGTGAATCGCGTGTAAGACCAGTGTAACCCTCCTGAACATGATCTGGCATCCCGCGGACAGGCTGTGATGTTCCGCAGCCTCGGTGTCCGTGTTACAGTTGAATTACAAGGAGGAAAACAGCTCTGTGCTGATTTCATAATTATCATGATCTACTATTAGGATCCGTCACCAGCAGAGCCGTCATCAAAGCCACAGTAAATCACCATTATTTATATCACAAGTCACCAGGAAGGATCATTGAGAATCATAATTCACACTCACTTCAGAACATAATTACCCATATATGACTGTCTAGATATGTTGTGAAGGTAGCTCAGGAGGGCAAAAAAATCATAAGCTGCGTGGCTTGAAGACTTGGCTTCTCTTAACAAGTTTTTAAGCTTTGCAAGGGAGAAGACAAGTCTTGCTATTTCATCCCGCCAAGGACTGCCCTGATCTCCTTGGATCAAAAGAAGGCTGAATTCTAGGGTCCAGCTTTAGGACAGACACTGGCCAACTTTACAACATCTAGGACTTCACACTATTCCTATAAAAACAGCTAAAGAAACTGGGAACATTTATCTGGGAGGAAATAATCCTCATAGAAATGAAATACTTGGAGTCTTGTCCCACAACCTTACTGCCTCAAGAGGAGTTATGCTTGGTCTGCAATAGTGGGAAAGTACAGAATAGACAGTCTTGTGTGTTAGATAAGACTATGGCTCCAGATAAAAGTTGGATTGGATAACCCATGTTCTAAATTCTTGGGATCAGTAATGGTGCTGTGTCAGCCATATTGGAAACAGAGAAAGAATGAAAATCCAGCAATACATACTGGTCTTGTCTTTATTTAAAATTGTGATATTTCTTCATCGTGGATTTTTTTGCATTAATTTCAAAATTTTTTTTGTTATTTTTTTTTTATTGAATGGTAACTATGTACATTAATGCACTTCTAGGGTACAGTGTGGGGTTTTCACACACAATCCAAAACACTTCTATCAAACTGGTCAACAGAGCCTTCATGTCATTTTCTCAGTTATTGTTTTAAAACGTTGACATTCTACTCTTAGAAAGATTCACTTGTATCCCTGTAAGATAAACCTCAGAAGTGATCCCTCCAATCCTCCTCCCTCCACCCATTCCCCTCCTCCCTTTTCTCTCCCCCCTCCCCATATTCTTAGGCTATTTGGTTATAGCTTTTATATAAAAGGTATAAATTAGTTTCATAATAGGGGTGTGTACATTGGGTACTTTTTCTTCCATTCTTGTGATACTTTGCTAAGAAGAACATTTTCCAGCTCCATCCATGTGATAATGAAGGACGTAAAGTCTCCATCTTTCTTTATGGCTGCATAGTATTCCATGGTGTACATATACCACAGTTTGTTGATCCATTCGTGGATCGAAGGGCACTTGGGCTTCTTCCATGACCTGGCAATTTTGAATTGGGCTGCAATAAACATTCTGATACAAATATCATTGTTGTAATGCAATTTTTGGTCATCTGGGAATATACCTAATAAAGGAATTGCAGGGTCAAACGGCAGGTCTATTTTTAGTTCTCTAAGTGTTCTCCAGATGTCTTTCCAAAAGGAACGTACTAGTTTACATTCCCACCAGCAGTGTAGGAGTGTTCCCTTTTCTCCACATCCACGCCAGCATCTCTGATTAATTTCAAATTCTAAATACATTACATGAAAATATTATTTATTTCAATCACTGTGTCTGGGGGTGCTCCTTTAAGTTTTGTTTCATGGAAGAGTACAAAAAGGCCTCAGACATTTATCTTAGCCCCATCCTGTTTAACTTGCTCATAACACTATGACACAGATATAACCATTGTCCCCACTTTAGAGATGGGAAAGCTGAGGCTTAGGCAGATTAAGTAACCTGTGCAGGTCATGTTCTGAACAGACCTGAAAGTTTCCTGAGAGGAAGAGCAACTCATATGCTTCTTCTGTGTGTTTCTTTACTTGTATTCTACACTGTGTGGCTGAATTAGGTCAAGTTCCAGTTGAAATTCAGAGACTCAGATCAGCAATGTGTCACAGCAGAAAGGAAGGGGTTGGCCTATGTCCAGCCCACTTGACTTTCAACACAGAGCAGGAGTTCTTAACCAAGGGTCTACCGAAGCCCACCAGTCCCTCCAAAGTTACATGGAAGGTGTGTGTGGGTGGAGGGTGGGGGGTGTTCTGGACAGGGAAGGAACTTCAGGCATTTTCAAATTCTCAAAGGGAACTTTGACTCAGAAAAGTGTACAACTATAGCTATAAGAATTTGGGTAACTTTCCCTGCAAAATCTTCCAATAAATGATGTATATACAATCTTAGAATTGTGTCTTTATCACAACCAAGAAGTCTTCAGAAAAGTAGTCGTGGGACCCAGTGATCTGCAGAAGCCACTCATCACACCATGCCCTTCAAAGGCCTGACTGAGTATAATTTTTAGCATTCCCCATGAAAGGAACATTAGAGCTCACCTAGCCCCAAATGCCAATGAAGACTCCATTTTATTTATGTACTGACAAAATGAAGCTCAGAGGGGCAGGATAAGCTGTCCCCTGTCACAGTTGCACGGGACTGGACTCCAAAGCCCCTTTCTCCATCTGAGCAGCTGGCTTCAGTGAGATGCGTACACCCAGGACCCGACCGTCCACACTGCTGGGCTCTGTAAAACTCTGAGCCCAGCACACACAAGCTAGTGCCTGGCGCCTCTCAGCCCCACCTCATCTAGGACTCAAACCCAAAAAAGACTCCAGTGCTTTGCATCATCTTTCAAATGTAAACAAGAGCAAAATTTTTTGCGAACCATCTTCACCCAATCAGAGAATCCCTCTAGTTTGGGATTCACACCAATTGCCCCACACCTGGCACCACTCCCCAGAATCTCATGATCTCTCTCTCTCTCTCTCTCTCTGGGCCTAATTTCTAAAGAATTTCTCTCTGAAGTCAAACATAGTCATGGCAGTTATTCCTTAGAAATAAAGAGAATCTAGCTTTGGAGAGCGCATCATGAAGCCTGGTCTCAGAAATGGCAAATGACCTCATCTGGAAATAAAATGGTGATATAGTATGGGTTTCCAACAATTAAATTAAGATACGCAGAGAGAAATGGTGCTGAGGATGGCAGGGCTGGACAGATAAGCTTTAATGGGGTCTCAGGCCTTAAGAAAAAGAAAAGATTTAAGAAGGCAGAAAAAGGTACGTAAAATCACTAATAACACCATTAATAATGTTTAAGTGGCAAAGTACCCTTGTAACGTAGCTTACTGTGTGTTCATGGCCAGTGTGAGCCAGAAACTACTAGGCATCCTGTGAGACACAGTGGGGAGTAAGAAATAGCCACTGTCCTCACAGAGTTTACAATATAGTTGGGGAGCTAAGCAAGCAATCATGAGTGGTGCAAGATGGAGGTGCCATTGTTGTGCCATTGTCCTGTCATGGACGAGAGAGCTATAAATGTGGGCTGACATAGCCATGGAAGGTGAGGCCTCCACTCAGTGGAGCACTAGCCATCACCTCCAGGAAGATACCTCCACCACCTCCCTGCACATGCACCTCTGTCTTCTATTGCAGTCTGAAGGCGTCATCTAGAATCAAGTTAATGCAAGGTGACTGTTATACATGACCAGAAAAGGGCCAGGTGTGGTGCAAGGCTAAAGGTATTCTACTACATAGGACTGCATGTGGACTCAAGTATGGCATTGGGATTGGCTACTTATGTCCTTTGCCCACTTTATAATGCAATTTTTAAAATTGTTGAGTTGTTTGAATTCCTTGTATAATCTGGATATTAGTCCCTTGTCAGATGAAGAGTTTGCAAATATTTTCTGCCATTCAGCAGGTTGAAATAATAAATACTCAGAGTGATGGACACCTCACACACACAGACTTAATCACTCTACTTCCATGCGTGTGACAAAATATCATGTGTACTGCATACACATGTAAATAGTATAGATCAATCAAAATGCATACAAAGTATATGTCATTAGGCAATAGAGATACGTTGAATTTCTGTCTCGGATTCTTCAAGGTGATGAAAGAAAACAGAAAATCTACCGCACATCTGAACTGAGAATTGCCCCAATATCTTCCTTGAAAATGTCCCTCCCATACACCCCTAGAAGTAGAAATGAGTAAGGAAGAGGTTGACACCAGGGAAGGATTGGGGCTACACTGTCTGGGGAAATGCCAGTAAACCAGCAGAGAGAAGGTGTAGAAAGCAGAGAATTCTAAAGGAGAGAAAGCATTATAAGGACAGAGAAACAAAGGAGAGGAGACAGGGGTAGGGAGATGAATTCAGAAGGGGATGTGCTGGCCTGGGGTGCTGCTGCATGATCCTGTGACCTCACAGAGGGCAAACCCGGGTGTGGCGAGATCGGAGCCCCACCATGGGCAGTTGGATTGCCCCTCTCCTGCCTCCTCCTCCCTTCCATCTTGACTCTATATAATTTTGATTTTTATCACTAGAAACATCAACAAGTGAAGAGCTAGAGTTCTGAATCTCTGCTTGTTTGGGGGTCTATGAGGCACCATAGCTGAAATTTTTATTAAGTTGAGTAAGTGCTGTCCGTAAAATACCTCCTTTAATCTTCAAAGCAATCAACAAAGGGAAGAGACAATCGCTCCCTCTTTCCCCATCTATGACAGGGAACTGAGACCACTTTATTGGGAAACTTTGGGGGAAAGAATTCACGCTTAAAGGAACCTCATCTGGAAATGGAGAAACAGTAAGGCAGTTGCCCGTCTTCCTTTCATCATCATTCCTCTCTTCAGCATCCCCGTCAGAAAAAGAGCTATGAGATCCCTGCAGGCCAAAAACAAGGAGCCTGGTACCAAGATAAATGCAATTCAACCCCCTGCTCCACCCAGGCCAGTGTTAAGCATTCCTCTAGTCTAGGAAACTAACTAATAAATACGATACATGTTCCCCTGATGAGGACACAAGTACTTTGACAAAATTTCTTTGACATAAACTCAAGTTTTCCTTCCCCACTGGTACAGGTATTGCTTGGTGTATACACACATGTGCACACACACACACACACATGAAGGTTTCCCTTAGTAGGAGGGAGCATCCTCCAGCCCCTGGAAATTTACTCTTTAACTCATCTTTTCCAATATTTAAACCCTCCTGAGTGGTCCTCATAATTACCTTGCAGATAATGCCAAGGCCTGACCAGCTCACTCCAAAGCCATGTCCCAGTCACCCCGTCTCCCTTCCATGTCCTGAGGTCCCAGCCAACCCTGGGCACTGCACAGTGAAAAACAAGTACAGTTCATGTTCCTGACCATTGATCTGCCATCAATTTTTTCCAAGCCCGAGGCATGCGATTATCTGCAAAGCTGACTTACAAGATAAAATCCCCAGGCCTCTCCCTTCCCCCTCCTCCTCCAACAAGCAGACATTGATTTTACACAGAATGTGCATGGCTTTGATGGTGTTATTGCAATCAACATGAAAAATACCACCGCAGTGCTTATCCGGATGCCCCAGTTGTTTTGCCTCATAACACAAGTGATTGTTTAAAGAGGCTTGACACTGTTGGAGTCTTTTGTTTTATGGATTTTGCAAAGCATTGCTCTTTGTCTTTGGGGCTAGCAAAGGAAAAGGAGCTCTTTCTTCCAGGCCCTGGGTAGTGCTTTTAGAGAATAGGATCTGAAGCTTATGCCCCCCAGGGCGTCTCAGAGCCCACATTCGTGTGGTGATATTTCCAAAAGAGAAACTGCACCTACCTGGGGTGTGTTTGAAACTTCCTTCCTTCCACATTAACTTCTGAATCCTCACTGCCACCTGTGTTCAGAGCTGTTCCGCCATATTTGTTCCATGCTGAGCCTCAGGAACTACACGGGCTCTCTTTCTCCCCTTCTCAGGTTCGCCTCTCTGGCTCTGTCTTTCTCCACATCACAGCTGAGCAATTATCTGACTCATCTGATCCCCAGCCAAAGTCAACAAAGAAACTTGGCACACACACCATTCCCGTGCTGCCCTCCCATGCACGCGAGAAGCCAGAGGCCCAAACGGCCCCATCCCTCTCTCCCTCTGCCTCTAGCAGCACAGTTACTGGTACCATCCAGTCCCCTTTTCTATCCAAATGAGACCCCCCCCAAAGGACAGAAACTGTTCAACATGTTTCCTGCACTTTCCTTGACTTGGTGTCCAATTAGTGCTCCGTTTGAGTTATTTGGAGAAATAGAGTGAAGGTAAGGATTTAACTGGATAACTGTGAGACTATGTATCTGAGATTGATTACTAAATTTCAAGGAGGTTGTTTCAACACAAGCACTATTGACATTTGGGCCAGATAATCCTTTGTTGTGAGAGGACATCCTGTGCATTAGAGGATGTTTAACAGAATCCTAAACTGTCTTCAGATATTCCCAAATATCCCCTACGGGCAAAGTCACGCTGGTTGAGCACCACTGCTCTGGAGTGTCGTAGGGTTATGAGACTATTAATCCTAACACCACGCTCATGAAGAGATGGTAACCTCCAGGGAGAGTGAGCTGTAGAGTTTCCAACACAGGATCATTTAACGGCATGCCTTTCCCCACCTCTAGTCCCACGGTACCCCCTACTCAACCTACATCATGATTTTGACCCACCCTGTCATCCACTCTTCTGAAAATCAACATGAACTATACATTCCTATTGACCCAACAAACATTGAAACTTCTGGCTCTAAATTTGGTCTCTGAATTTGTGAAGCAATGTTGAGGCCCACTTTGGGCTCCTGGTGACGACCTTAGAGAAAGCTATCAAAGCTTAGGATCAGGGCAAGTGGGTTAGGGGGCCCAGGTTTTCCAATGGACAGCTGGGTGCCCTTGGGCAACTCCCCTTCCCTTTACGGGCAAGGCTTCTTTGAATTCATTCAGTGGAAAAGTTAGTAGACAAAGAAGGGAATGGACTAGATCAGGGATCTTCTAACTATTATCAGAGTTCAGCAAAGTATCTCAAGAACCACCTTCCCAGAGAAGAGAACAGAGATGAGGGATTCCAGACTGGTCCTCAAAGGCTGACTTGGAACAATTTTCCTCTTACCTGTTCTACATAGTTGGCTTCTGGGTTAAATTTTCTTCCCATCCAAACAGTGTTTTAAGATCACACGTGTGGTTGTGTGTGTGTGTTGTAGATTGTCCTCTGAAGGTTTGCTCAAAAAAACAACTTATGAAAGGCAGATGATCAAACGGGATCAAATGGGAGGTCTAGGTTGAGTTCTTTAAGGTTCTCCATACTTCCTTGCAAAAAGGTTGTATTAGTTTGCAAGTAACTTGGTAACTCGGAAGTAATGAAATTTGTACTTTTTTACAAACCATTGGGATTTTTAAGTTATTATAATTGTACCAGCTAGGATCTTCAACTTTACTAGGAGTGGTGGTAATGAGTACACTCATCTCATAATTGATTTGTAGATAATGCTTTTGTTTCCTCATAAAATTGATATATTTGTCCCAATGTTATCTTCAATGATTATGTCAATGTTTTGCCTATAGTTGATGTTCTGTAAATATTCATGAAATAAAGGAGCCTGAAATTAAAAAAAAAAAAAGACAGATGAGTTGGAGAAAAGCATACAAATTTATTTGATGCTGTCTAATTGACACTGAATCCTTCAGAATGAAGATCCAACCCCACCACCAAACGGGGCACAGAAGCTTCTGCACCACCCCGTGGTTACAGAAAGAGTGGGGGCTTGGTGCCTGGCAGTCCAGACTCTGTGGGGGAGGCAAGGAATTCTGCAGGAGCAGTAAATGATGACTAGTGAGAATTCGGTGGGCTTGAAGAACGCACAAAGTCTGCTGGGCTCACAGAGCAGACGGTGGTTTGTGACAAAGCCAGTTCAAGCTTGTTGACAGACTTCAGTCTTCCCTTCCGTGGTCTGGGGTCAGTTAGTGAAAACTCAGGGGAGGCATTGGAGGTAACTGTTTTCTTTTTTGGCAGGTTCAGACTTTAGGCAGATAAGACAACTTCAGAAAACAGCTTTGCCCTGTATGTTGGGAGAGACAGTGTGGCAGTGGCAGGGAGTCCAGAGAGAATTTTTTTGTTAGTTTAGTCTGTACAAATTTCATATTTTAGGGTACCAGTTTCTGAGACCCAACAATAAATACTACACATACAGTGTATGTGTGTGTATATATGCATATGTACACACATATGTATACAGAGTGGACGTAAAGTTCATGTGCAATTTTAAATAGTTGTCTGTTTTAAACTGCACACAAACTTAATGATCATCCTGTATAACTGTTACTCAAGTTTCAAAATCATCAGACTTAACAACTTCAATGAACTCTTCTAGTTCTAATATTTTAGGGGGGAAAAACCAACATAGAAATAATCGTATGTACACAGATACTTCAGTGTCTGCTAGAATGGGGCTGGAAGAAGACAGGATTTGATCCTCCTTCACCTGCCGACATGTGATCCCAGGATGCTCCCATGGAAAGGAACAAAAATTCAGTGCAAAGGCTGAATTTAAAAGGTACCTGGGAGGGCAGCTAGGGGCAGAGGGAGGGTGGGTTTGGCCATCTTTTCTCCCCTCCACTGTGGCTCCTCTTTCCCCCCCTCCCAGCCCTCACCCCCTGCCTCTTTGCTCAGTGCTTGCAGCCCACACCGAACAGTACAGGCAAGGATTTCAGCTTCCCCCGGCTCCTCTGGGCCTCGGAGGAGGACTGGAGCCCTTGCAGTTATTTCTGAAGCCTGAGCCTTTGACGGCAGCCCAGCCCGGCAGCCGGGGCTCTGCAGAGTCCCCCCCTCCACCCTTAGCCCCCCATCCTCCTGTTTTATTAATACTGCACATAACAAGGAGATGCGCCGGAGTGGCAGCTACAAAGACACTCGACTCCTAAAACGTGATATTTGATCACAGGAGGATTTTGCGGTAGGATAGCTTATAATCCTAAATTGAAATCCTTCCCGAATTTCAGAGGTTCCAGTATTAAAATCCTTTTAGGATTTTTCAAAGTGTGTATAATCTGTTTAGAATTTTTAAAGAACTCTCTGACCCATTCTTTCTCCAAAAATAGGTCTGCTACATTCTTAACTTCCTTTTTTTTAAAAAAAGAAGGAGAGAAATGTCTTTTTAAAAAATCATTTTTGTTGTTTATTTGACTTTTCTAAGACATCCAATGAGATAGATACTCTTACTAAAATAAAGTGAAACTTCTTTCGGTGACTGCAAATAAACTCAGAAGAAACATTTATTTAAAAAGGGATTAAGGTGAAAGAGAAACAGGGGACTGTGCTAAGGAACCAAAAAAAAAAAAAGAAGAAGAAGAAGAAGAAAGAAAAGAAAAAAGAAAAACTACAAGTACAGCAGAAAGAAATACAGAACTCTCTAAACGTCACTATGACTATGGGAGAGGGCAGGTTGGTTGCTTATTATAATTTAAATTATAGGGTGGAGAAGAAGCGTTCCCTGAGGACACAGGTGGAAGGGAGGAGAGAGTGAAGATGGAGGAATTCAAGCCAAAAGAGAAGCTGGGAGGGGATCACCCAAGCTCAGATGAGTAGTAAGATGTGCAGCCAGGCCAGACCGGGGACCTTTTCAAGGGTTGAATAAAGGTTGAAGGTAGAGAAGCATCCCTGAAGACAGTCCACAGGTAGGGATTTCCTCGAAATGGCTTGAACCTCACGGTCACATTTTTTCATGTGATTTTCATTCCATTTTCATCATCTGTTATAACATAAAATTTCATCAACTGTAAATGTCAGTTCTTCCCTTTATTATTTGCTAATGTCATAAAAACCTGAATTGTTTGCTTTGTTAAAGGGCTTGCTGGGCATTGACTTTTCCTTATTTGTACTTTACTACCCCAAATGTGTGGGGTTTATTTATTTTTTTAAAAAAATAACATCCCTTCTGAAATGGGATTTAAATAACAGAGCAAGGTTTGCCATTATCATAAATGTATAAAGTGCTTTGTTAGTAATAAAATGGATCATGGATTCAGGATAATTCAAACTGAAATGTTATGTTCAGTATCAAGATTAGATTACGTTAATGCAGTTCATTTTAAATGGTTTAAAGGCCATCAGATGCATGTGAAAAGAATCTGTATCATAACTTAGAATAAATAGACTGAGACATTTGTTTATAATGTCAGTGCTAAACAAATCTATTACTACATTTCTGCATGTAGCGTTATATTACCACTGCTATTAAACAAACAGAGCATGAAGATAAATTATAGCTTTAATTATAAACATTACCTTTGCGTATTTATTAATTTAAAATGGAACAATGTTCAATAACCTAAGGTTATTTATATCAGCTAACATTTTAATTAACTTTGTTGTATTTATGTGACTTGGTAATTGTTGCTACCAGGCACATGTAGCTCCTTGAATAATGGAGGCAATCTAACCTATCCCTGTGAATATTACCCATTAAATGAGATGGTAACATTGTAACTCCTGCCAGAGAGTCTAACTCTCCTGCGCAGGCTAAGGGTGGGGGATGCCGAGGCTCCAGAAAGTGCCTTTCTCCTTGGAAACCACCAATGAGGAGCACCTTGAATTCCTGGATAGTCTGTAAAGAAAGATGGCAAAGGCCCTGGGAATTATCTTGGGAATGAAGACGTAGTAAGCATCTTTCAAAGAGGTTGAAATAGAGACCCACAATAACTGAACACACAGCTCCGTAGTGTCCCAATTAAATATACCCATCATAGGCAGGAGTCTCTGCCCCAAAACCCAGACATGCAAACGCTATCACGATTCTGTATTTTTTATTATCAGCTTAGTTTCCTCCCCTCAAGCCCCAACATTGCATGTGGTTGGTGGGGATCCTTTCTCCGTCTTTGCTGGAGTTGTATTCACAATTCAAAAAGCAGAACAAAAAGTGGGGGTGAGCTCTAGACCCCAACCTGTCGTGTTTCTACAGACAATCACTTTGCCTGTTTTTTTTGGTTGGTTTCTCGGAGCCTGGTTGCCACTCACTTTGAGATCACAGAAGGTGCGTGAAAGCCATGTGGTGCCTGAGAACCGTCTTCTCCCTGGGAGACCAGGGGCTTGTGCCCTTCCTCCAGATGTTTCAGTCAACCATTGTTGCCAGTGGTCCCAGGGGATTCTCACACTGCATTTTCACTGTGCCTTTTCTATGCATAGGTATGCAAATAGCATGGTGTTACAATTGCCTACAGGGTAGGATGTACTGAGTACTTTATAGATTTGTAGCCTAGCAAACACAGCTAGGTGTGTAGTGGGCTATATATCACCTAGATTTGTCTGTCATGTTCACACACAATGACCAAAACTCCTAAGAATGAACTTCTTAGAGCACATCCCCCTCATTAACTGATGCGTGACTGTAGTTAGCCCTGTGGTCAATACCCCTGAAGCCCACAGCCACCATAAGTCAACTTCTGAGTACAAACACACGGATGTCTCCTCTGCCCAAAGCCAGGGGGAATCTCCACTCCCTCCAGTACTTCCATAGCTTTCTAGCTCTCTCCCAACACACCCTTCCTTTTTGTCCTTTTTATGATAGATTTGTTAGCTCCTTAAAACTAAAGACTGTAACATTCACAACCTAAAAATGTGCTCCTGTGGCTGAGAGCCTGTAGCTCAAGCGGCCAAGGCACCGGCCACATACACCAGAGCTGGCGGGTTCCAATCCAGCCTGGACCAACCAAACAACTAAAAAATAGCCGGGCATTGTGGTGGGTGCCTGTAGTCCCAGCTACTTGGGAGACAGAGGCAAGAGAATCACTAAGCCCAGGAGCTGGAGGTTGCTATGAGCTGTGATGCCACAGAGCTCTACCCAGGGTGACAGCTTGAGGCTCTGTCTCAAAAAAAAAAAAAACCGTGCTCCCTGTTCTCCAGGGCTGTAGGGCCTTCATCTTCATATGCCACCTAAGAAATAAGGGAAATAAGAATGTATGACTATGTGGGAACAGGGTCTTGGAGGCATAGATCTCTCTAAACCTTTGCTCATCATGTCTGGGTACCATCACCTCCTTTATTCTCCCAGCCCAATAGGGCCTCTGGAGAGGGAGCACATTGAAGGGAAAACTTGTTTCTATTTTCTAGAGGGTATCCCCTCCTTAAGCCACACATGCCTACAGCCATACCCTCTGAGGCTCAGCTGCCCCTTGTGGAAGCTGGCCCAGTACATACAGAGATATAATTCCTTCCAGAGTGCAGCTCAAGAACTCACCACACAGCCAGGCACAGAGAAAATGGGTAATATATATTGGTTAAAAATTCCAAACAGATAAAAACTAATGACCTCTCCACAACAACAAAACAAATACCCCAATCCAAAAGTGGGCGAAGAACTTGAATAGACATTTCACCAAAGAAGACATACAAGTGGCTGATAAGCACATGGAAAGTGCGAAATACCACTAATCACTAGAGAAATGAACATCAAAACCATACCAAGACACCACGTCACCCCTGTGAGGCTGGTTACTATAAAAAGAAATATAGAATATAACAAGTATATACAAGGAAGTGGAGTAATTGAAATCCTAAAAAGAAGTACCATGTAATTCAGCCGTCCCACTTCTGAATATATAACCCAAAAGGCAGAGTCTCGAAGAGATATTTGTATACCCATGTCAGTAGTAACATTCACAGCAGCTAAAATGTGGAAGCTGGGAGCTACTGTGGGATAGTTGCCTGTCCCAACTGCCTCTCAAGAGTTTACTAGGAAACCAATAATCATCCACACTTCCAAATGAAAGCTATAACCCAACTACAGCCAAGATGAAGGGGAAAGAGGAGGGGGAGGGGAAGGGAGGGGAAAGGATGTGGTAGAGGGAGGGCAACTGGTCGGACCACAACTGTGTGCATTTTACAAGGGTACGTGTCAAATCTACTAAGTGTAGAGTATAAATGTCTTAACACAATAATTAAGAAAGTGCGGTGAAGGCTATGTTGACCAGTGTGTTGTATTTCAAATTGTATATAAAACCAGCACAGTATACCCCATAAATGCATTACTGTACACAGCTATGATTTAACAACAAAAAAAAAGGAGACGAGCGGATAAATAAAATGCAAATTGGGGGTCTTCGATGTGCAAGGGTTATACAGAACAGGACGCCTGGAAGGACATGGAAGGAGGTAACCAGGACAGAACACAAGCGGAAAACCCGACCCGGTGTTCCTGGGATTCTTCCTTTTTCTCCCACAACGAATTTATATTTTAGTCAGCACTTCCAAGGAATACAATTTTTAGGAGCCAAAAGAATACATGGTGGGGTGGTAGGGAGAAATTTGGGGGATGCCTCTCAAACTCTTTCAGAGGAACATGGCTACCTGCCAGCACCCAGGACGCTAGCTCTCTGGGAAGCGAGGCACCCTCAGCCAGACGTAATATTTAAACTGGTGGCTGGGCCAGGCTGTGTTTATAATCTTAATAACACACCAGCTTAATCAAGTCAGCCTTAGTACCTTAGCTATCATTTAATTGCCTGTGGTTTCTATCTTCCATATTCAGTGGTTATATGATTGAAAACTTAACGATTGAGCCACTTAAGTAAGAAAAAAAAAAAGAAGACAAATATTAACACACATTGCATGAAAAATTCAAATTAAATAGAGTAATTTTACATTTCATCAGGTTTTTTTTCCCCCCCAAACTACTGACTAAAGCTTGGCCACACGTGCTGGGGAGGAATTCTCTCCATCCTGAGTTTAACTGTGCCTTTTTCATCCCATCAATAAATCTGCATAGCAGGGTTTGTAAAATCATCTAACTAAGTGCACCTCATTAACCTATATTTATCTGTGTTGAGTACCTGGTGATCACTGATGTTTCCAGAATTGATTATCTCCCTCCAGGTGAGTTTCTAAGAACTCTGGGCTGAGAAGACTTTAATAGATCTGTTGACATTTCTTAAGGATTTTAAATTCCAATTCCCCTTCCTCGACCACTAATTCCCACCCCCTTGACTTGTCCCTGTGGGAGTTTCAAATCACTTTATCTTTGCCCCCAAGCAGAAGCTGTGACCTCATGGGGGAACTTTGACCTCCCCAGAACTGCCCCAGAGCTTCTGCAGCCCATCAGAGTGGTGTGGTGGTCTCAGTGACAGATGACCCTTCCTGCATCCGGAAGTGAGTCAACATTAATTGTGCTTTCAGAAACTGTGCAGTGCGAGCAGGCCGGAAAAAAAGACAGAGTCCATAAAATAGCCACTGGCTCAGTCCATGGCGACTCGAGCTTCCTGGGTAGTGTCCATGGCTGATCTAGCAGCAGGTGGTTGCTCCAGGAGGGCAGGAGCCCTCTCTGTTCACTAGGGCCCTCCAGGAGGGCAGGAGCCCTCAAACACTGCTCAATGAATGACTGAATTAGCAAAGCTTAAGTATTACCAATTTAGTATACAGCAGAACCTCTGTAAGTTGACCACCCAAGGGACTGTAACAAACTGGTCAACTTATGGAGGTGGTCACCATAAGGAACTAGGCCTACTGGACTAACATCTACACGTGGTGCTTTTCTGGTCGATGAAAATTAGGTCAACTTAAGGAGGTGGTCAATGTAGGGAGGGTGTCAACTCTGGAGGCTCTACTGTATTTAATATCTGAATGGAACTCCTATACACAGACTGCAAACTTTCCAATCTGAAGAAACTTAGACATCTTTGCTCCTGACTTTGGAGGCAATTATAGCATTACATCCAGACAACCTACTCTGCATGTAAAAGTCAGTGACTTCCATTCTCTAAGATTCAATTTCTTCATCTACAAAACAGGGATAATCATGGAAGACACATTATGCGGCTATAAGAGGTAAATGATATAATACATGTTAAGCGATAAAAAGAATGATCAGCCCTTCATATATGTTAACTATTATTATCTAGGTCAGAGAATTTGGTTTAGTTTAGATTTTTTTTTTTTAATGAAAGCTTTTTCTTCTTTTTTTCCAGGCAAAATCTTGATAGAGAATGAACTGGTAATACAAACCAGATTGGAGCAGAATTACCTTTGTGGACACTGGGGGGAATGAGGAGGCACAGAACTCTAACCAGGTCCCTTCTTGTACCCTGACGTGGCTCCAGACTAATCTCCACTAAAATCTAAGTCTCTAGACCAGTGTTTCCCAGCCTTTTTATATCTCGTGGCACTCTTAAATTATGTTGATTTTAAAAAAAGAGTAAAGAAAAGAATATGCTTACTGTGCTTTGCACTTCTTTTGAAAATAATTTAATTGGCTCGGTGCCTGTGGCTCAAGTGGCTAAGGTGCCAGCCACATACACCTAAGGTGACGGGTTCAAATCCAGCCCGGCCCGCCAAACAACAATGACGGCTGCAACCAAAAAATAGCCGGGCGTTTTGGCAGGTGCCTGTGGTCCCAGCTACTTGAGAGGCTGACACAGGAGACTCACTTGAGCCCTGGAATTGGAGGTTGCTGTGAGCTGTGATGCCACAGCACTCTACCCAGGGGAACAGCTTGAGGCTCTGTCTAAAAAAAAAAAAAAAAAAAAAAAACAAAGAGAGAAAATAATTTAATTAATCACCTTTAAAAATTTTCACAGCACACCAGTTGAAAAATCATTGTGCTAGAGAAAAATCTGATACTGTGTTTACCTAGATCACTCCTCTTATTCCCTGGGCAGGAACACTGTTGCTCAGAGAGGGAAAGTCAATGGCTTAAGATCACACGACAAATTTCTGACCCAAGTTTCCTATATCTTTCTATTCACTTTCCAACTTTCCAGAATCTCAAGAGCCCCCTTGAGAGGGGGCACAACTAGGATCTCTCCGTCTACAACAGACCATCCTGGTGCTGGATGAGCTCACCTGTATTTCTCCATTATTAGGAGTTAGTTCAGTGCAAGAGAATTCTGGCTGAAATCTGCCTGATTGAAACTTCCACTCACATTCGGTTATGATTTCAGTACCTTATACAATACAATATAACATCCTGAGATGTGGGAAGATGAATTAATACCACTCATTTAGAGGGAGAACACAGCCAAATCCAACATGAGGACCAGTCTTTCTCTGGTCTGTGTAGTTGTGAAAATAAACCAAAAAGAATGAGTCACACCTGAGTGTCCATTGACAGGTGAATGGATTAAACAAAATGTGGTAAATATAAGCAATAAAATATTATTCAGCCTTAAAAAGCAAGAACAGTCTGATGCATGCAACAGTATCATACAAAAATGATTACTTTTACCAAAAATATATATACCTCATTTCCTTTTCTTGTCTTGTTCCATTGGCTAAGATTTCCAAATATTGAACAATAGTGGTAATTGCCAGCATCTTTATCTTATTGATTTATTTTTATTTTTTTTCTTTTTTATTGAATGGTAACCATGTACATTAATGCACCTCTGGGGTACAGTGTGGGGTCTTCACACACAATCTGAAACACTTCCATCAAACTGGTTAACATAGCCTCCATGTCATTTTCTTAGTTATTGTGTTAAAATGTTCACATTCTACTCTCTTAGATTCACTTGTACCCTTGTAAGATAAACCACAGAAGTGATCCCTCCAATCCCCCTCCCTCTACCCATTCCCCCCTTCCCTCTCCTTCCCCCCTCCCGTATTCTTAGGCTGTTATTAGGTTATAGCTTTCATATATATCTTATTGATTTTAAGGTAACTATCTAGTGTTTTCATGTTACATATTTTGTTCATTGTTTGTAATAAATAGATTTACTTTATCAAGTTAAAATTTGGGGTTTTAAAGCTCTCTATAGATCTGAATGTGTCTTACTCAATGGTAAAAAGGAAAAAATGCTGTGTTGAACATAGGACCCTCAGTTTTCTGAATAGGATATAAGCTGTGGTATTTCCCTGGACTTGCTAAGGTGAGGAAAAAATCTTTAGAAAATATTTCAAAAATAAAAGGTTAAAAAAGAGGATTTTCCAAGTAATTCTTATTTAATTCAGAAATTAAAAGTTCACAGAATTAGGCAGCAGCGGATGCTGCCAAAGAGGAGAAATTGCATCTTTGAGAAAATTACCCAGATTCTCTTAACCATAATATTTTCACAATTGAAAATTAGGACTATTACCAACTTCTCCCATGATTGTTTTCAAGATTAAGTGAGATGTAAGACATCTGTTAAAATTTCTGTACCTACTAAGTGCTCAATATATCTTAGTACTTTTCCCTTGAGTCAAACTCCATGCACATGACAATCATTGTATAAATAAGAGAAATACAATCCAGTTGAATACATTTACTTTTAACTCAGATAAAATCAAATTACTCACCATCCGTGTTTTTGTACAATAGTCTGAGATTCCATGAATACTTTTTAGTAGCTGTTATGTTCCAAATACGTGGTGATAGTCAATTTTACAAGGGTTCTCCAACAGAACCGTAACAGTAGAGCTTAGACGATATAGTCAGAAAGGTCTCTATCATTTTTCCTGTACATGTTTAGTGCCACCTCACTCTCAATTAGGAAATTTGTGTCTTTTGGAGGATGACCACATAGGACACTCAGAGAATCTCAAAGTCGGAATGAACAAAGGAAAGACGAGAGAAGGGGAATTTCCACCCTTCCTATCATGACCCATGTGGGTGTTAATAAATGCGCATTCATTTTGTTCATGCAAAAATCACCTATTATACATCTGGCATTTGTTATATGCCTGGCGACGTCTAGGCTTTAAGCATGTACCACTAATCAAGAGTGACAAGGTTGCCCTCACAGAGCTTAACTCTGTACAGGAAACATTTAAAAATGCATAAAGGATTAAACAAGATAATCTAGATAGTAGTAAGTACTGTAAAGAAAACAAAAGAGGATGATGTAATGAAGAGTCCCTGTGGGGAGAACTACTTTAAATACTTCATGGAGGGCCTCTCAAAGGGTACAACCTAAGCGAAGACCCAAAAGAGGTCAATTGTTTGGAGGGTTCCGGTGAAAGTGTGATCTAGGTGGGCAAAATGTACAAAGATCGAAAGGAAGGAAAGAGGCTGGCACGCTATAAGAATATACAGAGGGCCAACGCGGCCTTTGGAGTAAGAGACCGAGTAAGAGACCGTCATTGGTAATGTGCCTGGATTTGTGGCATGTCAACTCAAGAGCCATTTGTGGTCACAGGTCAGACTGTATTGTGTTCTGCTCATAACCCTCCAGGAGCATCTTCAGAGTAAAGGCCTCAGTGCTCTCTGCGGTGTCCCCCAGTGCCTCCCTGACCTCGTATTCTACTGCTTTTTCCTCCTGTCATGCCTCTCTAGCCACTCTGGCCTCCTGGCTGTTCCTATAGCATGTCAGGCAAATATCCACCCCAGAACCTTTGCACTTACTAGTCCTGATATCTGGAAATCTTTTCTCTCAGTCATCCTCTTAACTCCCTCTTTTTCCTCCCTGAGGTCTCTAAAAATAAATAAATAAAATAAAAAAGATGTGCTGATCTATCGCCCTCTCTTGGACTACCAGTCTAATAATCGTATTTTTTTTTAAAAAGAAAGAAATGAAATTAGTTCTGCGTACCTTGTTACCTCCTGAACTTTGCATCCTTTACTTAATGCTAATAAACTAGCCATTTAATGATCTATTTTTTCTTTATTGGTTTTTTTTTTATTACAAAAACAATGTATGCTCATTGAAAGAAATTCTAATGGCACAAACATATAAAGAAAAAAAAAAGACATCTGTGTTCTTTCCTCTTCTCCTTCCCAGATGTAACTGCTGGTAACAGCTTGAGGAATATCCCTCTTTCTTTACGTATATGCATATACATTGAGAGAGAGAGAGATGTGCTCCTATACAAATGTGGCTTTAAGACAAAATAAGACACATGTGTGTTCAATTACCATATGGTAGGCATCCTTCCACGCCCATAGATATCCATCTACTTCATATTCATTTCATGGCAATAATTCTAGAATTCCATTGCATTAATGAACTTATTCATTCAAAATATGCTTAATTATTCTAGGAGTAAAGACAAAAATAAGAATAGCAAAATCCCGATAATCATCACAGCCTAATAGCGAACATGTGATGCTTATGATCTTATTCGCCTTACTTTTATGAGTATTTGAAAGTTTCCATAAAAGTTAAACTTAAGAAGAAATACTTAGCAAACTTCAAATTTAATGGTGAATTACTGAACACTTTCTTCTGAGATCATAAGCAAAATAAAAACGCCTGGTACCACCACTTCTATTCAACTTTATAATAAGGGTCCTGAACACTATGATAAGGAAAGAAAATAAAAATCCTGTGTAGTCAACTCTGATATAAGGACAATTAAGGTCCTAAGTACAGAGTGGGAGTGGGGGATGGGGAGATGTGGAAAAGAGAAAGAGGGAGGGGTGGGGGGAAAGGGGTATGGGGTACCTTTCGGGGGCAGGATACAATTATAAGAGGGTCCTTATCTAACAAAGACAATCAATGTAACCTGTTTCTATGTACCCTCAATGAATCCCCAGCAATAAAAAAAAATTTAAAAGGAAGAAATAAAAATAGTCTTTCATGAATGATATAATTGTATATAAGGAAAATCTAAAAGTGCATACAAAATATTACAATGAACTAATGAATTAAGCGAAATCTTGGGACACAAGGTTATTACACATATTCGATTATATTATTATACAACAGCAACAAGACACTAAAAATATTATGAATAAATAGAATAAATGTATATAAGGCCTCTGTGATGAAAACCACATAATACTGAGAGAAATTAAGATAGCTAAAAAGAAATGACTTAAAAAGCACTTTTATATTACATGCCAGACACTCAGCAAGGCTGGGGAAGTGGTGATAAGTAAAACCAGACAGGCTTCCCGCCACCCACTTGAACTTGAAGTCTAGTGAGATAACCAACATGCATTAGATCATCAGAGCCCTCATTCATATTGCAGGAGGAGTTACAGGGGAAAGTGCAGTCATTGTGTATGAGGCCTTGGGACATGGAATTTGACCCAGTCAAAGAACCAGGGAAGACCTCTTGGGCCAACCCCCAAAGGAAGAAAATGAGTTAAACAGATAAAGAGAAAAGAACGCTCCAAACAGAGAAAAGAGCCCGTGCAAGGACTTTGGGCAATGAGTCAACAGGAACCATAACCGAACCAGCCATGGTTCCATTGCTCATGCTCATGGTTATCCGATGCACGTTAGTATTGATGGTTATTTAGGCCAATTGGTAGACTGTCTGCCCAAGAGGCTGCAAAGATTCTCTTTCCCTGAGTATAAACCCCCACACGGTCTCTGGGCTAGGTCATGTGATTTGTTTTGCTCAAAGGGATAAGAGCAAATGTAGATGCAAGCAGAGTCAAAAAAAAAAAATACCAGGCACTGGCATGTTCTTTCTCTTGCTGCACTTAGAACCCTGGGGCCACCCTGTGAATAAGCTCAGGAGAACCTACTGGAAGAGGAGCAACCACACTGAGCAGAGAGCAGGTGTCCAGCAGAGGACCTCCCAGACCATCCTGGATGCCAGACTCAAGATACATGAGGAAGACCATCCTAGACCATTTAGCCACAAGCCAAAATGGAACTTGGCCTTAGACATTGGCAAGCCAGAGATCAGCCAAGCCAGCCCAGACTGGAAGAACTACCAGGCAGCTCCTAGAATCCTGAGATAAATAAAATGGTTACTATTTCAAACCACTATATTTTGGAGTATTTGTTACCAAAGAGAGCTAACCAATGGTTGATTGCAGTTTTCTGGTCTTTACAAGCTGTGCTTTAGGAAATGTCTTCTCATGCCCATCTTGGCATACTCGACAGATATCAGCCCCTTGTAATCAGCACAATTGTTATAAAGGCCAATTAGGACGCTGCACAGATGAGGAAACTAAGACACAGCTAAATTAAACTGAAATACCCAACTCACACATGCAGATATTTGGAATTAGTAGCCAGGTCTTCAGATTCCAGTACAACATTCACTCTAATTCATCATCTTCTTATCTCGCCATTGGAGAAAAGGCAACACATTTTTCAAAGTCAAAAATGAAGAAAGTTCAAATTCCATTTGCTAGGTTACTACCAGCCTACATTGTTTTATACCCTGTGCCCTTTAGTCCTAACAACAAACCTGATCTTGTCAGGCTTTTAGGAAGAGAATTCCAATAAGAAAAGACCACTGGGGAAGTGGGCTCCGATTTCAGCCCAGGAATATCGCTGTCCCTTAGAAAGCAAATCTGTAATAGACAACATTTCCTTGACATGATTAGTCCAATGCTAGCCACAAACCATGAAGGGTTAAACAGAGATTATGAATTCTCTCCAAGAAGGGACGATAAAGTTTTCGGTTTTGTGTTTTTTAATTTTGGGGAATTACAAAAATACTATTTTCCTGGAACTTGGAAGGAGAGTTCAGAAGACAATATGAATTTCAGGAAAATATTTTTGCCATTAATTATGTCATAAGCAAAAGAGTAAAATAAACTGTTTATTATCACATATAAAATGCTTTTGATCAGTCAACTGAAAAACTAATTTCATTTTCTCATTACACTGCCTCAGGCATCCTTTAACGTCAATTTTTATTATAGCCAAAGCAAGGAAATTAAAATGATCAGTTATGGTGCAGAAAGAAACATTTGCTTCAAAATTTTTAGAAGTAAGAATAATGGAGCCATGAACCTCTTCATCATTCATGATAATCACAACTCATCTGGAGAGGGTAGAATTATATTCTAAAGGTCCAGAGGTCCAAACTGCCAAAACCCTCTCACTGAGCCATAGCATCCTCAGGGTTGCCCAGCACCGGGAGAACTTTTTATGTGTCTGGAAGAAATTGGGTTAAATTTCCAGCCCAATTGGATCAAATTTCCACAGCTGGATCAGGCTGAGAGGGGCTCAGAGAAGCTAGAGGAGAAAGCTATCCAAAGGGGAGGGAAAGCAGGGGCTTGATCTCAGTCTTTTGGCCCAGGAGTTGATATTATGGAAAGAGCAATGACTTTGAAAAAAGCAAGAAGTAAAATGGTAGGTTCTCCGAACTTGACCTTGCCCCTCACAAACTATCTAGTCACAGGCACCATTCTCAGACTCAGTCCCCTGACACCCCATGATATGGAACGTCAACAAGTGGCTGGGAGCAGTGGCTTATGCCTATAATCCTAGCACTCTGGGAGGCTGAGTAGGAGTATCCCTTGAGCTCAGGAGTTTGAGACAAGCTGAGCAAGAGTGAGACCCCATCTCTACTAAAAATAGAAAAACTAGCCTATAGTCCCAGCTCCTCGGGAGGCTGAGGCCAGAGAATCACTTGAGTCCAAGATTACTTGCTCTGAGCTACGATAATACCATGGCACTCTACCCAGGGCAACAGAGTGAGAGTCTATCTCAAAAAATAAATAAATACATAAATAAATAGCATCAACAAGGGTAAGTAAGTGAAAGCACTTGTTTGGTTTTTTTTTAATATTCATTTTTAGGTTGTTTAGTTTTCAATTTTATTTTAGAGATATGGTCTTATTCTGTCACCCAAGCTGAAGGGCAATGGTGCAATCATAGTTCACTGCAACCTTGAACTCCTGGGCTCAAGCAATTCTCCTGCCTCATC